>NC_074704.1:25811395-26155604 GCF_029448725.1 Salvelinus fontinalis | reverse complement strand
GTAAAACAAGAAGTCGAGAGTGAGGCTGTTACAGTGAAAGAAGAAGAGAAAGACGTTTCAGTGAAAGAAGAGGAAGATGCGTTCAGAGTGAAAGAGGAAGATGTTATAGTAAAAGAAGAGGAGGGAGAGAAAGATGAGGATTATACCGTAAAAGAAGAGGAGAAAGAGGAGGATGTAGTTTTTGGAGTTAAGGAGGAAGGGGAGATGACTGTCACATTGAAAGATGAAGAGGAGGAGATAGGAGATTTGATTAACACTAGTAAGTACCGCCTTAAATTTGTTTTTAACTTTGGATATTCGGAGTTGGCTCCTCAATACCTCTTCAACGGAGGGCCCTAGGATGATGACTGATATGTCTAGAATCAGACGACGTAGAGAACAAGCTACCCCTTGTTTTCTCCGTTCCGTTTCCAAAAAGTGACTTAACATATGTATTTGAGAAGGGTCTATCTGCTGACAGCAGACTGGGGGGCACTGCATGTAGTGATGATTTACTACACACCGTGCCCCCCAATAGTGCCATGTGAGAGTTGGGTTGGCTACACCAAAGATTATGGATATACTGACAAGACGTCTCTCCGCCCTAACAAGGGGAGTCGTTGTCCACAAAGCGGCACTGCGGGTTGTCTAGCTCCCGCCTATCCTTTCTTTGGATTGGTGGATACATCTTATTGTAATCAATTGTTTATATTCTATGAGGGTTGTTGACGTCCACCGCCTGTATTTAATGGAGAGAGATTCTAAGCCACTAGCATGAATATGCATAGCGATCTGGAGACAACTCCTATAGTATTTTTATCAAAGTTGTCGGTATGTCACGTGTCCACATAACAACTTAAGCATTACGAAACTTCTGTTGGTTCAAGTAAACCTCACGTAGCAAATAAGCCTTTCATTTTGTTGTTGACAAAATTCGACACTTTCCACATTGGGTTGATAATTGTTTCCACTTGGATACAACCTACTGTAGCCTACTGGCATGACCTTTTATTTATTTATTTATTTTACCGTTATTTTACCAGGTAAGTTGACTGAGAACACGTTCTCATTTGCAGCAACGACCTGGGGAATAGTTACAGGGGAGAGGAGGGGGATGAATGAGCCAATTGTAAAGTGGGGATTAGAGAGATACAACCTACTGTAGCCTACTGGCATGACCTAGAGAGTTACAACCTACTGTAGCCTACTGGCATGACCTAGAGAGTTACAACCTACTGTAACCTACTGGCATGACCTAGAGAGATACAACCTACTGTAGCCTACTGGCTTGACCTAGAGAGTTACAACCTACTGTAACCTACTGGCATGACCTAGAGAGTTACAACCTACTGTAGCCTCCTGGCATGACCTAGAGAGCTAAAGTTGTAGAATTCCTGGATTTTAAATGAATATTTTCCAGTAATAATGATCATTTCTATCTTCCTATCCGCATGTGTGATCCCTCTCCTATGTTGTCCTCTCTACACCAATAACAAACAACTACTGTTGGATCCCTCTCCTTTGTTGTTCTCTACACCAATAATAGACAACTACTCTGGGACTCCCAATCACAGCTGGATGTGATACTGCCTGGATTCGAACCAGGGACTGTAGTGACGCCTCTTGCACTGAGATGACTTAGACCGCTGCGTCCGTGTGTGTGTTAACTATTTAGCTGTACTAGAATGCTTCAAAGGCAGCAAAACATTTTTATATCGGTTATCGGTTTTGTTTTTTGGGCATGGAAAATATTGGCCAAAAATGTAATATCGGTGCATCCCATTATTCTAAAATTGATTATATTATACATTTTTTTCCTCAATCTACACACAATAACCCATAATGCCATCACAATACCCCATAATGCCAAAGCAAAAACAGGTTTAGATTTTTTGCAAATGTATTAAAACTATTCTACATGATAACTAGTCTTAGTAATGTAAGATGTACGATCCCAGGATAACTAGTCTCAGAGTAATGTTAGATCCCAGGATAACTAGTTTCAGAGTAATGTACGATCCCAGGATACCTAGTCTCAGAGTAATGTAAGTTTCAGATAGTTTAACCCATTACAGTCTAAGCCTTGTCTGAGGGGGAGGTTCTTCTAAGCTATATGGAATTGTTTTAAGGTTTAAACAACATGAAGGGCTTCCCCTGTATTGTACTGTTTTATACCAAGGATCATTTGGCTTTCTGATTTTGAATTTTAAGACTCCTTGAAGTATCAAAGTTAATTTATGTCAAATTATTAGGCCATACTGCTATACCCCATAGTAACACATTGGATAACATTCACAACATGGAACAACAGTAACCATAGTAACACATTGGATAACATTCACAACATGGAACAACAGTAACCATAGTAACATTGTTTCCCCCAGAACATCTAAAGGAAGTTTGTTCTGAAGTGTCTGTCTTATATCTAAGAGATGTAAAAAACTATATCTATATATTTTCCATGTCTTTAACCCCTGTTTTTTGTCACTTAAGTCTTTCCACATTTTGTTACATTACAGCCTTATTCTACAATGGATTAAATACATAAAAATCCTCATCAGTCTACACACAATACCCCATAATGACAAAGAGAAAATAGATTTGGAGAGAAAATGTCACATTTATTAAAAATAAAAAACAGAAATACCTTATTTACATAAGTATTCAGACCCTTTGCTATGAGACTTGAAATTGACCTCAGGTGCATCCTGTTTCCAATGATCATCGTTTAGATGTTTCTACAACTTGATTGGAGTCCACCTGTGGTAAATTCAATTGATTGGACATGATTTGTAAAGGCACATACCTGTCTGGCTACCACAGCATTTTGAAGCGATACGCCATCCCATCTGGTTTGCGCTTAGTGGGACTATCATTTGTTTTTCAACAGGACAATGACCCAACACACCTCCAGGCTGTGTAAGGGCTATTTGACCAAAAAGGAGAGTGATGGACTGCTGGCCTTCACAATCACCTGACCTCAACCCAATTAAGATGGTTTGGGATGAGTTGGACCACAGAGTGATGGAAAAGCAGCTAAAAAGTGCTCAGCATATGTGGGAACTCCTTCAAGACTGTTGGAAAAGCATTCCAGGTGAAGCTGGTTGAGAGAATGCCAAGAGTGTGCAAAGCTGTCATCAAGGCAGCTTTGCACACTTTGAAAAATCTAAAATATATTTAGAATTGTTTACCACTTTTTTTTGCTTATTACATGATTCCGTGTGTTATTTCATAGTTTATGTCTTCACGATTATTCTACAATGTAGAAAATGGTAAAACAAATAATTATAACCCTTGAATGAGTAGGTGTGTCCAAACTGTTGACTGGTACTGTATATCTCATGAATGTTTTCACATTCAGTTACATGAAGCCACTTTCTTACCACTTCTTCCATAGTCAAACATGTAAGGAAAGATTTTTCTTTATTAAAATGGATGCTGTCAAAAATGTATTAAATTCAAATGGATTTACCCAGCCTACAAAGCACTACATCCACTCTGTGATGACCAGTTCTGCTCTTTTATTGAGGGATCTAGTCTAGATTAAACCTCATAGGAAGACAGTTTTATCATGTGGAGGTTTCATTTAGGTCTGTGTTTAACGACATACTATGTGTGTCTTTGCAAGGAGAGAAACCATACTCTCACTCTGACAGCGGGAAGAGTCCTTCAGGGGAACCAGACCCAGAGACGCCCAAACCAGCGAGACAACACCACTGCTCCCACTGTGAAAAGAGGTTTTGCTGGTTAGGGAACCTTAAACTGCATGAGAGGACACACACTGGAGAAAGGCCTTTTCAATGCTCCCAGTGTGGAAAGAGTGTTGCAGTGTTAACTAACCTGAAAAGGCATGAGAGAATACACACAGGAGAAAAGCCTCATCACTGTTCCCACTGTGGAATGAGTTTCAATAATTTATTTGTCTGTCGCACCAGTAATATTTACAGTTGTAGGGAAGGGATAACCTGACACTCTAAAAGAGATGGATGGGGAGTTATTGGGGTGGGATTATCATAGAAAACTAGATATTTGCTACTCTGGACAATTGATTAAGTAAAGCAAAACCCCCACTGACATTCTCTTGAAGTTTCATCTGGACAAAACCTTTTTAAAAAAAGCATGCGAGACTACACACAGGAGAAAAGCCATACCAATGTTCCCATTGTTGAAAGAGTTTTACTCAGATAGGGCACCTGAACGCTCATGAGAGGATACACACAGGAGAAAAGCCATACCAATGTTCCCATTGTTGAAAGAGTTTTACTCAGGGCACATGAACGCTCATGAGAGGATACACACAGGAGAAAAGCCATACCATTGTTGAAAGAGTTTTACCATGTTAACTAACCTGAAAAGGCATGAGAGAATACACACAGGAGTAAAGCATTTTCTGCTCCCAGTGTAAAAATAGATTTTCACGAATGGCGTACCTTAAAGCTCATGAGAGGATTCAGAGGAGAAAAGCCTTTCCAATGCTCCCAGTCTGGAAAGGGTTTTACCTGGTCAGGGAGCCTGAAGGAGTATAAGAGAACACACCCGGTAAAAGTCCTGCCACTGCTCTCCGAGTGGAAGAACATTCAGAGATCCTGAAATCAAATGAGAGAATAGAAAGGCTGTTTTCTGACTTCCATTTTTGACTGAGAATTTGTGTTTTTTGTTTATGCCACATGAAATCATATTGTGTATGATTACACCTGTCTATATAAGGTCCCACAGTTGACAATGCACGTTAGAGCTCCCCTGATTGCACAGTTTGGCCCGGCAGCAAGCTCTTCGAAGAGTCTTGGTGGTTCCAAACTTCTTCCATTTGAGAACGATGGAACCCACTGTGTTCTTGGGGACCTTCAATGCTGCAGAAATGTTTTGGGACCCTTCCCCAGATCTGTGCCTCGACACAATCCTGTCTCAGAGCTCTACAGACAATTCCTTTGACCTCATTGCTTGGTTTTTGCACTGACATCCACTATTACCTGTGGGACCTTATATAGACAGGTGTGTGCCTTTCCAAATCATGTCCAATCAATTAAATTCACCACAAGTGGACTCCAATCAAGTTGTAGAAACATCTCAAGGATGATTCGTGGAATCAGGATGCATCTGAGCTCAATTTCGAGTCTCATATTAAAGGGTCTGAATACGTATTTAAATAAGTTATTTCTGTTTTTTACCTGTTTCCACTTTTTCATTATTGTGTGCAGATTAATGAGGATTCTATTTGTTTAAATCCATTTTAAAATAAAATAAACCTGTAACGTCACAAAATGTGTAAAAAGGGAAGGGGTCTGAACTTTATGAATGGACTCTGTTTTATTTAATTTAAAATGTAACCTTTATTTAACTCCCAATCATGGCCGGTTGTAAACACAGCCTGGGCTCGATCCGGGGGGTCTGTAGTGACGCCTCAAGCACTGAGATGCAGTGTCTTAGACCGCCGAGCCCCCCAGGAGCCCCTAAATCATGCTCTAGTGCCGTCCCCACCTAAAATAAATCTTGGGCAACCAAGAGTAGTCTGTTCTTTCTACCAATCGATTGGTTGAAATGTTGTTTGTATTTTTCCATATATAGACACACCTTAATGTGTTTTAATAAAATCAACTATATGTACTGAACTGGTCTGATGCTTTAAGCACGCTGTTTGATCATGCCTTGAGGGAGCCAGAGATCAAGATAACCTAACCAGAAGAGAGAGAAATTCTGCCGTTATGCTCCTGAAGTTTCCTGTAATGGGCTACACCAGCAGTCGGCAACCTTTTCCATTTGGAGTGCCAAGTTATCTTAACATTTCTACCGATCTGCGTGCCAGTTATGATTTTCATATGCATATTTTCGTGAAACAGTTTAATTTAATTTATAATAGTATCTCAAATTAATTGTCTGTGATTAATCTACATTCTATCTAAATCTAAATGAAAATTATACAAATCTAAAAGTAACTTTTATTGCCATTGCCAACTATGTAAAAAAATAGCCTACATAAAGCCAACAAATAAAAACATTGCATTCTGCAGGTAGAAAATATCCAATAAATCACATTTTCTGCACATGGCCTGTCTACAACGATCTTGAAACATTGTATCAACTATCAACTGGGTCCTCCGAAACTTGCAACATTGTATAAAATATTCTAGGCCCTCAGTTTCCCGGCACCAGTGAATTCGGGACAGACACAGCTGTCGGCTATTTGTGCAAAGGATAAGAAGTAATCAGGTATTTTTTTACATTTCCACTGGATCAGAGCATAACATTTTTCCCTTTCACGCCGAGTGGTTATCGAAAAGGTGAGAGCTGGAAATGTTTTACGAAAATACTTTGAGGAACTATTGTCATACGCAATTCATTTTGATTAGACTTTGTTTACTTGCTGTTTGAAGTGAGGAAAATGAATTTGAGAAGCTCCACAACTCATTAGTGGTGGTGCGTTAACCTCTTTGGGCTGCAGGGGCAGTATTGAGTAGCCTGAATAAAAGGTGCCCATTTCAAACGGCCTCGTACTCAGTTCTTGCTCGTACAATATGCATAGTATTATTACTATTGGATAGAAAACACTCTCTAGTTTCTAAAACCGTTTGAATTATATCTGTGAGTAAAACAGAACTCATTTTGCAGCAAACTTCCTGACAGGAAGTGGAAAATCTGAAATCGATGCTCTGTTCTAGGGCCTGCCTATAAATGTGCTTGATATGTATTAGTATACATGCACTTCATACGCCTTCCACTAGATGTCAACAGGCAGTGAGAGAAGAAATGGAGTGTATAACTTGATCTGAGGTGGAATAAGAGCTCTTGGCATGACCTGACACCAATTTCCTGTTTTCTGGAAGACGCGAGAAGTGACCGGGTATTGCCTTCTGAAAAGCTGTCGTTATAGACGGCTAATATCTCCGGCTTTGATTTTATTTGATAAATGTGACAATATCATCGTAAAGTATGTTTTTTCAATATAGTTTTATTAGATTATTGAAATTTTTTCGGGACGTTAGGCGTGTTGCGTTGTCTGCGTTTGTTCACGAAGGAGAGCTTCGCGACACTTTGCTAGCTTTCCGTGCTAATTGACTGGAGAAGAGGACATTCCAAAACCAAACAACGATTGTTCCCGACAAAGGACCCCTTGTACAACATTCTGATGAAAGATCATCAAAAGTAGGACCCATTTTATGATGTTATTTCATATATCTGTCGAACATGTGTACTATTAGTTTGCGCCCAGATTTTGGGCACTCTCTCGCTATAACGTAAGCTGGATGTCGTAATGAAGTTATTTTTAGAATTCTAACACAGCGATTGCATTAAGAACTAGTGTATCTATCATTTCCTATACAACATGTATTTTTTAGTAACGTTTATGAATAGTTATTTGGTCAGAATAGGTGAGTGTCATAAAAATATCCGGACATTCTGGGAAAAAGATGCTACGTTAGCACAATGTATAACCACTGATTTCAGCTCTAAATATGCACATTTTCGAACAAAACATAAGTGTATGTATAACCTGATGGTAAATGGCTTGTGTTTCTGGCTATTGTGGTAAGCTAATATAATGCTATATTGTGTTTTCGCTGTAAAACACTTAAGAAATCGGAAATATTGGCTGGATTCACAAGATGCTTGTCTTTCATTTGCTGTACACCATGCATTTTTCATAAAGTGTAACTTTATGACTGTTGGATTCGGGCTAAACTTTGAACATTGAGATATTGAAGACATGATAGATCAGACGCAGAGTATATAAAGGAGTGAGATCTGTAGAAAGACAGAGTGGCTGTGGAATGTGCTGGGTGGAAGGGAGGAGATCACAGGATTGCTATAGGGGAAGCGGATGGACATCTGTGGATTAGGTGAAGGAAGGGTTGAGGTCAGGTCAGATCCCCTGAAGGGAGTAATAAGGGTTTAGTATCCTGTTACCCTCTTCCTGTCAACCCAGAAGATGTAAGGATTGGAGAGAAGGAGGAGTGTCCAAAGTGGGGTGTATATACTTGTGATGGTGAGAACATGTTTTTGTCTGAATTACAGCTGTTACGACCCTTTGGGAAGAATTAAACTGGGTTAAGCTTCTCTAGTGTCCGTGAGTTATTTACTCTGACAAATTAGAACCTAACACTATAATTACTGTTCCCTGAAGGAGGGAAATGAGGTACAATACCTGTTTGGCCCCACCCCTTCCTGGGTTGCTGAAGAGCCGTATTAAATTTAAGGAAGAAATCCGAGCCTCACGCTCATAACCTGTAGAAGGCGGGGCTTCCAGCGAGGTGTGAATTTAATAGTATGTTGTACCTAGTTTCCCTCCTTCAGGGAACAGTAGTTATAGTCATAACGTTACACTTGTCATATGATGAACTTCAACTTAAATACGGGATCTTGCGGTCGGACAGTTTTTTTGTATTCTGAAATGCACATGAACTACATATCATTTAGTGGCTCCTTATGTTACGCTGGGAAAACAGTTTTCGTGGGCACAGAAATACTAAATAATTTTACAGTTTGCTAAATCCAAAGGTTTTTAACAGAGTCATCTTGTAATACAATGCATTAAGACATGTTTGTTGTAAATATTATGTTTTTTTCATCTTTTTTTTGTGTATATATTCCAATATATTTCAATCGTGTCGTGGATAATCGTCTCAGAAATATAACACTCTTATAAGAACTTGTAAAATCAATAAAGACTTTTAATACAATGTATCACAAGCCGGGGTGATCCGCGGATCACACACCTTCCCAGAGCACTGGCTCTGTCTTATACACACACACACACACATGAGATCATGACATACTTTAATTAAATTACTTCTCCTAGGTCATCTGCCACTATTATCCTTCATTTCAGGCTTTCTGCTTGTTTACGCCCAATAACGCCTGTATCCGCTCTTGATTAGATTATAATGGAGGCAGGACCCTCTTGTATCCTAAAATTAATATATGTCTATCTTACATTAAGCACTTATGGCCTTTACCCGAAGCACTTATGGCCTTTCCTCTCTATTTAATCTTCATAATTGTGTCCTGCACTTTCCATAAATGCACTTTAAAGCACGTATGGCTTCGGCCATTTTACTATCTGTTTTATCTTAGTTTCCTGTATTTACCAGAATGGCAAATGCACTTATGTCTGCCTTCTCCTGTTTATATTCTAATGTACACTTTTATGTCTGTCCCTAAATGTATCATTCACTCTCAAACTTGCAGAAGTGTTTTAGGGAGCGTTTGACAGTGATGAGGGGTGGTTGTTTGACCGCAGACTCGTAACGGATGCAGGCAATGTGGCAGTGATCACTGAGATCCTGATTGAAAACAGCAGAGGTCTATTTGGAGGCAAGGTGGTCAGGATAATGTCTATGAGGGTGCCCATGTTTACGGATCGAGGGTTGTACCTGGTGGGTTCCTTTGATAATTTGTGTGAGATTGAGGGTATCTAGCTTGGATTGTAGGACGGTCGGGGTGTTAAGCATATCCCAGGTTAGGTCACCTAACAGAACGAACTCTGAAGATAGATCGGGGGGCAATCAATTCACATATGGTGTCCAGGGCACAGCTGGGAGCTGAGGGGGGTCTATAACAAGCGGCAACAGTGAGAGACTTATTTCTGGAGAGATACATTTTAACAATTAGAAGCTCGAACTGTTTGGGCATGGACCTGGAAAGTATGATAGAACTTTTTAGGCCATCTCTGCACTAGATTGCAACTCCTCCCTCTTTGGCAGTTCTATCTTGACGGATAATGTTGTAGTTGGGGATGAAAATTTCAGAATTTTTGGTGTCTTTCCAAAGCCAGGATTCAGACACGGCAAGGACATCAATGTAGGCGGAGTGTGCTAAAGCAGTGAGTAAAACAAACTTAGGGAGGAGGGTTCTGATGTTAACATGCATGAAACCAAGACTTTTATGGTTACAGAAGTGAACAAATGAGAGCGCCTGGGGACACACAGGGCCTGGGTTAACCTCTACATCACCCGAGGAACAGAGGAGTAGGATGAGGGTACGGGTAAAGGCTATCAGAACTGGTCGTCTAGTGCGTTGGGAACAGAGAATAAAAGGAGCAGATTTCTGGGTGTGGTTGGATAGATTCAAGGCATAATGTACAGACAGGGGTATGGTAGGGTGCGGGTACAGTGGACGTAAACCTAAGCATTGAGTGACGATAAGAGGTTGCATCTCTGGAGGCATTAGTTATGCTAGGTGAGGTCAACGCATGTGTGGGAGTTGGCACAAATAAGTTCTCTGAGGCATGTTGAGTGGGACAATGAGTAAGACAAACAACAGTTAATACATAAGCAAGCCCCTTTCAAAAAATGTAGAACTAAGAACAGATATAGTCCTTGGTTCACTCCAGACCTGACTGCCCTCGACCAACACAAAAACATCCTGTGGCATACTGCACTAGCATCGAATAGTTCCCACGATATGCAACTTTTCAGAGAAGCCAGGAACCAATACACACAGTCAGTTAGGAATGCAAAGGCTAGCTTTTTCAAACAGAAATTTGCATCCTGTAGCTATAACTCCAAAAAGTTCTGGGACACTGTAAAGTCCATGGAGAATAAGAGCACCTCCTCCCAGTTGCCCACTGCGCTGAGGCTAGGAAACACTGTCACCACCGATAACTCCACGATAATTGAGTATTTCAATAAGCCTTTCTCTACGGCTGGCCATGCTTTCCTCCTGGCTACCCCAACGCCGGCCAACAGCTCCCCACCCCCCGCAGCTACTTTCCCAAGCCTCCCCAGCTTCTCCTTCACCCAAATCCAGATAGCTGATGTTCTGAAAGAGCTGCAAAACCTGGACCCGTACAAATCAGCTGGGCTAGACAATCTTGACCCTCGCTTTCTAAAATGATCTTCCGCCATTGTTGCAACCCCTAATACTAGTCTGTTCAACCTCTCTTTCGTATCTTCTGAGATTCCTAAAGATTGGAAAGCTTCCGCGGTCATCCCCCTCTTCAAAGGGGGTGACACTCCAGACCCAAACTGTTACAGACCTATATCCATCCTGCCTGCCTTTCTAAAGTCTTCAAAAGCTAAGTTAACAAACAGATCACTGACCATGTCGAATCCTACCGTACCTTCTCCGCTGTGCAATCCGGTTTCCGAGCTGGTCAAGGGTGCACCTCAGCCACGCTCAAGGTACTAAACGATATCATAACCGCCATCGATAAAAGACAGTACTGTGCAGCCGTCTTCATCGACCTAGCCAAGGCTTTCGACTCCGTCAATCACCGTATTCTTATCGGCAGACTCAACAGCCTTGGTTTCTCAAATGACTGCCTTGCCTGGTTCACCAACTACTTCTCAGACAGAGTTCAGTGTGTCAAATCGGAGGGCCTGTTATCCGGATCTCTGGCAGTCTCTATGGAGGTACCACAGGGTTCAATTCTCGGACCGACTCTTTTCTCTGTATATACCAACAATGTTGCTCTTGCTGCGGGTGATTCCTTGATCCACCTCTACGCAGACGACACCATTCTGTATACATCTGGCCCTTTGGACACTGTGTTAACAAACCTCCAAATGAGCTTTAATGTCATACATCTCTCCTTCCGTGGCCTCCAACTGCTCTTAAACGCTAGTAAAACTTAATGCATGCTCTTCAACCGATCGCTGCCCGCATCCGCCCGACTAGCATCACTACTCTTTACGGTTCTGATTTAGAATATGTGGACAACTACAAATACCTAGGTGTCTGGTTAGACTGTAAACTCTCCTTCCAGACTCATATTAAGCATCTCCAATCCAAAATGAAATCTATTTCGCAACAAAGCCTCCTTCACTCACACTACCAAACATACCCTCGTAAAACTGACTATCCTTCCGATCCTTGACTTCAGCGATGTAATTTACAAAATACCCTCCAACATTCTTCTCAGCAAACTGGATGTAGTCTATCACAGTGCCATCCGTTTTGTCACCAAAGCCCTTTATACCACCCACCACTGCGACCTGTATGCTCTCGCCGGCTGGCCCTCGCTACATATTCGTCGCTAAACCCACTGGCTCCAGGTCATCTATAAGTCTTTGCTAGGTAAAGCTCCGCCTTAACTCAGCTCACTGGTCACCATAGCAACACCCATCCATAGTATGGCCTGTTTATTGCCTTACCTCCTTACTCCATTTGCACACACCCTATATAGATGTTTCTATTGTGTTATTGACTGTACTTTTACGTTTGTTTATCCCACATGTGACTCTGTGTTGTTTTTTTGTCGCACTGCTTTGCTTTATCTTGGCCAGGTCGCAGTTGTTAATGAGAACTTGTTCTCAACTGGCCTACCTGGTTAAATAAAGGTGAAATAAAAAAATATATATAAGTCTTAGCTTTATTGACAACACCCAAATGGATACTGTCATTAATGCGGTTCTTCAATAATTACACATAATTCTTAATACTGTAGCTGTTTAGTTATGTTCAACTATCATCAGCTGATCCAGGAAATCATTTTCTGAATGCCAGTCAAATGACAAACATCACAACATAGGTATATTTGTTGTTAGGTGAAGTTATGGACAATTTGGCAAACAGTGTATAACCTCTCATTGTCAGGCTGATGGAAAAGCCAAAGAGCATTTTATTGGTTGTGTTTTTTAAGTACAAAGCGGTTGATTTGCTATGGTGACACAAACATATTAAACAGGACATTCAAACGAGCCTTACAATTATAATTCAAAGTAGTGTGAAATGCACTCATTAGCAACCTGGAAATGGAGGTTACTCCCCTGAGTTTTCCCCCATTCACATTCAGGATACATTGTGAAAAACTAAAATTTTTGCTCACCATTTTTGTTCCAGGCAGATATAGTACATCCATAACTAGCAGTTTTCTCATTAGCAGGGAGGTATTTCTGCAATCAAATTGTGTGGGCATCGTCCTCGTGCCGCAATTTTATTAAACACAGAAAGGGGCCTATATTGGAGACCAAAAGTCGTCTGGCACACTGCTTAGTTTCAACAACATGAATAACTTATTTCTAGTCTACAATCTTAGATGTTACTACTAATGTGAAAACATGACAAAATATGACTATTCTTGCTCATTTTTAGACAACTGTCAAATAATCATTACATTCATTACAGACGTCAATTGTTGTACAGCATCATGGCTACGCTGTTGGCATTACCTTTTACAATGGATATTCGCTGTTGTGGGCCTTTAATCAACTGTCTGACTTTGTTGTTCACACAGGAGAGAGACGGGACTACCGTGGATCCTCTGGGGAGCCTCAACAACCTCATGATGCTGACAAGGCAGAGAAGAGTCTCTCCACATTAGAACACCTCAAGAAACACCAGCAGAGACCCACAGGGAAGAGAACTCACTGCTGCTCTGACTGTGGGAAGAGTTACTCAAGATATGATTCACTAAAACTACACCAGAGAATTCACACATGTGATAAATCTCACTGCTGCTCTGATTGTGGGAAATGTTGCAAATCTTCATCAGAACTTAAAATACACCTGAGAAATCACACGGGAGAGAAACCTTACTGCTGCTCTGATTGTGGGAAGAGTTTTACTCTGTCAACCAGCCTGATATCACACCAGAGAACACACACAGGAGAGAAGTCTTATAGCTGTACTCAATGTGGGAAGAGTTTTGTTCAATCTGGCGATCTGACAGTACACCAGAGAATACACACAGGAGATAAACCTTATAGCTGTTATCAGTGTGGGAAGAGTTGTACTAAATCTAGCAATCTGATTGTTCATCAAAGAACACACACAGGAGAGAAACCTTATAGCTGTAATCAATGTGGGAAGAGTTTTGTTTCATCTAGTGTTCTGACAGTACACCAGAGAACACACACAGGAGAGAAATCTTTTAGCTGTACTCAATGTGGGAAGAGTTTTGTTCAATCTGGTGACCTGACAGTGCACCAGAGAACACACACAGGACATAAACCTTTTAGCTGTACTCAATGTGGGAAGAGTTTTGTTCAATCTGGCGATCTGATAGTACACCAGAGAACACACACAGGAGAGAAACCTTACAGCTGTGATCAATGTGGGAAAAGTTTTACTAAATCTAGCAGTCTGATTGTTCACCAAAGAACACACACAGGAGAGAAACCTTATAGCTGTAATCAATGTGGGAAAAGGTTTCCTCAGCTAAGCAACCTGATATCACACCAGAGAACACACACAGGAGAGAAATCGTATAGCTGTGATCAATGTGGGAAGAGTTTTACTCAGCTAAGCGGTCTGATATACCACCAGAGAACACACACAGGAGAGAAATCTTATAGTTGTACTCAATGTGGGAAAAGTTTTACTCATTCAACCGACCTGATATCACACCAGAGAACACATACAGGAGAGAAACCTTATAGCTGTGATCAATGTGGGAAGAGTTTTAGTCAGCTAAGAAATCTGACTCTACACCAGAGAACACACACAGGAGAGAAATCTTATAGCTGTGATCAATGTGGGAACTTTTTTTTAACATCTGGCCATCTGAAGATACACCAGAGAGCACACACAGGAGAAAAACCTTTTTGCTGTACTCAATGTGGGAAGAGTTTTGTTCAATCTGGCGATCTGACCGTACACCAGAGAACACACACAGGGGAGAAACCTTATAGCTGTGATCAATGTGGGAAGAGTTTTACTAAATCCAGCCATCTGATTGTTCACCAAAGAACACACACAGGAGAAAAACCTTTTAGCTGTACTCAATGTGGGAAGAGTTTTGTTTCATCTAGCGGGCTGACAGTACACCAGAGAACACACACAGGAGAGAAATCTTATAGCTGTGACCAGAGATAATCTGATAAAAGATCTCTGATCAAATATTAGAAAATACATACATGAAGGAATTGTTTCATGATATCGATGAATTAATGTTACAATGTAGAACCCTAAACGTTTGTCCTCTGTTCTATTGATTTCAACATGATATAGATATTAGCCTCAGGGGGAAAATCCAGGCTCTGAATTGGAAGAGTACTATTTATGACATTTAACAGAAAGTGACTAACAAAAAAGAGTTGTTACACTTACCATGTTGGTGACCCACTTGAATCAAAATGCAACACTTCAAAATGTAGCTAGCTGTTTTCTACAAATTGTCCTCTAACCAGTGATGTACACACTATTCCCAGATTCCGTGTGGTTTTTGAGCTGTTAGTTTTAACAGGACGTGCAACCCCATCTCCCTCCTGTCACACAAATGATTTTGAAATTATATTTCCATAAAAGATATCTCCAATTTCCATGTTTTTTGTTGTGTTAGTTTCAACAGCACGTACAAACTGATTTCCCTCCTTATTGATATCAGTGATTTATTGCTACTTGTCAAAACAACAGCGTTTCTGGTGGTGGTGTGTCCAGTTCTAGAAGCGAGTGAGTTTTAGGAAGACGAGAGTTCTAGAAGCTAGTGGGAAAAAAATAAGAGTTTATTTTCCTATTTTTAATTGTTGACAGGCAGTAGACACCATGTTTATATTGGTGAATTGTAGTTGATAATAATGTGAAATGGAAATTGTTTTCTGTTGGTGGTGTGCAACTTGTCCAACAAAAGTATGCGATATATTTGTTGTCTTAAGGGGGAAGGTGTTACAGGCTTTGGACTTTGGCATGTATAGCTCGTTAGCACGTAGGGCGCACAGATTGGTGTCACCTCGTTAGTCAGTATGTGTTACACCTGTGCTGGCTTGTCCATCTCGTTAGTGGGAAGGTGTTTCACCTGAGCTGGTTCAGGTTCTATATAAGCGTGTCTGGCCCAGTGCTCCAGTTGTCTTGATAGATGTGGAGAGTCAACACCTTTACTTGCGCCACATTTTTGGTTTGCTTCCTGTCTTTAAGTTTGGTGTGGGTTTTTCTTTTATTTTCCTCTTCTTGGTTAGATTTAGTGGGTCTCATGGTGGGTGTCTTTTATGTCCCAGTTGATGTTACTTGTCAACTTTCAGTGTACAACCCCATAGTGTCTTTCAGAACCACTCCTAAAAAACAGCTTATATTTTGGGTTGGATATTGCATTCTATTAATATTTCAATCAATGGCATTTCCTTTCAATGCTCATTAGTCTTTCAGTTGTTATTCTGTTATTTATCCTCTTATGTTTGTCTACGAAATATTTGTTTATTTTCAAAAAAAATTTCTTTTTTTATCTGAAGCCATTGTGTTGCATCATGTCTGAAATGTGCTGTATAAATAAAGCTTGATTTGAACATATTGCAAAATAAATTAACCCAATGACTGACCAATCAACAGAGTCTTGCTAAACCAATGAACAAATATGTGCAAAAGCAACACGTATCTTGGGCCGTCTTAGTATGAAAAACAGTATAAATTAGGTATATCTTCCCCTATGCCAAAATAGTGTTGGTATGTACGTTTAGTATCACTTTTCAACCAACCCAGTTAATTTGTTGAAAATGCTAATTTTTTAAATCAACAATACGTCAAAGGATTCAACTACTGAAACAAACAAATGGATCAAACAGATCAATCCCACTTTTCCAGCCTGCTGAAGGCGTGGTGGAGTGGTAAACACCACCCCCGGCTCTACCAGGGGCTTGAGGTGGTCTCCCACAGCTCTGCTTATGTCATGTTCTGTGGCCTTCCTGTTCCATTTCTATACTGCCCCTGCAACATAGAAACACATTTAGTCATATTATATAAAACACTCAAAGTAATGGAAATGGAGCATCTATGGCCTCAGTTACACCTGGCACCTAAATGTGACTTCTGTCATCTGATCACTCCAAGCTGCATTAGGTTCAGATCTGCCAGGACAGGCCTTTGTCAGGCCACTGAATATAAATAAGCAACGTAAAGAGGTGGGGGGAATCAGTGGGGAAAAGTATATTTGACACAAATGACCTTCATAATATCAAAGAACAAATGTGTGTGTCTGAGGGAAAATTAACTTTCATACAGCCAGAAGGGGTGAGAAATTACACCAATATCAGTGGACAATTTGCACTAATGTAAATAAACATAGATGATGGGGACATAAATATTTACCATCTAAACTATGTGTGACCTCTCACCTCTGGCTGTAGAAGTGTTCTTCCTAACCAGTCCCTCAACAGCTCTCTGACTGAGCTCCACCCTCACTGGGTCTTCAGATGAGAGGAAGGCTGAGGAGGGATGGAAGGATGAATGGATCAGTCAATAAAGTGTAGAGCTGCTGTCTGACAAAATCACTATTTTCGTAGTTCATTAAAGGAAATAAGGCTTTATGACTGCTGAATACCAACTATCAATCACTTAGATCATGTATTTTCATGTAGAGATACATCCTTGGGACGTCCCTAGCCCGTTGAAGTTGACATTTAAAAGGGTTAAGGTTAGGGGTTAGGGTAGGGATGTCCCAAGGATCCCGGATAGCATTGACCATTGTGCATTCTTCGGTCTCTTTTACATAGCAGGTGATGGGTTCTGACTTCTGTACTTTTACATATTAAATATCCTTATTATGTGAAATTGAATGAAACAATAATGAATGTTGAAACTAATATGATGTACACTATTCCATGAAGTTTCTATATGATAACATTAGAGTAATATATTTAATATGATGTACAATATTCCATGATGTTTCTATATGATAACAATAGCGTAATATATTTAATTTGCCATATAGTATTTTTTAACAGTTTCACTAATACATTTTTATTAATTTAATTGTTATGATTCAACGTCAGTTCACCGTCTCACCTAATACTGTATTGGAGCAGCAGCAGCTGACTGCCCAGTTCAACATCAGTTCACCGTCTCACCTCATACTGTATTGGAGCAGCAGCAGCTGACTTGATCGTTGATGCTAATCAGCATGTTTGAATCTGAGAATAAATAGAGCCGACTACACTCTAAAAATGAAGGGTTCAACTGGAGTTGTTCTCAGATCCCCTAAGAACCGTAGGGTTCTTGGTCAATGAAAAACAGCCCCAAAAGGTTCTTCAAAGAACTTGTTAGAAGGTGGGTTCATCGAGGAACCTCCGTTGTTGCTAGACTTCTTCCGGGAACTTCGCAATTACAACTGAAAACGATGGAGACAAGTTTGGATGCGACAACAGTTAAAAAGGTTAAATTGGGTTTATGTTTGGCTCTTAATATGTCTCGAAATAATTTATATACTAATATAACATACTAATGAATAACGAAGACAAGTATGGTTTTCTGTGAATATCTTCCATAAAGTTTCTATAGCTAATTACCGTAAATATTAGAAAGCCGGGTTTGACCGTCGGCGTTGTATGAGCTACAGTACAGTACCGTTATCTAGCTAGATAACGTTATGTCCTAACTAGGCACAACTAGGTTTGGATTATTTCCTCAACTATATTCTTTCCCATATATTGTATATCGTTTCCATAAAGCCAACATGGCTTTACACTCATTAATGTATGTTTCCAATCTAGAGCAGTTCTCACTTTTGTGATAATAAACTAGCTAACGTTAACTAACTAACTAACTAAGGATGGTGACCTGTCCAGACGAGATGTTACAACGAACTGAATCGTCAATGGAGGTCTTCCTCTTTATATAGCCTGCTACAGCATGCAATACTATTAACTCACAAGGGAGCATAACGTTACATGGACAATACTATCCCATTTTGGAAACGTTACATGTACAATACTATCCCATTTTGGAAACGTTACATGGACAATACTATCCCATTTTGGAAACGTTACATGGACAATACTGTCCCATTTTGGAAACGTTACATGGACAATACTAGCCCATTTTGGAAACGTTACATGGACGCCCCCTTGTGGAGGGAAATTAATATCTTAGATGGTAGCTGTAGATGGGATTCAAATGCATAATGGTATTAATACAGTGTCTAGACTACCTCTTTTGTATAAATGCCCTTCAGAATCCAAACATAGTATTGCCACGCAGCAAAATGTTGCTTAAAATCTTTCAAGTCAGCCTGAGAAAATATTGCATTTTTTTTGTACAAATGTAACAGTATAACTTTAAACCGTCCCCTCGCCCCGACACGGGCGCGAACCAGGGACCCTCTGCACACATCGACAACAGTCACCCACGAAGCAGCGTTACCCATCGCTCCACAAAAGCCACGGCCCTTGCAAAGCAAGGGGCAACACTACTTAAGTCTCAGAGCAAGTGACGTAACTGATTGAAATGCTACTAGCGCGTACCCGCTAACTAGCTAGCCATTTCACATCCGTTACACTCACCCCCCTTTCAACCTCCTCCTTTTCCGCAGCAACCAGTGATCCGGGTCACGGCACCAATGTAACAGTATAACTTTAAACCGTCCCCTCGCCCCGACACGGGCGCGAACCAGGGACCCTCTGCACACATCGACAACAGTCACCCACGAAGCACGGTCGTTACCCATCGCTCCACAAAGGCCGAGGCCCTTGCAAAGCAAGGGGCAACACTACTTAAGTCTCAGAGCAAGTGACGTAACTGATTGAAATGCTACTAGCGCGTACCCGCTAACTAGCTAGCCATTTCACATCCGTTACACAAAGATATCTTGAAATGTGATATTAGGCCTGTATGGCACAGTTACTGTATGGCAGTAATGTTACTTTATGGCAGTACAGTATTGGCTAGTGCTTTCTCCAATATTGTCTTCTATTTTACTTTCAATTGTATGTCGATGCCATTTATCTTTCAATATTTATTTTATATATATATATATATGGTGGTCTCCCACAGCTCTGCTTATGTCATGTTCTGTATATATATATATATACATTTAACCTACATAGCAGTCAATACAAACTGACATCTATTAGCATACAAATGTGTGCAAATTATCTTTTCAGATCTTCTCAGAAATGAATCAAGTCCAGGGAATGGATATAGACAAAAAGAGAATTGAAGGACTATCAGAGGTAGAGAGGCGAGGCAGGGGTGAGGACATCATCCTGCTATTTTGACAGTCCCTGAAGGACAATACAGAAGAGGTATTTGCTCTTATTCCTTCCCTTTCTCTAATGTATTTTGTAATAAAATTAGCAAGTGTAGTAAGATCATTGCTTTACTTTACTGGGACTGGAGACCACAGCTGCGATCCTGCTCTTGCCATACCTCTTCAATGAGAACCCGAGTGGCCTTTATGTCCGTGACAAGGTATGCCTATGCACCAATCATCTGTTTCTTCATAAACATAGGTGTGCATGCTGATATAAAACTACAGCTGAACATTTGTTATGTTCTTTGTTTATTGTATGTGTATTAATCTTTTCTTACTTTTGTTGACACAGATTTCACCGCTCTTCACTCCTTTACTGTACATCGGTGGAAATCCATTTCACCATGAGAGTGAAATCCCACTGGCCTTTGATGGGGAGAACATCCACGACCTCGAGGACGTCCCCATGGGACTTGAGGCTCTGCTAGGGCTGTATTTTTTATTTTACCTTAAATTTCCCCAAAATGTCAGAAAAAGACTTATGTTGTTAAGTTACTGTGTTCTGGGGATAAGAGAAGTTGGGGTGAAGTTACCAGGGCCGGCCATAAAGATGGCAAACTTCCTAACATAACTAAGCGGATACGATATACACACTAAAGCTGAAAAATCTGCATTTAGCATCAAGTCTACAATATTGTTAGTTTACCTATGATTCATTTTTAATGTATTTTGTTTTTATTGTACATCATTTTTATTTTTATTTTCATGAAAAACACTATACAAAGTAAATGTATTATTTATTATGGTCTGACATGTCTGCAGAAATGTTGTAATTTTGTAATGTGTTTTGTTTGGTAAATTGTTTTGTAAATATTAATTCACATTTGTGGTGCCATTAAATAAACATTTAATTATTTAAGTCAATGTTGTTATTAAAATATGTTTTTGTAATGCAGGAAGGGTGGACAGGGAGTTAAAAAATGAACCCCAAAAGATTCTTTGATGAACCAGGATAAGGGGTTCTTCAAATAAATTATAGGGGTTCCCACAAAACGTTCTTCAAATAACTTTTAGGGGTTCCCCCACAGTTTCAATTTGAAAAACCTCTAAAGGATTCTCCAGGAAGCTTTAGTTTTTAGAGTGTATATGGTTAAAAGTCACCTTGTCCGAGAGACATTTACATAGTTATACACAGCCCAATTTGGGATGACTATTTTGGGGCGAAATAACGACCACAACAGACAGACCTGATATCACCCATAATTCCACGTCCTTGGACGTCACGTGCTGAGTGGATATAACCAAAGTTATTCTATTTAGCTCCACTTTGTAGTACATTTTTACACTATAATAAATGTTTCTGATGCCACATCACCCGTTTTCAAAGGGAGTCGTTGGTTTTTAAGGGCAGTTGCTTTTTAGCTTTTTGTCTGAAAGTACTTTCTCAACTGCGACAAAACAGCAGAAACATTGAAGTTCTTTGATTGCCTCCTTGGTTCACTCTAACTTTATGGAAAAAGGTTTATTCAATAAATCTTGCGACTCCTCTCAAACTGGGAAGAACCCCTGCCTTAAGGGCAGTTTTATTTCAAATGTAGTAGCCGGACGGAGAAAATCCAATAAGCATTTTATAGTTTCATCCTTAGGGTAACTTACCCTAAAGTGGACACTCCCATCAGTTTCTGAGACAACTGCACAGACTTTGTTGACAGTTTAATAATGCTTAAATCTCATCTTTATCAAATGATCCATTAAAGAGACCAACTCAAAACCTACATTCGTCTACATATGGGTTGTTTAAATTGTATCTAATTATATTCCCAGTATTACTTTTTCAAATCTCTAGTAATCGATTATAGACACATACAATTCATCATATTTTCATATTCACAGAACCCATATAAAACGTAAGAAATTCTCTGGTACTCATGACAACCATTCCACTTGCTTTTTCAAGAACTCTCCATAGCTACGAAGCAGCTCTCCAAACATACTCCCAGCGGAACAAAAAATAAACTAAACTATAGATCTCTGTGAGGAACTATAGATCTCTGTTACAATCCAAACTTCATATTAAGACTCAATCACACAACTCTCATATCGCAGTCACACAATGCTATTCCCAAATATACCTAATCAATTAGTTGTTTTTCAACAATATTTTAACCTACAGGAATATTTTCACATTTCTATGTCATGGTTAGTTCCTAGGATAATGTAACCCATACATTTACATCTTTCAATACTTCTAAAATGGGATCCAGGTTTAAAATAATTACAGGTTAAAAACAATTACAGGTTTAAAATAATTACAGGTGCACCTTACTAGCTTGTACTATATAATAAAATAGTCTTAACTAGTAAACACAGATTCTAGTTTTCATTCAGTTCACACAGATAGCTGGCTCGGCTTTCTTTACACATACAAGGTGGGTGCCCTCCTCACACAGGAAAACACACTCAGAGCCTACGAGCATTTTCTAAAAACTCCACTCTAAAAACTCCGCTCACTTTTAATTTTTTTTTAACTACGTTTGAGATGTGGTATCCACTCGGCTCGCTGCCTCTCAGATCAAAGGTGGGTCCATCTGCTCCGTTCCCCAAGTGTGGTCTCCCTCAGATTTCAAGTTTGAAGGATCCCTCGTGCACGATTTACCCAGGTCGTCAGGAGCTGTCACCAAGTGAAGATTCACATCCCCATCGCCAAATGTGGTTAATTTCTTTAATATCAAATGAGGAGACAAACTTATCACACAAGTCAGAGTTATTCTTAAACTAAATCTTTATTCACTTATTAATAAGGGAGCAGGTCAATACAACGCACACATATAAAGTGAATCAATTGAGTGTTCTACGATAATGATGGCTGGTCGACGAATCACCCCCAGATGATTCGTTGAGAGCCACGAGACAATAGTACAAAGGTCTTTTACAGCGAAGATACACCCCTTTCAATCTACATGACGAACAACAGATGTATAGAACGGGTCACACGTTTAAGATTTGTATGATTTAAAAAAAATGGATTTATATATATGCATAAATAGTACTCTTCCAATTCAAAGCCTGGATTTTTCCCCTGAGGCTAATATCCATATCATGTTGAAATTAAATGATAAGGGGGCAAACGTTTAGGCTTCTACATTAACTAAACTTAATTACAATGATGCCTTAAGATGCGTTTGGGAAACCGGGACCAGATATCCTAGTTTCCTCCTCTTCTTCCTCCTTTTTGGATGTGACAGTCATCTCCCCCTCCACCTCTTTCAATCAAAAAACTGCATCCTCCTCCTCTTCTTTCACAGTAACATCCTCCTCCTCTTTCACTCTGAACGCGTCTTCCTCTTCTTTCACTGAAACGTCTTTCTCTTCTTCTTTCACGGTAACAGTCTCTACTTGTTTTTGTATTGTAACATCTTTCTCTTCCTCCTCCTCTTTGACGAGAGCTTCTTTCTCCATCCAGCAGACCTCTTCTGTAGCAGGAGGAGAGTAGCTTAACGTTAGTGAACTCATGGTTGGAGATATTATCCAGATATGCTAATGATAACATAATCAGCCCTCTAGCTGACTAAAAACAACAGCAGCATAAATATGAAATTAACTCGGATAATTAACTAGACGACAGAAGAGGGTTTAAAACACAGTGGCTAATATACAACTCATCTTTCACTTCTTTAGCAGGAGAGGAGCTAAGTGACCTCATGGTCGGAGATTTTAGCTAGCTAGGCTAATGCTAACTTAACCAGCCCGCTTGGTGACTAATAACAGGAGTCTGACTAACTGTTGCTGCTGTTGAAGAAGCGTTCCGTCCACTAGATTATACGTCACACTAGCAGCATTGCCTTAAATCCGCACATCGTCATATTCTGACTGGAGTGGGTAACACTCAGTCAATATATTTTTTCTGTGATTTCATTTTTTCGTCAACCGTTCCATCGCATCTTAGTTAATGTAGAGACAAACGATTATGCATTTTTTTTTTATCATAAAATTCATTCACAAATCACAAATACCGGAGCATGTGAGTTCAAATATACTTTTTATTACTTCATAATAAAAGCCGAGCCGGACAAGTGCCTTCCAGCACACATGTTTTATACATTTGTCCTTCCTACGTCACACTCATAGTAACTCCTCTTATTGGCTCATCACCTCTGGCATTTAGCCACCGTTATCATATTGCCTTCATATTAGGACATGGAACCTGTAGAGTCTCACATAAATAGTTTCATGCATGTAGGACCATAGCAACAGACCATGGCACTCTACAGGAATAACCAATACATGACATCCTGCTGACTCCTCTGAAAGGGGAACCCCTGTTCTGGAACAGACCCAAGAGGTTGGCCATAACAGTTACAGGAATAACCACGTGTCTTATGGTGTCCAATGACATAGAGCACATAGAGTGCACTAGTTTTTCTGGCTCCTTCTGAAACAAATAATTGCCACATATGTACTGAAAAAATCACAATACTACTTGCTTATTGTGCAGTGGATGATTAAAATACCTCTATGCCTATGGATGTGTAGCTAGCTATCTAGCCGATCTGTGTATGGACCCAAACGTTTGGTATGCATATTAGTTCAGAACCTAGCTATGAACCTCAGCTATCATAGCCAGTTGTATCAACTTCAAAACCGCCTGAATGACATTAATGAAGCCTATGGATTGAGTAGAATATAATATCATGTTGTACCAAGGATGCAAGTCGTATATACATGTGGTTATTACCAAGCATGAGATCCCCACATTGTCGCCTGCACATTTAATATATTCACTGATCATGTACTCTACCTTGGCAAATAAAGGTGCAGTTTAGGTATGAATGTCTTTGAGATGATCAAATTCCAGTCTTTGAATGATGCTGTGTCTGCATGTATGTATTACAATTCTACACTTCAACAGTGTTTACCAGTCTTGGTCCTGGGACATTAATGGTTACACATTGTAACTAATAGACTAGAAACAGGATTTAACTAGTTAATTCATATAAACAGAAATATAATGTTAAAAACAGAACACTACACTCCCTATACATCATGTAAATACTCTAACACCGGTTCATCTCAACATCTAATGCCCTTCATCTGCATTGATCTGATAAACACAGGATAGGTGGAGTATTTCATCACATTACACTTCATTTCAACCAGTAGAGAATGTGAAACGCTTTATTGAAAAGCTCATTATCCAAGTGTTATAAATACAAGTTCAATCTGTACTTCAATGCACATCTGTTGTGCATTATAAAAACAGAGGAAGAAAGAGGAGGTGGTGGGAGAGGTGTAAAAGACAGAAAGGGAAAGAGGTAAGCACATAGGAGCAGGGAAGACAGCACAAGGTGGCTTAGCAGTTCAGACGTCTTTTTCCGTATCGTCGTGTCGTGTCCTGTATATATATATATTTACACCTTTTATTCACATATCTTTTATTTATTTTATTATCCAAGAACTCAACTACAAAAGCTTTCCTGCAAAAGCTTTCCTGCAACCCGCTTCACCAATTACAATAAGTATTATTTACCTCAATCTGAAAATCCATCGTGGAAGATAGCCAGGGGCTAATTCAGAAGCTAGCCTGAAAGCTAACCAGAAGCTACTCCGATAGCTAGCCAGAAGCTAATCTGTAGCTGCCCCGAAATTAGCCGGTTTGCTGGCTAGCGTTGGTGTTTCAGCTGCCCACGTTTTGCGGTCATCAGCTATTCCTTTAGCTCGATAATCTACCGGCACTTTTGTGCAACGCGACTCGGACCGGAGCATTCCGGGACTTTTTTTCTCTCAGTTTCCCCGGATTCCAACCGCAGGCTCTGGACACTTGCACCTTGATTTCGCAGCTAGCTAGCTGCATACCGTGTGACTATTGGCTTACGTCGACCCCGGAGCAAACTCAAATCATGCTGGAGCTAGCCAGCTGAGGAGTTCCATCACCATCCGGACCCGTTTCTTTTGTTGCTGCTGCAGATACGGAACCCCACCGGGCCTTCACGACTGACTGCCGACGTTATCTGCCCGAGGGATTTATCCAACCGGCACCTCCGTCCCGACGTTACCTGAACGCTCATCTGAGGCCCGCTAATCGTTAGCTGTCTTATCGGCTGCTATCTGAACAAAACCCCACTACACGGAACCTACCGACGGAAACGCACGAGGTATCTACAAACAGACCTCCATCCTATGCTGCTACCGATAGCCATATACCCGGCCAGCTGTCTGGATCGCCACGACCCCAACCAACCTCTACTCACTGGACCCTTATTGATCACTCGATTAAGCATGCCTCTCCTTAATGTAAATATGCCTTGTCCATTGCTGTTCTGGTTAGTGTTTATTGGCTTATTTCACTGTAGAGATTCTAGCCCTGCTCTCTATACCATATCCAACCTCTCAGTTCCACCACCCACATATGCGATGACATCACCTGGTTTCAATGATGTTTCTAGAGACAAGATCTCTCTCATCATCACTCAATACCTAGGTTTACCTCCACTGTATTCACATCCTACCATACCTTTGTCTGTACATTATTCCTTTAAACTATTTTATCGCCCCCAGAAACTTCCTTTTACTCTCTGCTCTAGTAGCTCTAGGCGACCAATTCTCATAGCTTTTAGCCGTACCCTTATCCTACTTCTCCTCTGTTCCTCTGGTGATGTAGAGGTGAATCCAGGCCCTGCAGTACCTGGCTCCACTCCTATTCCCCAGGCGCTCTCTTTTGATGACTTCTGTAACCGTAATAGCCTTGGCTTCATGCATGTTAACATTAGAAGCCTCCTCCCTAAGTTTGTTTTGTTCACTGCTTTAGCACACTCTACCAACCCGGATGTTTTAGCCGTGTCTGAATCCTGGCTTAGAAAGACCACCAAAAATTCAGACATTTTTATCCCCAATTACAATATTTTCAGACAAGATAGAACGGCCAAAGGGGGCGGTGTTGCAATCTACTGCAAAGACTGCCTGCAGAGTTCTGTTATACTATCCAGGTCTGTTCCCAAACAATTTGAACTTCTACTTTTAAAAATCCACCTCTCTAAAAACAAGTCTCTCACCGTTGCCGCCTGCTATAGACCACCCTCTGCCCCCAGCTGTGCTCTGGACACTATATGTGAACTGATTGCCCCCCATCTATCTTCAGAGCTCGTGCTGCTAGGCGACCTAAATTTGAACATGCTCAACACCCCAGCCACCCTACAATCTAAGCTTGATGCCCTCAATCTCACACAAATTATCAATGAACCTACCAGGTACCACCCCAATCCCGTAAACACGGGTACCCTCATAGATATCATCCTAACAAACTTGCCCTCCAAATACACCTCTGCTGTTTTCAACCAAGATCTCAGCGATCACTGCCTCATTGCCTGCATCCGTAATGGGTCAGCGGTCAAACGACCTCCACTCATCACTGTCAAACGCTCCCTGAAACACTTCAGCGAGCAGGCCTTCCTAATCGACCTGGCCGGGGTATCCTTGAAGGATATTGATCTCATCCCGTCAGTAGAGGATGCCTGGTCATTTTTTAAAAATGCCTTCCTCACCATCTTGAATAAGCATGCCCCATTCAAGAAATTTAGAACCAGGAACAGATATAGCCCTTGGTTCTCTCCTGACCTGACTGCCCTTAACCAACAGAAAAACATCCTATGGCGTTCTGCATTAGCATCGAACAGCCCCCGTGATATGCAACTTTTCAGGGAAGCCAGAAACCAATATACACAGGCAGTTAGAACAGCCAAGGCTACTGCAACACAAATTCAAAAAAGTTCTGGGACACCGTAAAGTCCATGGAGAATAAGAACACCTCCTCCCAGCTTCCAACCGCTCTGAAGATAGGAAACACTGTCACCACCGACAAATCCACTATAATTGAGAATTTCAATAAGCATTTTTCTACGGCTGGCCATGCTTTCCACCTGGCTACCCCTACCCCGGACAACAGCACTGCCCTCCCCTCTGCTACTCGCCCAAGCCTTCCCCATTTCTCTTTCTCCCAAATACAGTCAGCTGATGTTCTTAATGAGCTGCAAAATCTGGACCCTTACAAATCAGCCGGGCTAGATAATCTGGACCCTTTCTTTCTAAAACTATCTGCTGAAATTGTTGCCACCCCTATTACTAGCCTCTTCAACCTCTCTTTCGTGTCGTCTGAGATCCCCAAAGATTGGAAAGCAGCTGCGGTTATCCCCCTCTTCAAAGGGGGGGACACCCTTGACCCTAACTGCTACAGACCTATATCTATCCTACCCTGCCTTTCTAAGGTCTTCGAAAGCCAAGTCAACAAACAGATTACCGACCATTTCGAATCACACCACACCTTCTCCGCTATGCAATCTGGTTTCAGAGCTGGTCATGGGTACACCTCAGCCACGCTCAAGGTCATAAACGATATCGTAACCGCCATCGATAGGAAACAATACTGTGCAGCCGTATTCATTGACCTGGCCAAGGCTTTTGACTCTGTCAATCACCACATCCTCATTGGCAGACTCGACAGCCTTGGTTTCTCTAATGATTGCCTCGCCTGGTTCACCAACTACTTCTCTGATAGAGTTCAGTGTGTCAAATCGGAGGGTCTGTTGTCCGGGCCTCTGGCAGTCTCTATGGGGGTGCCACAGGGTTCAATTCTTGGACCGACTCTCTTCTCTGTTTACATCAATGATGTTGCTCTTGCTGCTGGTGATTCTCTGATCCACCTCTACGCAGACGACACTATTCGGTATACTTCTGGCCCTTCTTTTGACACTGTGTTAACAACCCTCTAGGCGAGCTTCAATGCCATACAACTCTCCTTCCGTGGCCTCCAACTGCTCTTAAATACAAGTAAAACCAAATGCATGCTCTTCAACCGATCGCTGCCTGCTCCTGCCCGCCTGTCCAACATCACTACTTTGGACGGCTCTGACTTAGAATATGTGGACAACTACAAATACCTAGGTGTCTGGTTAGACTGTAAACTCTCCTTCCAGACCCACATCAAACATCTCCAATCCAAAGTCAAATCTAGAATTGGCTTCCTATTCCGCAACAAAGCATCCTTTACTCATGCTGCCAAACATACCCTTGTAAAACTGACCATCCTACCAATCCTCGACTTCGGTGATGTCATTTACAAAATAGCCTCCAAAACACTACTCAATAAATTGGATGCAGTCTATCACAGTGCCATCCGTTTTGTTACCAAAGCCCCATATACTACCCACCACTGCGACCTGTACACTCTCGTTGGCTGGCCCTCGCTTCATACTCGTCGCCAAACCCACTGGTTCCAGGTCATCTACAAGACCCTGCTAGGTAAAGTCCCCCCTTATCTCAGCTCGCTGGTCACCATAGCAGCACCTACCTGTAGCACGCGCTCCAGCAGGTATATCTCTCTAGTCACCCCCAAAACCAATTCTTCCTTTGGACGCCTCTCCTTCCAGTTCTCTGCTGCCAATGACTGGAACGAACTACAAAAATCTCTGAAACTGGAAACACCTATCTCCCTCACTAGCTTTAAGCACCAGCTGTCAGAGCAGCTCATAGATTACTGCACCTGTACATAACCCATCTACAATGTAGCCCAAACAACTACCTCTTTACCTACTGTATTTATTTATTAATTTATTTTGCTCCTTTGCACCCCATTATTTCTGTCTCTACTTTGCACTTTCTTCCAATGCAAACCAACCATTCCAGTGTTTTTTAGTTTTTATTTTACTTGCTGTGTTGTACTCACTTCGCCTCCATGGCCTTTTTATATTTTTATTTATTTATACATATATCTGTTTGCCTTCACCTCCCTTATCTCACCTCACTTGCTCACATTGTATATAGACTTATTTTTTTTTTCACTGTATTATTGACTATATGTTTGTTTTTACTCCATGTGTAACTATGTGTTGTTGTATGTGTCGAACTGCTTTGCTTTATCTTGGCCAGGTCGCAATTGTAAATGAGAACGTGTTCTCAATTTGCCTACCTGGTTAAATAAAGGTTAAATAAAATAAATAAATAAAAAATAAAAAAAATAATGAATCACAGTGCTACCTAAATATTCTCTCAGTTCATCACAATTACATAATAGTTCCTCTAGTCGGCCCAAAGGTTATCTTAAAAGCAGGTGAGGTGGCGATGATGGGACTGGGGGTTGGCATCCTCTCACATCAAAACATGTCTGCAGACAAGAGACGGATGGAGAGAGAGAGCATGTTTAAGCCTTCTGTTTTTATTTCTTATTCTGACATTGTTAGTTATCAATCAGGAGGTGAAATGCAAAACTGACCTTGGATCATTAACTCTGGGACTACTGCATCTCTGTCTGTATTTCAATGTAAAGCATCTCTTTAATAATACTTTCTGTATAATATAAACTGACCTGGGATCGTTAACTCTGGGACAACTGCATCTATCTGTATTTCAATGTAAAGCATCTCTTTAATAATACTCCCATTTGACCTGACCAAGTGACCTCTCACCTCTGATCATGCTGTGCCCTCTATGTAGCCAGTTCAGATGTAGGAGGGGTTCACCGACACAGCTGATATAACCTAGATGATTTAGGGAGAAAGGGAGAGAGGGATGAAGTGAAGGAGAGACTGTTATTGAGAAAATAAGGTAGTTAAAGTGACAGTGTTCAACAGGAATCTGTGTGTGGCCTCACCTGGTGTCCACACCACACTAAGTGGCTGCAGAGTAGTTTATGCTGAAAAACATGAACGGACACAAGAGGACAAACAATATAGTGTAGTTATAGAAATAATGAAGTGTCTTACTATTCTCCATGGTTGGCCCTCTTGCCTATTCTTTGAAGATGGAAGGAGCCACAGTTATACACCTGAGCCTGCTTACTGCACAACACAATCCATCAATCAGATTGATACATGAGTGTGCAGGTGTGCGTTATAGGGTGTCTAATTGTTCTACATTGTTTCAATATTAGTGATTTAAAATAGCCTGTTTTGTTTTTGCACAGACATCACACCCTTACCTAAACAGCACCCTCATATGAGAAGTAGAAATCAAAGGGAGAGAAACTAGGAATTGAATAACTGCAGTTGACATAGCTAAGTAAATGGAAGAATACTCTTATTGCAATGTGAATGGCTCTTAAAAGAGCCTTTGGTTGTGCATAGTGTAGTCTATGGTGTTGCCAGGGAACAGCACCCTCTTTGAAGAAGTAGGAGGTGAAGATCTCCTGCACACGGATTGCCTCTCTTGCTGCGTTGTTGGACCCCATCCTTGAAACATCCTGCAGAGCAGCAGACTCCTCCTCTGGGACACGGCGGGGAGCTGCAGATCCCCTCCTGGTCCTCGTGTCCATCCTCATGAAGTTACGCAGGACACAGTTTGCTTTCATGTTACAGTTGTTAAAGTACTGTGTGAATTTCACCAGGTTCATATATTAATATGGCATGTTGATTTGTTATTATGCATGTCTGCATCCTGGGAGTAGGGGAGTGTGTACTTACGTTTTGCCCTGTGTGCTCGTGCTCAAATCATTTTGATGCACTTTGAGAGGTAGGCACGCTTTTTCTGTCATCTTCAGAAAAGTTTGATTATTTTAAGCACAAAGTCATACACAGTGTTTTGTTCATCAATAATGTTGTATATTTAGAGGTTACTCATAAGTGGATGGTATTGTTAAGACGCACTTGTAATTGTACTTTTTAGGATGATATCAACATTCTGAATTCAACATGTGGTTAAAAGCTAGCTAAGGTATTAGCAGGCTATTGTATGTGTGAACGATGGCTAGCTCCTCGAATGATCCTACTCCGCTAGCCAGCACCTCTTTTAAACAGGTGTTCTACTCCGCTGGCCAGCACCTCTCCTAAACAGGTGTTCTACTCTGCTAGCCAGCACCTCTCCTAAACAGGTGTTCTACTCTGCTAGCCAGCACCTCTCCTAAACGGGTGTTCTACTCCGCTAGCCAGCACCTCTCCTAAACAGGTGTTCTACTCCGCTAGCCAGCACCTCTCCTAAACAGGTGTTCTACTCCGCTAGCCAGCACCTCTCCTAAACAGGTGTTCTACTCTGCTAGCCAGCACCTCTCCTAAACAGGTGTTCTACTCTGCTAGCCAGCACCTCTCCTAAACAGGTGTTCTACTCTGCTAGTCAGCACCTCTCCTAAACAGGTGTTCTACTCCGCTAGCCAGCATCTCTCCTAAACAGGTGTTCTACTCCGCTAGCCAGCACCTCTCCTAAACAGGTGTTCTACTCCGCTGGCCAGCACCTCTCCTAAACAGGTGTTCTACTCCGCTAGCCAGCACCTCTCCTAAACAGGTGTTCTACTCCGCTAGCCAGCACCTCTCCTAAACACTTGTTCTACTCCGCTAGCCAGCACCTCTCCTAAACAGGTGTTCTACTCTGCTAGCCAGCACCTCTCCTAAACAGGTGTTCTACTCTGCTAGCCAGCACCTCTCCTAAACAGGTGTTCTACTCCGCTAGCCAGCACCTCTCCTAAACAGGTGTTCTACTCTGCTAGCCAGCACCTCTCCTAAACAGGTGTTCTACTCTGCTAGCCAGCACCTCTCCTAAACAGGTGTTCTACTCCACTAGCCAGCACCTCTCCTAAACAGGCGTTTCTTTCGCCTCTAGACTGGATGCATTGATCCATTGTTAACGTTCTGTTTAAGACTATACTTACTGGTGTTAATCAGATCTTCAGTCTCCTCCTCTTCTTCTTCGTCCTTCAATCCAAAAACTGGAACAAACAAAAACTTCAGCCATTCCTACAGAACAACATTAAAGTGTAGAACCCCTTTACTGCATATTGGCTCAACGACTGCAGAGACGGTACTCACTGATGTTAAACAGATCTCCAACCTCCTCTTCTTCCTCCGCCTTCAATCCAAAAACTGCATCCTCGTCCTCTTTTACTGTAACATCCTCCTCCTCTTTCACCCCCAACGTATCCTCCTCCTCTTTCACCCCCAACGTATCTTCCCTTCTTTCACAACAACGTTCAACCAAAGACCTTCTTTCTCCGTCCAGCAGACCACCTCTTCTTCTGCAAGAGGAGAGTAGCTTAGTGAGTTCATGGTCGGGGATGTTAGCAAGCTAATTAGCATTATCTTAGGGATAGTCTAATCTAGATGACTAACAACGTAAATATGACATTAAATGGGGTAACTAGTAGATACGACAGAAGTGTATTCAAAACACAGTGGCAAATAGACACTGAAATGGTCTGAAGGGCTTCAATGTTTCTGCGATGTTGTCTAGCACGCTAACGATGTGTCTGACTAACTGCTGTTGTTCTCGAAGAAGCGTCCCGTCCACTAGATTATACGTCACAAGGGCAGCATCGACTGGGCTGCGTTCAGTACATACAAACGTAATGCAACGTTCAATCGAACAAAAACGGTACTGTACGGAACGACCAGTTGGAACAACGAGGAAGGGTTGGGTTGTGTGTTAAAAATGCACCGCTCCTTTTAAATACATCATCAATAATTAAAGTCACACCCTGGCACACCCACCGAACGGAGCAAACGTATCTCAAAGGCTGTTCAAGAACGTACAATAACGTTTTGGCAAACCGTGTCGTTCAGCACAAACCGCTCTACAACGTAGCAAACGTTCGAGCGACCTGAATGCATCGCTGAAAGACGCAAACAGAGACAAATATTAATGTGGCATCTTTTTGTTGGCACTAACTCCGCCATGGTTCGTTGGACAAAGCCTATTGTGAAATTAATCGTTTTTTTTGTAGGGTTTTTGGATAAACACGGAAAATAAGGTCTGCGGTAAACACAGGTTTAGGAGATCGGATACGTTGTGTTCTATGAGACTCTATAACGTCACTTTTTGTGAACTATGAAGCATTTATGTAATGAAAACAAGCACATCAATCAAATCAAATGGTCTTTGTCATGTACACATATTTAGCGGATGTTATCGCAGGTGCAGCGAAATGCTTACGTTCATAGATCCAACAGTCAATGCAGTAAAACGTAACAAAACAAAACACACAAAACCAAAATAAATGTAAAAAAATATATATATATATATATATATATATCAGATTGGGCAATGTCAGACTTTGGAATATATATATAAATATATACATACATACATGCATTATACATTGAACAATAATAAACGCAACATGCAGCAATTTCAAATATTTTACTGAGTTACAGTTCATAGAAGGAAATACATTCATTAGGCCCTAATCTATGGATTTCACATGACTGGGCAGGGGCGCAGCAATAGGTGGGTCTGGGAGGGCATAGGCCCACCCACTGGGGAGCCAGGTCTAACCAATGAGAATTAGTTTTCTCCCACAAAAGGGCTTTATTACAGACAGAAATACTCCTCAGTTTCAACAGCTGTACGGGGTCTGGTCTCATACAATCCCGGAGATGAAGAAGCCGAAAGTGGAGGTCCTGGGCTGGCGTGGTTACACATGGTCTGCGGTTGTGAGGCCGGTTAGACGTACTGCCAAATTTTCTGAAATGACGTTGGGGGCGGTTTATGGTTGAGATTAACATTGAATTCTCTGGCAACAGCTCTAGTGGACATTCTTGCAGTCAGCATGCCAATTGCACGCTCCCTCAAAACTTCTGTGGCATTGTGTTGTGTGACAAAACTGCACATTTTCGAGTGGCCATTTATTGTCCTCAGCACAAGGTGCACCTGTGTAGTGACCATGCTGTTTAATTAGCTTCTTGATATGCCACACCTGTCAGGTGGATGGATTGTCTTGGCAAAGGAGAAATGCTTACTAACAGGGATATAAACAAATGTGTTCACAACATTTGAGATAATTAAGCTTTTTGTGCATATGGAAATATTCTGGGATCTTTAATTTCAACAGTTAACTCTTAAGAAGCCTCACATTTTTTTATTTTTTTTTGCCTGACTGCTTGTAGCTCAGGACCTGAAGCAAGGATATACATATTATTGATACCTTTTGAAAGGAAACACTTTGAAGTTTGTGGAAATGTTAAATTAATGTAGGAGAATATAACACATTCGATCTGGTAAATGATAATATAAAGAAAAAAACAACATTTTTTTGTATTTTTTTTATACCATCATCTTTGAAATGCAGAAGAAAGGCCATAATGTATTCTTTTCAAGTTCATAACTGTGAATACCTCAAACAATAACGTGGTATTATTTCACTGTAATAGCTACTGGAAATTAGACAGTGCAGTTAGATTAACAAGAATGTAAGCTTTCTGCCAATATCATGTATGTCTATGTCCTGGGAAATGTTCTTGTTACTTACAACCTCATGCTAATCGCATTAGCGCACATTAGCTCAACCGTCCCGTGGGTGGGACACCGATCTGTAGAGATCCTTAATCTACTTGGTATTCATTCATTCATTCAAAAAGCTGACTAGCATAGCGCCACAAGTAAATACTAGCATATAAATATCATGAAATCACAAGTCCAAGACACCAAATGAAAGATACACATCTTGTGAATCCAGCCATCATTTCCGATTTTTTAAATGTTTTACAGCGAAAACACAATATGTATTTCTATTAGCTAACCACCATAGCAAAAGACTCAACCGCATATTTTCACAATTTTTTTACCGCATAGGTAGCTATCACAAAACCGACCAAATAGAGATATAATTAGTCACTAACCAAGAAACAACTTCATCAGATGACAGTCTTATAACATGTTATACAATAAATCTATGTTTTGTTTGAAAAATGTGTATATTTGAGGTATAAAATCATAGTTTTACATTGCAGCTCCAATCACAAATAGCACAGAAGCAGCCAGAATAATTACAGAGAGCAACGTGAAATACCTAAATACTCATCATAAAACATTTATGAAAAATACATGGTGTACAGCAAATGAAAGATAAACATCTTGTGAATCCAGCCAATATTACCGTTTTTTTTTTTGTGTTTTACAGCGAAAACACAATATAGCATTATATTAGCTTACCACAATAGCCAAACACACAACCGCATTTATCAGCAGCAAAAGGTAGCAATCGCAAAAAAACAGCAAAAGATATAAAATGATTCACTAACCTTGACAAACTTCATCAGATGACAGTCCTATAACATCAGGTTATACAATACACTTGTGTTTTGTTCGAAGATGTGCATATTTAGAGCTGAAATCCATGGTTATACATTGTGAAAATGTAGCAACTTTTTCCCAGAATCTCAGGATATATTTCTGACTCTCACCTAATCTGACAAAATAACTCATCATAAACTTTAGTAAAAAATACATGTTGGATAGCAAATAAAAGATACACTAGTTCTTAATGTAATCGCCGTGTTAGATTTTTTAAAATAACTTTACCATAACAAACAGCTTACGTTATAGCGAGACAGCGCCCGCAATAAGGGCGGAAAATAGGACTAAACATTTTCCACAGAAATACGAAATAACATCATAAATGGTTCCTACTTTTGCTGAGCTTCCATCAGAATCTTGTACAAGGAGTCCTTGGTCCGGAATAATCGTTGTTTGGTTTTCGAATGTCCTCTTCTCCTGTCGAATTAGCAACCATAGCTAGCCATGTAGCGCAGACGTGCCCAACTTCACCTCACGCGAAGAAAAGAAAATTCCAAAACTCGCAATTAACGCTCAATAAACTGATACAACTCGGTTGAAAAAAACTACTTTATGATGTTTTTATCACATCTATCAAATAATATCAGAGCCGGAGATATCTACCATGTATACCGAAAGCTTTTCAGAAGGCAATCTGGGGTTCCTTCTCGCGCCTTCGAAGACAATGACATTTCCAGACACGTCATTCCAAAAGCTCTTGTTCGACCTCAGATCAAGCTAGACACCCCATTCCATCTCCCACTGCCTGTTGACATCTAGTGGAAGGCGTATGAAGTGCATGTATATCCATAGATTTCAAGCAAATGAATAGGAAGGCCCTGGAACAGAGGATCGATTTCAGATTTTTCACTTCCTATCAGGAAGTTTGCTGCAAAATGAGTTGTGTTTTACTCACAGATATAATTCAAACGGTTTTAGAAACTTGAGAGTGTTTTCTATCCAATAGTAATAATAATATGCATATTGTACGAGCTAGAATAGAGTACGAGGCAGTTTAATTTGGGCATGATTTATTACAAAGTGAAAACAGCGCCCCCCTATTGAGAAAAGTTAAGAGGTTTCAATTAATGGGATGGCCATTTGACATGTTACCCAGCTTGGCTTAGGATGACCATTTGACATGTTACCCAGCTTAGTTTAGGGATGGCCATTTGACACGTTACCCAGCTTGGCTTAGGGATGGCCATTTGACACGTTACCCAGCTTGGGTTAGGATGACCATTTGACATGTTACCCAGCTTGGTTTAGGGATGGCCATTTGACACGTTACCCAGCTTGGCTTAGGGAAGGCCATTTGACACGTTACCCAGCTGGGCTTAGGGATGGCCATTTGACACGTTACCCAGCTTGGCTTAGGATGACCATTTGACATGTTACCCAGCTTGGCTTGGGGATGGCCATTTGACATGTTAAGTATTCAGACCCCTTGACTTACTACACATGTATCTACAGATCCTTCAGAAAGTATTCAGACCCCTTGACTTACTCCACATTTATCTACAGAGGCTTCAGAAAGTATTCAGACCCCTAGGGCCCGATGGAACTAGTGAATGCAGCCAGTAAATCCACTGGGAAATGGAACCTCCCGCACTGTTCTAGGACTGACCCCATTTAGTGAACTGTACTAAGACTGACCCCATTTAGTGGACTGTACTGTACTAAGACTGACCCCATTTAGTGGACTGTACTGTACTAAGACTGACCCCATTTAGTGGACTACACTGTACTAGGACTGACCCCATTTAGTAGACTGTACTAGGACTGACCCCATTTAGTGGACTACACTGTACTAGGACTGACCCGATTTAGTAGACTGTACTAGGACTGACCCCATTTAGTGGACTGTATTGTACTAGGACTGACCCCATTTAGTGGACTACACTGTACTAGGACTGACCCCATTTAATGGACTGTACTTGACTAGGACTGACCCCATTTAGTGGACTACACTGTACTAGGACTGACCCCATTTAGTGGACTACACTGTACTAGGACTGACCCCATTTAGTAGACTGTACTGTACTAGGACCAACCCGATTTAGTGAACTGTACTAGGACTGACCCTATTTAGTGGACTGTACCGTACTAGGACTGACCCCATTTAGTGGACTACACTGTACCAGGACTGACCCCATTTAGTGGACTACACTGTACCAGGACTGACCCCATTTAGTGGACTGTACTGTACTAGGACTGACCCCATTTAGTGGACTACACTGTACTAGGACTGACCCCATTTAGTGGACTATACTGTACTAGGACTGACCCCATTTAGTTGACTACACTGTACTAGGACTGACCCCATTTAGTTGACTACACTGTACTAGGACTGACCCCATTTAGTAGACTACACTGTACTAGGACTGACCACATTTAGTAGACTACACTGTACTAGGACTGACCCCATTTAGTGGACTATACTGTACTAGGACTCACCCCATTTATTAGACTGTACTGGGACTGACCCCATTTAGTAGACTACACTGTACTAGAACTGACCCCATTTAGTGGACGACACTGTACTAGGACTGACCCCATTTAGTAGACTACACTGTACTAGGACTGGCCCATTTAGTGGACTGTACTGTACTAGGACTGACCCCATTTATTAGACTGTACTGTACTAGGACTGACCCCATTTAGTGGACTACACTGTACTAGGACTGACGACATCTTGTAGACTACACTGTACTAGGACTGACCCCATTTAGTGGACTGGATGTGTGTGTGGTTGAATGGCTGTTGGTCGACTGTACTGGGACTGACCCCCATATAGTAGACTGTTCTGGAACTGACCCCATTTAGTAGACTACACTGTACTAGGATTTACCCCATTTATTAGACTTTACTAGGACTGACCCCATTTAGTAGTCTGTACTGGGACTGACCCCATTTAGTAGACTACACTGTACTAGGATTTACCCCATTTATTAGACTTTACTAGGACTGACCCCATTTAGTAGACTGTAATGGGACTGATCCCATTTAGTGGACTAAACTGGAACTGACCGTATTTAGTAGACGACACTGTACTAGGACTCACCCCATTTATTAGACTGTACTAGGACTGACCCCATTTAGTGGACTACACTGTACTAGGACTGACCCCATTTAGTGAACTGTACTAGGACTGACCCCATTTAGTGAACTGTACTAGGACTGACCCCATTTAGTGAACTGTACTGAGACTGACCCCATTTAGTGGACTGTACTGTACTAGGACTGACCCCATTTAGTGGACTGTACTGTACTAGGACTGACCCCATTTAATGGACTGTATTGTACTAGGACTGACCCTATTTAGTGGACTGTACCGTACTAGGACTGACCCCATTTAGTGGACTACACTGTACCAGGACTGACCCCATTTAGTGGACTACACTGTACCAGGACTGACCCCATTTAGTGGACTGTACTGTACTAGGACTGACCCCATTTAGTGGACTACACTGTACTAGGACTGACCCCATTTAGTGGACTGTACTGTACTAGGACTGACCCCATTTAGTTGACTACACTGTACTAGGACTGACCCCATTTAGTTGACTACACTGTACTAGGACTGACCCCATTTAGTAGACTACACTGTACTAGGACTGACCCCATTTAGTAGACTACACTGTACTAGGACTGACCCCATTTAGTAGACTACACTGTACTAGGACTGACCCCATTTAGTGGACTATACTGTACTCGGACTCACCCCATTTATTAGACTGTACTGGGACTGACCCCATTTAGTAGACTACACTGTACTAGAACTGACCCCATTTAGTGGACGACACTGTACTAGGACTGACCCCATTTAGTAGACTACACTGTACTAGGACTGGCCCATTTAGTGGACTGTACTGTACTAGGACTGACCCCATTTATTAGACTGTACTGTACTAGGACTGACCCCATTTAGTGGACTACACTGTACTAGGACTGACGACATCTTGTAGACTACACTGTACTAGGACTGACCCCATTTAGTGGACTGGATGTGTGTGTGGTTGAATGGCTGTTGGTCGACTGTACTGGGACTGACCCCCATATAGTGGACTGTTCTGGGACTGACCCTGTTTAGTAGACTGTACTAGGACTGACCCCATTTAGTAGTCTGTACTGGGACTGACCCATTTTAGTAGACTACACTGTACTAGGATTTACCCCATTTATTAGACTTTACTAGGACTGACCCCATTTAGTAGACTGTACTGGGACTGATCCCATTTAGTGGACTAAACTGGAACTGACCCTATTTAGTAGACGACACTGTACTAGGACTCACCCCATTTATTAGACTGTACTAGGACTGACCCCATTTAGTGGACTACACTGTACTAGGACTGACCCCATTTAGTGAACTGTACTAGGACTGACCCCATTTAGTGAACTGTACTAGGACTGACCCCATTTAGTGAACTGTACTGAGACTGACCCCATTTAGTGGACTGTACTGTACTAGGACTGACCCCATTTAGTGGACTGTACTGTACTAGGACTGACCCCATTTAGTGGACTACACTGTACTAGGACTGACCCCATTTGGTGGACTGTACTGTACTAGGACTGACCCCATTTAGTGGACTGTACTGTACTAGGACTGACCCAATTTAGTGGACTAAACTGTACTAGGACTGACCCCATTTAGTGGACTGTACTGTACTAGGACTGACCCCATTTAGTGGACTACACTGTACTTGGACTGACCCCATTTAGTGGACTGTACTGTACTAGGACTGACCCAATTTAGTAGACTACATTGTACTAGGACTGACCGCATTTAGTAGACTACACTGTACTAGGACTGACCCCATTTAGTGGACTGTACTGTACTAGGACTGACCCCATTTAGTAGACTACACTGTACTAGGACTGACCGCATTTAGTAGACTACACTGTACTAGGACTGACCCCATTTAGTGGACTGTACTGTACTAGGACTGACCCCATTTAGTAGACTACACTGTACTAGGACTGACCGCATTTAGTAGACTACACTGTACTAGGACTGAACCCATTTAGTAGACTACACTGTACTAGGACTGATCCCATTTAGTGGACTGCAGTGTACTAGGACTCATGCCATTTATTAGACTGTACTGGGACTGACCCCATTTAGTAGACTACACTGTACTAGGACTGATCCCATTTAGTGGACTACACTGTACTAGGACTCATGCCATTTATTAGACTGTACTGGGACTGACCCCATTTAGTAGACTACACTGTACTAGGACTGACCCCATGTATTAGACTGTATTGGGACTGAGCCCATTTAGTGGACTACACTGTACTTGGACTGACGACATCTAGTAGACCACACTGTACTAGGACTGACCCTATTTAGTGGACTGGATGTGTGTTTGGTTGAATGGCTGTTGGTCGACTGTACTAGGACTGACTCCATTTAGTAGACTGTACTGGGACTGACCCCATTTAGTAGACTACACTGTACTAGGACTCACCCCATTTATTAGACTGTACTGGGACTGACCCCATTTAGTGGACTAAACTGGGACTGACTCCATTTAGTAGACTACACTGTACTAGGACTCACCCCATTTATTAGACTGTACTAGGACTGACCCCATTTATTGGACTACACTGTACTTGGACTGACCCCATTTAGTGTACTGTACTAGGACTGACCCCATTTAGTAGACTACACTGTACTATGACTGACCCCATTTAGTAGAATACACTGTACTAGGACTGATCCCATTTAGTGGACTACACTGTACTAGGACTGATCCCATTTAGTGGACTACACTGTACTAGGACTCACCCCATTTATTAGACTGTACTGGGACTGACCCCATTTAGTAGACTACACTGTACTAGAACTGACCCCATTTAGTGGACGACACTGTACTAGGACTAACCCCTTTTAGGAGACTACACTGTACTAGGACTGACCCCATTTAGTGGACTGTACTGTACTAGGACTGACCCCATTTAGTAGACTACACTGTACTAGGACTGACCCCTTTTAGGAGACTACACTGTACTAGGACTCACCTTATTTATTAGACTGTACTGTACTAGGACTGACCCCATTTAGTGGACTACACTGTACTAGGACTGACGACATCTAGTAGACCACACTGTACTAGGACTGACGCCATTTAGTGGACTGGATGTGTGTTTGTTTGAATGGCTGTTGGTCGACTGTACTAGGACTGACCCCATTTAGTAGACTGTACTGGGACTGACCCCATTTAGTGGACTAAACTGGGACTGACCCCATTTAGTAGACTACACTGTACTAGGACTGACCCCATGTATTAGACTGTATTGGGACTGAGCCCATTTAGTGGACTACACTGTACTTGGACTGACCCCATTTATTAGACTGTACTAGGACTGACCCCATTTAGTGGACTACACTGTACTTGGACTGACCCCATTTAGTGTACTGTACTAGGACTGACCCCATTTAGTAGACTACACTGTACTATGACTGACCCCATTTAGTAGACTACACTGTACTAGGACTGATCCCATTTAGTGGACTACACTGTACTAGGACTGATCCCATTTAGTGGACTACACTGTACTAGGACTCACCCCATTTATTAGACTGTACTGGGACTGACCCCATTTAGTAGACTACACTGTACTAGAACTGACCCCATTTAGTGGACGACACTGTACTAGGACTAACCCCATTTAGTAGACTACACTGTACTAGGACTGACCCCATTTAGTGGACTGTACTGTACTAGGACTGACCCCATTTAGTAGACTACACTGTACTAGGACTGACCCCTTTTAGGAGACTACACTGTACTAGGACTCACCTTATTTATTAGACTGTACTGTACTAGGACTGACCCCATTTAGTGGACTACACTGTACTAGGACTGACGACATCTAGTAGACCACACTGTACTAGGACTGACCCCATTTAGTGGACTGGATGTGTGTTTGTTTGAATGGCTGTTGGTCGACTGTACTAGGACTGACCCCATTTAGTAGACTGTACTGGGACTGACCCCATTTAGTGGACTAAACTGGGACTGACCCCATTTAGTAGACTACACTGTACTAGGACTCACCCCATTTAGTAGACTACACTGTACTAGGACTGACCCCATTTATTAGACTGTATTGGGACTGAGCCCATTTAGTGGACTACACTGTACTAGGACTAACCCTATTTAGTGGACTACACTGTACTCGAACTGACCCCATTTAGTGGATGACACTGTACTAGGATTGACCCCATTTAGTAGACTACACTGTACTAGGACTCACCACATTTATTAGACTGTACTAGGACTGACCCCATTTAGCAGACTACACTGTACTAGGACTGACCCTATTTATTAGACTGTACTAGGACTGACCCCATTTAGTGGACTACACTGTACTAGGACTGACCCCATTTAGTAGACTACACTGTACTAGGTCTCACCCCATTTATTAGACTGTACTAGGACTGACCCCATTTAGTGGACTACACTGTACTAGGACTGACCCCATTTAGTAGACTGTACTATGACTTACCTCATTTAGTAGACTACACTGTACTAGGACTGACCCCATTTATTAGACTGTACTAGGACTGACCCCATTTAGTAGACTACACTGTACTAGGACTGACCCCATTTAGTAGACTACACTGTACTAGGACTGACCCCATTTATTAGACTACACTGTACTAGGACTGACCCCATTTATTAGACTGTACTGGGACTGACCCCATTTAGTGGACAGTACTGGGACTGACCCCATCTAGTAGACTACACTGTACTAGGACTGACCCCATTTAGTGGACAGTACTGGGACTGACCCCATTTATTAGACTGTACTAGGACTGACCCCATTTAGTAGACTACACTGTACTAGGACTGACCCCATTTAGTAGACTACACTGTACTAGGACTGACCCCATTTATTAGACTACACTGTACTATGACTGACCCCATTTATTAGACTGTACTGGGACTGACCCCATTTAGTGGACAGTACTGGGACTCACCCCATTTATTAGAATGTACTGGGACTGACCCCATTTAGTAGACTACACTGTACTAGAACTGACCCCATTTAGTGGACGACACTGTACTAGGACTAACCCCATTTAGTAGACTACACTGTACTAGGACTGACCCCATTTAGTGGACTGTACTGTACTAGGACTGACCCCATTTAGTAGACTACACTGTACTAGGACTGACCCCTTTTAGGAGACTACACTGTACTAGGACTCACCTTATTTATTAGACTGTACTGTACTAGGACTGACCCCATTTAGTGGACTGGATGTGTGTTTGTTTGAATGGCTGTTGGTCGACTGTACTAGGACTGACCCCATTTAGTAGACTGTACTGGGACTGACCCCATTTAGTGGACTAAACTGGGACTGACCCCATTTAGTAGACTACACTGTACTAGGACTGACCCCATGTATTAGACTGTATTGGGACTGAGCCCATTTAGTGGACTACACTGTACTTGGACTGACCCCATTTATTAGACTGTACTAGGACTGACCCCATTTAGTGGACTACACTGTACTTGGACTGACCCCATTTAGTGTACTGTACTAGGACTGACCCCATTTAGTAGACTACACTGTACTATGACTGACCCCATTTAGTAGACTACACTGTACTAGGACTGATCCCATTTAGTGGACTACACTGTACTAGGACTGATCCCATTTAGTGGACTACACTGTACTAGGACTCACCCCATTTATTAGACTGTACTGGGACTGACCCCATTTAGTAGACTACACTGTACTAGAACTGACCCCATTGAGTGGACGACACTGTACTAGGACTAACCCCATTTAGTAGACTACACTGTACTAGGACTGACCCCATTTAGTGGACTGTACTGTACTAGGACTGACCCCATTTAGTAGACTACACTGTACTAGGACTGACCCCTTTTAGGAGACTACACTGTACTAGGACTCACCTTATTTGTTAGACTGTACTGTACTAGGACTGACCCCATTTAGTGGACTAAACTGTACTAGGACTGACGACATCTAGTAGACCACACTGTACTAGGACTGACCCCATTTAGTGGACTGGATGTGTGTTTGTTTGAATGGCTGTTGGTCGACTGTACTAGGACTGACCCTATTTAGTAGACTGTACTGGGACTGACCCCATTTAGTGGACTAAACTGGGACTGACCCCATTTAGTAGACTACACTGTACTAGGACTCACCCCATTTAGTAGACTACACTGTACTAGGACTGACCCCATTTATTAGACTGTATTGGGACTGAGCCCATTTAGTGGACTACACTGTACTTGGACTGACCCCAATTAGTGAACTGTACTAGGACTGACCCCATTTAGTGGACTACACTGTACTAGGACTAACCCTAGTTAGTGGACTACACTGTACTCGAACTGACCCCATTTAGTGGATGACACTGTACTAGGATTGACCCCATTTAGTAGACTACACTGTACTAGGACTCATCCCATTTATTAGACTGTACTAGGACTGACCCCATTTAGCGGACTACACTGTACTAGGACTGACCCCATTTATTAGACTGTACTAGGACTGACCCCATTTATTAGACTGTACTAGGACTGACCCCATTTAGTGGACTACAATGTACTAGGACTGACCCCATTTAGTAGACTACACTGTACTAGGTCTCACCCCATTTATTAGACTGTACTAGGACTGACCCCATTTAGTGGACTACACTGTACTAGGACTGACCCCATTTAGTAGACTGTACTAGGACTTACCTCATTTAGTAGACTACACTGTACTAGGACTGACCCCATTTATTAGACTGTACTAGGACTGACCCCATTTAGTAGACTACACTGTACTAGGACTGACCCCATTTAGTAGACTACACTGTACTAGGACTGACCCCATTTATTAGACTACACTGTACTAGGACTGACCCCATTTATTAGACTGTACTGGGACTGACCCCATTTAGTGGACAGTACTGGGACTGACCCCATCTAGTAGACTACACTGTACTAGGACTGACCCCATTTAGTGGACAGTACTGGGACTGACCTCATTTAGTAGACTACACTGTACTAGGACTCACCCCATTTAGTAGACTTTACTGGGACTGACCCCATTTAGTAGACTACACTGTACTAGGACTGACCCCATTTATTAGACTGTATTGGGACTGAGCCCATTTAGTGGACTACACTGTACTTGGACTGACCCCATTTATTAGACTGTACTAGGACTGACCCCATTTAGTGGACTACACTGTACTTGGACTGACCCCATTTAGTGTACTGTACTAGGACTGACCCCATTTAGTAGACTACACTGTACTATGACTGACCCCATTTTGGAGACTACACTGTACTAGGACTGATCCCATTTAGTGGACTACACTGTACTAGGACTGATCCCATTTAGTGGACTACACTGTACTAGGACTCACCCCATTTATTAGACTGTACTGGGACTGACCCCATTTAGTAGACTACACTGTACTAGAACTGACCCCATTTAGTGGACGACACTGTACTAGGACTAACCCCATTTAGTAGACTACACTGTACTAGGACTGACCCCATTTAGTGGACTGTACTGTACTAGGACTGACCCCATTTAGTAGACTACACTGTACTAGGACTGACCCCTTTTAGGAGACTACACTGTACTAGGACTCACCTTATTTATTAGACTGTACTGTACTAGGACTGACCCCATTTAGTGGACTACACTGTACTAGGACTGACGACATCTAGTAGACCACACTGTACTAGGACTGACCCCATTTAGTGGACTGGATGTGTGTTTGTTTGAATGGCTGTTGGTCGACTGTACTAGGACTGACCCCATTTAGTAGACTGTACTGGGACTGACCCCATTTAGTGGACTAAACTGGGACTGACCCCATTTAGTAGACTACACTGTACTAGGACTCACCCCATTTAGTAGACTACACTGTACTAGGACTGACCCCATTTATTAGACTGTATTGGGACTGAGCCCATTTAGTGGACTACACTGTACTTGGACTGACCCCATTTAGTGAACTGTACTAGGACTGACCCCATTTAGTGGACTACACTGTACTAGGACTAACCCTATTTAGTGGACTACACTGTACTCGAACTGACCCCATTTAGTGGATGACACTGTACTAGGATTGACCCCATTTAGTAGACTACACTGTACTAGGACTCACCACATTTATTAGACTGTACTAGGACTGACCCCATTTAGCAGACTACACTGTACTAGGACTGACCCTATTTATTAGACTGTACTAGGACTGACCCCATTTAGTAGACTACACTGTACTAGGTCTCACCCCATTTATTAGACTGTACTAGGACTGACCCCATTTAGTGGACTACACTGTACTAGGACTGACCCCATTTAGTAGACTGTACTATGACTTACCTCATTTAGTAGACTACACTGTACTAGGACTGACCCCATTTATTAGACTGTACTAGGACTGACCCCATTTAGTAGACTACACTGTACTAGGACTGACCCCATTTAGTAGACTACACTGTACTAGGACTGACCCCATTTATTAGACTACACTGTACTAGGACTGACCCCATTTATTAGACTGTACTGGGACTGACCCCATTTAGTGGACAGTACTGGGACTGACCCCATCTAGTAGACTACACTGTACTAGGACTGACCCCATTTAGTGGACAGTACTGGGACTGACCCCATTTAGTAGACTGTACTAGGACTTACCTCATTTAGTAGACTACACTGTACTAGGACTGACCCCATTTATTAGACTGTACTAGGACTGACCCCATTTAGTAGACTACACTGTACTAGGACTGACCCCATTTAGTAGACTACACTGTACTAGGACTGACCCCATTTATTAGACTACACTGTACTATGACTGACCCCATTTATTAGACTGCACTGGGACTGACCCCATTTAGTGGACAGTACTGGGACTCACCCCATTTATTAGACTGTACTGGGACTGACCCCATTTAGTAGACTACACTGTACTAGAACTGACCCCATTTAGTGGACGACACTGTACTAGGACTAACCCCATTTAGTAGACTACACTGTACTAGGACTGACCCCATTTAGTGGACTGTACTGTACTAGGACTGACCCCATTTAGTAGACTACACTGTACTAGGACTGACCCCTTTTAGGAGACTACACTGTACTAGGACTCACCTTATTTATTAGACTGTACTGTACTAGGACTGACCCCATTTAGTGGACTACACTGTACTAGGACTGACGACATCTAGTAGACCACACTGTACTAGGACTGACCCCATTTAGTGGACTGGATGTGTGTTTTGTGGCAAAGAAGGGGGTCGAGTGATAAATGGCAGATATGTGAGAGCAGAACTAATAAATGGGCTCTGCCCGATCACTAAAATGGCCACCCCGATCAGAACTACAGATCACAAAATGGCCGACTGCCAAAACTACAAGTCCCAGAAGCAAGGTGAACCCACAGAAGGTGGAGCCGACACACAGATAAAGGGTCAAGGGAAAACAGGAAGGGGAAGTGAGGGCTGGAAGGATCTGTGAACCATAGAGAAAGAGACAATAGATATTGGCTGGATTTACTGTGTATGAGCTGGACTGTTTTGGACTTACCTGTTGGCGTTTGGACCTGGACCTACTGAGAACCCGATTCGTGTACCGAACCCTGCTATCCTTGACCTTGCCTACGACCTGGGTGGACCAGGACGGAGAGACAAACACACAGGTACTGTCCGGTTCGAAAGAACTCTCATTCTGGGGTAATTTGGTGACAGTTTCCCACTTAATTTGTGACAAATGCTCATAACCTTGAAGAGGTTTGCCACACGTGGTAGGAGAATGTGGGCATATGGACTAACCATTCCGCTGGTTAGGTAAAAAAAGAGAAAAAAAATAAAATAAATAAATAATCAGTTAGCACTCCAAAGGGGAGTCAGGTTTTTTTTTTTGTGGCTTTGTTTGGTTAGGACAGTTTCTCAGGAAAATGAGTATGGAGGGAGCCATACAAGCCCTGTTACAAGCGGCGGCCACCCAACAAGAGGCAACTAGAGCTCAACAAATAGCTCATCAGGATGCAATGCGAATGTACCAGGACACGTTACAGGTCCAGCACCGCACCAACCAGCTGCTCAGAGAAGAGCAAGAGAGAAACACCCAGGAGTTAAGAGAAGGCCTAAAGGGGCTAGCGGACCAAATTGGGGCTCAATTACCAGCTGCAAATACCCAGAGGCGGGCCAATCATTTTCTTCAAAAAATGACAGCACAGGATGATGTGGAAGCATATCTTACCACCTTTGAAAGGACTGCAGAGAGGGAGAAGTGGCCGAAAGAAGAATGGGCAGGGCTTCTGGCACCATACCTGGCAGGGGACGCTCAAAAAGCGTATTTCGACCTGGAGTTGACAGATGCACAGGATTACGATAAACTAAAGGGAGAGATTCTGGCAAGACTGGGAGTGACCGATACCGTGAGGGCACACCGCTTTCACCAGTGGTCCTACCGATCTGGACAACCGCCCCGAACACAGATGTTCGACTTGATTCACCTGGCACGGAAATGGTTACGACCGGAGACCCGTTCCTCCGCCGAGATTGTCGAGACCATCGTACTCAACCAGTTTCAGCGAGGTCTACCCCAAGAAGTGCGACGATGGGTTGGCCAGAACGAGGTACTTTCCGCCGACCATCTCGTGGGCCTAGTTGAACGGTATTGTACGGCAGGAACAGCTGAGCAGGCACAGGAGGAAAGATTCCCATTCCCCAGGCCTGGGCGAACCAGCGGACAGGGTAAGACTGTCCCAACAGGTGGAGGGGGAAGAGAGCAGCGTGGGGGCATGAGGAAAGAATCAGAATCGGGCCGAGACACTAAGGGAGAAAACGGAAACCGGGACCGGGGGTTGAGGGGGTCTCCCACCCGAACGCCTATTATCTGTTACAATTGTAATCGACCAGGACATATTGCAGCCTACTGCCCTATTAAAGAAGAGCCAATGCAATGTAACCTCGGTGAAAAAGAAGATGATATGTGGTATGCATGTCCTGTTGTAACCACTGTACTTGAAAGATCAAGAAACAAACATATGTGCAGGGTGACAGTTGAAGGGAAAGAGGTTGAAGCACTGCTGGATTCCGGCAGTATGCTAACCCTGGTCGTTGCAAACCTAGTGCCAACTCATAAACTGGATACAAGTCAGGATATCAGTGCTACCTGCATTCATGGGGATACCCGTCTGTACCCCACAGCCTTAGTGAGCATACAAACAGAGGACGATCTGCTGAATTGTGAGGTCGGCGTGGTCCCAAAGATGCCATATGATGTAATATTGGGTAGACACTTTCCTAACTGCGAAGTTAGGCCAAAAGAATGGCATATTTGAGAAGCCAACAACCCTGACCAAGCAGGAAGAGGCATGGGGCCTTCAACCAAAACCAAGAAAAGAGGTCTCCCAGGGGCCAACCTCACAGGTGCTAGTAGGGGAGGATGAGGATGAAGTGGCAAACCTCGTTGACAACGAACAGCCTGGTACTACTGGGGCTGGGGTCGATCTGAATCCAGAGGATGACAAGCTAGAACCAGCAGACCTGGCAGGGTCCTTGACTAATTTCGGGACGGCCCAAAACCAGGATCCAACCCTGCAGCAAGCCAGAGCAGACGTGCAGGTCGTCGATGGTACTCCCATAAATGATGGGATGAGGCCTAATAGTTTTCCCCACTTTATTATGAAAAAGGGTTTGGTGTACAGAGTCTCAAAAATAGGGGTTGATGTGGTTGAACAGTTGTTGGTCCCCACCCGGTACCGGAGGACAGTACTGGATCTAGCTCATGGGCACATTCTGGGTGGACACCTTGGTATCGATAAAACCCGAGACCGGATTGTAAGGAGGTTTTACTGGCCAGGAATTCAGGCTGAAGTGGCTCGGCATTGTGGAGAGTGCCCGGAGTGCCAGTTAACAGCTCCCCGACCAGCTGTTAGAAGCCCGTTAGTGCCACTCCCCATAATCGAAACGCCATTTGAGAGGATAGCGATGGATATAGTGGGCCCACTACCCAAGTCCGCCAGAGGACACCAATACATTCTGGTCATTCTAGATTATGCCACTCGCTACCCAGAAGCCATTCCCCTTCGGACGATGACTTCCAAAAATATTGCCAAGGAATTAGTGCTCTTGTTCACCAGGGTAGGGGTTCCAAAGGAGATCCTTACTGACCAGGGGACCCCCTTTATGTCCCGCCTTATGGCGGACCTTTGTAAATTGTGGCAGGTGAAACAGTTGAGGACATCGGTTTACCATCCTCAGACGGACGGGCTGGTTGAGAGATTCAACAGGACCCTGAAGTCAATGCTCAGGAAGGTAATTGATAAGGATGGGAAAAACTGGGATTGCATGTTGCCGTATCTGATGTTTGCCATTAGAGAGGTTCCCCAAGCCTCACTGGGGTTTTCTCCCTTTGAGCTGGTATATGGGAGGCACCCCCGGGGAATCTTAGACATCGCCCGGGAAACCTGGGAGCACCAATCCACCCCGTATACTAGTGTCATAGAGCACGTCACGGCAATGCAAGACAGGATAGCCACAGTCATGCCCATCGTCCGAGAGCACATGAGACAAGCACAAGAGCACCAGCGGCACACTTATAACCGGCAGGCTACCCTGAGGGAATTTCAACCGGGAGATAAGGTGTTAGTGCTGATCCCCACGGTAGAGTGCAAACTACTAGCCACATGGAAAGGACCATATGAAGTACTGGAGAGAATAGGAGAAGTGAATTATCGGATTCGACAGGCCGCGATTAGAGCAGAGACAGAGAAAATGTTGACAGCTGGAGTGATCGAGGAGTCACATAGTGAGTGGTCTAGCCCAATTGTGATGGTCTCCAAGCCCGATGGGTCTTTGCGGTTCTGTAACGACTTTCGGAAGGTAAATGAAATCTCCAAGTTTGATGCCTACCCCATGCCCCGAGTAGACGAACTACTGGAGAAAGTTGGTAAAGCTCGGTACATTACGACCCTGGACCTGACAAAAGGGTACTGGCAAATTCCTCTGACCCCCAGGGCCAAAGAAAAGACAGCCTTTGCAACCCCTGATGGTTTGTTTCAATACACCGTCATGCCATTCGGCTTACACGGGGCCCCAGCCACCTTTCAACGGCTCATGAACAAGGTCCTAAAACCGCACCAGGCATACGCTGCAGCTTATTTAGATGACGTGGGAATCTACAGCCCTGATTGGGAATCCCACTTACCCCGGGTACAGGCGGTGTTAGACGCCCTTAGAAAGGCAGGGCTCACGGCGAACCCTGCCAAGTGTTATGTGGGGTTAGGGGAAACAGAGTATCTGGGATACACCGTGGGAAGAGGGTTAATCAAACCCCAACAGAAGAAGGTGGAGGCAATTAGAGAATGGCCGAAACCAGTAAATAAGAAGCAAGTTCGAGCGTTCCTAGGGCTGACTGGTTACTACCGGAAGTTCATCCCAAGTTATGCCACAGTGGCCGCCCCACTCACCGACATGACTAGAGCCAGAGGGCCAAACATGGTCAAATGGGATGAAAGGGCCACCAAAGCATTTAGGACATTACAGGAGGCTCTCTGCTGTAATCCAGTGCTGGTGGTACCAGACTTTGAGAAAGAGTTTGTGGTTCAGACGGATGCCTCAGAGGTCGGCTTGGGAGCAGTGCTATCCCAAGAGGTAGAAGGGGTGGAACACCCCATCCTGTTTTTAAGCAGGAAGCTGGAACCACGGGAAACCAACTACGCGGTCGTTGAGAAAGAGGCGCTGGCAGTAAAGTGGGCTCTAGAAAGCCTGAAATACTACCTGCTGGGGCGCCACTTCACCCTCATCAGTGACCATGCCCCACTCACCTGGATGCATAGGGCTAAAGAGAAGAACGCTCGGGTGATGCGGTGGTTTTTGAGTCTCCAACCGTTTCACTTTGACTTGAAACACAAAGCAGGGAAGGAAATGGGAAATGTGGATGGGTTATCCCGCATGCACGCATATTTTGCTGCGGTAGCCCGACCTAGGGGGTCGGATCTAGGGGGGGAGATATGTGGCAAAGAAGGGGGTCGAGTGATAAATGGCAGATATGTGAGAGCAGAACTAATAAATGGGCTCTGCCCGATCACTAAAATGGCCACCCCGATCAGAACTACAGATCACAAAATGGCCGACTGCCAAAACTACAAGTCCCAGAAGCAAGGTGAACCCACAGAAGGTGGAGCCGACACACAGATAAAGGGTCAAGGGAAAACAGGAAGGGGAAGTGAGGGCTGGAAGGATCTGTGAACCATAGAGAAAGAGACAATAGATATTGGCTGGATTTACTGTGTATGAGCTGGACTGTTTTGGACTTACCTGTTGGCGTTTGGACCTGGACCTACTGAGAACCCGATTCGTGTACCGAACCCTGCTATCCTTGACCTTGCCTACGACCTGGGTGGACCAGGACGGAGAGACAAACACACAGGTACTGTCCGGTTCGAAAGAACTCTCATTCTGGGGTAATTTGGTGACAGTTTCCCACTTAATTTGTGACAAATGCTCATAACCTTGAAGAGGTTTGCCACAGTTTGTTTGAATGGCTGTTGGTCAACTGTACTAGGACTGACCCCATTTAGTAGACTGTACTGGGACTGACCCCATTTAGTGGACTAAACTGGGACTGACCCCATTTAGTAGACTACACTGTACTAGGACTCACCCCATTTAGTAGACTACACTGTACTAGGACTGACCCCATTTATTAGACTGTATTGGGACTGAGCCCATTTAGTGGACTACACTGTACTTGGACTGACCCCATTTAGTGAACTGTACTAGGACTGACCCCATTTAGTGGACTACACTGTACTAGGACTAACCCTATTTAGTGGACTACACTGTACTCGAACTGACCCCATTTAGTGGATGACACTGTACTAGGATTGACCCCATTTAGTAGACTACACTGTACTAGGACTCACCCCATTTATTAGACTGTACTAGGACTGACCCCATTTAGCGGACTACACTGTACTAGGACTGACCCTATTTATTAGACTGTACTAGGACTGACCCCATTTAGTGGACTACACTGTACTAGGACTGACCCCATTTAGTAGACTACACTGTACTAGGTCTCACCCCATTTATTCGACTGTACTAGGACTGACCCCTTTTAGTGGACTACACTGTACTAGGACTGACCCCATTTAGTAGACTGTACTATGACTTACCTCATTTAGTAGACTACACTGTACTAGGACTGACCCCATTTATTAGACTGTACTAGGACTGACCTCATTTAGTAGACTACACTGTACTAGGACTGACCCCATTTATTAGACTGTACTGGGACTGACCCCATTTAGTGGACAGTACTGGGACTGACCCCATCTAGTAGACTACACTGTACTAGGACTGACCCCATTTAGTGGACAGTACTGGGACTGACCCCATTTAGTAGACTGTACTAGGACTTACCTCATTTAGTAGACTACACTGTACTAGGACTGACCCCATTTATTAGACTGTACTAGGACTGACCCCATTTAGTAGACTACACTGTACTAGGACTGACCCCATTTAGTAGACTACACTGTACTAGGACTGACCCCATTTATTAGACTACACTGTACTATGACTGACCCCATTTATTAGACTGTACTGGGACTGACCCCATTTAGTGGACAGTACTGGGACTCACCCCATTTATTAGACTGTACTGGGACTGACCCCATTTAGTAGACTACACTGTACTAGAACTGACCCCATTTAGTGGACGACACTGTACTAGGACTAACCCCATTTAGTAGACTACACTGTACTAGGACTGACCCCATTTAGTGGACTGTACTGTACTAGGACTGACCCCATTTAGTAGACTACACTGTACTAGGACTGACCCCTTTTAGGAGACTACACTGTACTAGGACTCACCTTATTTATTAGACTGTACTGTACTAGGACTGACCCCATTTAGTGGACTACACTGTACTAGGACTGACGACATCTAGTAGACCACACTGTACTAGGACTGACCCCATTTAGTGGACTGGATGTGTGTTTGTTTGAATGGCTGTTGGTCGACTGTACTAGGACTGACCCCATTTAGTAGACTGTACTGGGACTGACCCCATTTAGTGGACTAAACTGGGACTGACCCCATTTAGTAGACTACACTGTACTAGGACTCACCCCATTTAGTAGACTACACTGTACTAGGACTGACCCCATTTATTAGACTGTATTGGGACTGAGCCCATTTAGTGGACTACACTGTACTTGGACTGACCCCATTTAGTGAACTGTACTAGGACTGACCCCATTTAGTGGACTACACTGTACTAAGACTAACCCTATTTAGTGGACTACACTGTACTCGAACTGACCCCATTTAGTGGATGACACTGTACTAGGATTGACCCCATTTAGTAGACTACACTGTACTAGGACTCACCCCATTTATTAGACTGTACTAGGACTGACCACATTTAGCGGACTACACTGTACTAGGACTGACCCTATTTATTAGACTGTACTAGGACTGACCCCATTTAGTGGACTACACTGTACTAGGACTGACCCCATTTAGTAGACTACACTGTACTAGGTCTCACCCTATTTATTAGACTGTACTAGGACTGACCCCATTTAGTGGACTACACTGTACTAGGACTGACCCCATTTAGTAGACTGTACTATGACTTACCTCATTTAGTAGACTACACTGTACTAGGACTGACCCCATTTATTAGACTGTACTAGGATTGACCCCATTTAGTAGACTACACTGTACTAGGACTGACCCCATTTAGTAGACTACACTGTACTAGGACTGACCCCATTTATTAGACTACACTGTACTAGGACTGACCCCATTTATTAGACTGTACTGGGACTGACCCCATCTAGTAGACTACACTGTACTAGGACTGACCCCATTTAGTGGACAGTACTGGGACTGACCCCATTTAGTAGACTGTACTAGGACTTACCTCATTTAGTAGACTACACTGTACTAGGACTGACACCATTTATTAGACTGTACTAGGACTGACCGAATTTAGTAGACTACACTATACTAGGACTGACCCCATTTAGTAGACTACACTGTACTAGGACTGACCCCATTTATTAGACTACACTGTACTAGGACTGACCCCATTTATTAGACTGTACTGGGACTGACCCTATTTAGTGGACAGTACTGGGACTGACCCCATCTAGTAGACTACACTGTACTAGGACTGACCCCATTTAGTGGACAGTACTGGGACTGACCTCATTTAGTAGACTACACTGTACTAGGACTCACCCCATTTAGTAGACTGTACTGGGACTGACCCCATTTAGTAGACTACACTGTACTAGGACTCACCCCATTTAGTAGACTGAACTGGGACTGACCCCATTTAGTGGACTGGTTGTGTGTCTGGTTGAAAGTCTGTTGGTCGACTTAGATTCTCAAATGTATAAAATAAAATAAAATAGATGTGCGCAAGACACTGGCTCCTGTCTGATTGGCTCCTGTCTGATTGGCTCCTGTATGAATGGACTGATCCATTGGGAGGCTCCTGATCCAATGGGAGGCTCCTGTCTGAGTGGACTGATCCATTGGGAGGCCGTGGGGATGGCACAGTCCCTCACTTTAAGACATTGTATAAGGTTATATTACATAAGAACAATGGTGCTAGTGAATGTAGCCAGTAAATGCAGCCACTGAAAAAAATACAATTATCCTCATTAATCTACAAAATGTGAAAACCGTTTTTCAGAAATGTCTGCAAATTTATATATATACATATAAAAAAAAAACAGATACATTATTTACATAAGTATTCAGACCCTTTGCTATGAGACTCGAAATTGAGCTCAGGTTCATCCTGTTTCCATTGATCATCCTTGAGATGTTTCTGCAACTTGATTGGAGTCCACTTGTAGTAAATTCAATTGATTGGACATGATTTGGAAAAGCCTCCATCATTCTTAAATGGAAGAAGTTTGGAACCACCAAGACTCTTCCTAGAGAAGAGGGGGGGGTTAGGGCTAGGGAGGTGACCAAGAACCCAGTGGTCACTCTGACAGAACTCTAGAGTTCATCTGTGGAGATGGGAAAACCTTCCAGAAAGACAACCATCTATGCAGCACTCCACCAATCAGGCCTTTGTGGTAGAGTGGTGGCAGCATCATGCTGTAGGGATGTTTTTCAGCGGCATGGAGTGGGAGACTAGTGTCTAGTGTCTGGGGGATAGAGAGAAATCAAATGGTGTAATTTGAGGCTATGTGGAGGAGAGTGATGCAGGCGCTGGAGATGGAGGTGTGTTCTAGTGGGTCTGGGAAGGTGTGATGTAGTTAATGGAGATGGGGTGTGTTCTAGTGGGTTTGGGCAGGTGTGATGGAGGTGTGTTCTAGTGGGTCTGGGAAGGTGTGATGTAGTTAATGGAGATGGGGTGTGTTCTAGTGGGTTTGGGCAGGTGTGGTGTAGTTAATGGAGATGGAGGTGTGTTCTAGTGGGTCTGGGCAGGTGTGGTGTAGTTCATGGAGATGGAGGTGTGTTCTAGTGGGTCTGGGCAGGTGTGATGTCGTTAATGGAGATGGAGGTGTGTTCTAGTGGGTCTGGGCAGGTGTGATGTAGTTGATGGAGATTGTGGTGTTTTCTAGTGGGTCTGGGCAGGTGTGATGTAGTTGATGGAGATTGTGGTGTTTTCTAGTGGGTCTGGGCAGGTGTGATGTAGTTAATGGAGATAGTAGTGTGTTCTAGTGTAACCTTCCTGGTCTCTCAAGTCAGTGAGTCAACACAGGAAGGAGCAATGGATGGATAGTTCATTTATTTCCAAAGCTGCAATGATGGGACACACACAGTATGGATGAATGATCAGTAGTGACGGGATATAAATAGCACTCCCACAGCAATTCTACATTAATCTCCCCTATAATATACTAACAAAAAAACTATTGAAATGTCTATCAAAGTTATTGTGATCGTATAGTGGATTTAACAATTCCTACTATTTCCTAATTTACTATAATACATGAATACATTGTTTCCATGTGTCTCATATTCACTACATCAGAATAAACTGTCAACCATTTTACTATCAAAATATATCAAATGATCCTGGAAAATTACTCAATGTCCCCCTCTGGTGGTGAAGAAGTATAATACACCTAAACTAACAAAACCGGGCTAATAAACTGGTTGGTGTTCATGAGTTTATAAAACATTTACTTTATACATTTGTCACAAATGACCTAAAATGTTGGGACACACAGTGTGGATGAATGATCAGCAGTCGACAGGATATATATATATAGCACTCCTAAAGAAGATGCATTTTCCAGTTTGCTACCAACTTGAAAGAGGGAACTTTAGCATAAAACCCACATGGAAAATTGAGATTTGGCAAATAACATATAAAGAGAGGCTTATTTGACACCAAACCAACAACAGTATTTACTAAAACATAAATTGCTAATGTATGATTTAAAAGGTGGATTTTATGATGTAATGTCAACTTCATATATTTCTATCCCGGGACTATTCAATTTTGAACTCACCCACAGCAATTCTCCATAAATCGGCTGTGGATTACCCAGAATCCCGAAATAAATGAATACATATCTGATTACACAAAAACATAACTGGTTGTGCGTATAGGGAACCAGATCGTGAACACAACTAAGTTACTACTAAGTCTTTAACCACACTGTGTTATTACACTGGTGAGTAAAAACTCATGCTTCCTACCCTTTAACTTTTTGTCTGAACATTATAATATATATTTTACGTCACACTAGCGTCATTGTCTTAAAGTCGAACATCTCCATCGCAGTCAGATGTGACTGAGCGTCACCCACTCCAGTCAGCAGATGGCGGTGTGCGATTTTAAGGCAATGCTGTTAGTGTGACGTATAATCTAGTGGACGGAACGCTTCTTTCAGCAGCAACAGTTAGTCAGCCACCTCGGTAGCTTGCTAGCCAAAATGCTAACAAATAAAGATCTTTAGACGCTTTAGTCTATATTAGCCACTGTGTTTTAAACCCTCGTCTGTCGTCTAGTTAGTTATCCTATTTCATTTCATATTTACGGTGTTGTTGTTATTATTCAGCTAGCGGGCTGGTTAAGTTAGCATTAGCCTAGCATCTCCTAACATCTCCGACCATGAGTTCACTAAGCTACTCTCATCCTGAAGAGGTCTGCTGGACGGAGAAAGAAGCTCTCGTCAAAGAGGAGGAGGAAGATAAGTATGTTACAATACAAAAACAAGTAGAGGGTGAGGTTGTTACAGGGAAAGAAGAAGAGAAAGACGTCACAGTGAAAGAAGAGGAAGAGGCATTCAGAGTGAAAGAGGACGATGTTACAGTAAAAGAAGAGGAGGAAGAGAAAGAGGCGGATGGGGAGATTACGCTCACATCGGAAGAGGCAGAAGAGGAGGTAACTGGATATCTGGGCCCGATTTCCCAAACGCATCTTAAGGCATCCAATGGTTCTAACGGTGAAGTTAGCCAATAGATGGTTTTGAGAAACCGTTCCCTGATTAGTAAGTACTGTCTTAAATACAGAGGCTCAAACTCTGCAGTTGTTGAACTGATGTGTGGTGTTAAAGGGGAAATCTGCAATTGCTACATCCATATTGTGACTTTTTAATTATTTTTTTATAGCCATTGATTCTTGAAGAATATAACACATGCTTCATGAGCTTAGTTCAACTGTTGTACCCCATCAGAACCCAAATAAGCTTTTTTTACTCCAATGTTTAGAAACAATGTAAATCAATCGCTGGACCCAGGTTTGAGTTCAGCTCAGGGCTACCCACTGAATTCACTACACTATGAATACAAGGACTGGCCATCCATGATGTCATAATGATAGTTTAACCAGGTTTCTAGGCTATATAGTATATTCTAGAATTCATCCATGATGTCATAAGGATAGTTTAACCAGGTTTCTAGGATATATAGTATATTCTAGAATTCATCCATGATGTCATAATGATAGTTTAACCAGGTTTCTAGGCTATACAGTATATTCTAGAATTCATCCATGATGTCATAATGATAGTTTAACCAGGTTTTTAGCCTATATAGTATATTCTCCAATTGCCAGTTGAGATTTCCTATGGGGGGCAAATTATTGGAGCTGTTGATAAGTCATTGTATAATATTCAGCCAATTTTTTTTCACGCCCTTACATTAAAACTACTTGGTCACAATCCCGGATCCGGGAGCACCCCCATCAGTAAAAAAGCTGATTAGCATAGCCTAGCATAGCGTCACAAGTAAATACTAGCGTCTAAATATCATTAAATCACAAGTCCAAGACACCAGATGAAAGATACACATCTTGTGAATCCAGCCATCATTTCTGAGTTTTAAAATGTTTTACAGGGAAGACACAGTATGTAAATCTATTAGCCAACCACGATAGCAAAAGACACAACTTTTTTTTCTCCACCATTTTTTTCCTGCATAGGTAGCTATCACAATTTCGACCAAATAAAGATATAAATAGCCACTAACCAAGAAACAACTTCATCAGATGACAGTCTGATAACATATTTATTGTATAGCATATGTTTTGTTAGAAAAATGTGCATATTTCAGGTATAAATCATGGTTTACCATTGCAGCCATCATCACAACTCTCACCAAAGCAACTAGAATAACTACAGAGACCAACGTGAATTACCTAAATACTCATCATAAAACATTTATGAAAAATACACAGCGTACAGCAAATGAAAGACAAAGATCTTGTGAATCCAGCCAATATTTCAGATTTTTTAAGTGTTGTACAGCGAAAACACAATATAGCATTATATTAGCTTACGACAATAGCCTACCACACTACCACATTCATTCATCAAGGCACGTTAGCGATAGCAATAGGCACGTTAGCGATAGGGAATAAACCAGCAAAAGATTTTAATTTTCACTAACCTTCATCAGATGACAGTCCTATAACATCCGGTTATACATACACTTATGTTTTGTTCGAAAATGTGCATATTTAGAGCTGAAATCAGTGGTGATACATTGTGCTAACGTAGCAACTTTTTCCCAGAATGTGCGGATATTTTTATGACACTCCAACTATTCTGACCAAATAACTATTCATAAACGTTACTAGAAAATACATGTTGTATAGGAAATGATAGATACACTAGTTCTTAATGCAATCGCCGTGTTAGAATTCTAAAAATAACTTCATTACGACATCCAGCTTAGGTATAGCGAGAGAGTACCCACAATCTGGGCACAAACGACTAGTACAACATGTTCGACAGATATATGAAATAGCATCATAAAATGGGGGTCAAGGGGTCCTTTTACAAGGGGTCCTTTGTCGGGAACAATTGTTGTTTGGATTTAGAATGTCCTCTTCTCCAGTCAATTAGCACGGAAAGCTAGCAAAGTGGCGCTAAGCTCTCCTTCCTGAACAAAGGCACACAACGCAACACGCCTAACGTCCCGAATAAATTTCAATAATCTAATAAAACTATATTGAAAAAACATACTTTACGATGATATTGTCACATGTATCAAATAAAATCAAAGCCGGAGATATTAGTCGTCCATAACGACAGCTTATCAGAAGGCAAATCCAGGTCCCTTCACGCGCTTTCCAGAAAACAGGAAACTGGTGAGACGTCATGCCGAGAGCTATTATTCGACCCCAGATCAAGTTACACACTCCAATTCTTCTCTCACTGCCTGTCGACATCTAGTGGAAGACGTATGAAGTGCATCTATACTAATAAATATCAAGGACATTAATAGGCAGGCCCTAGAACAGTGCATCGATTTCAGATTTTCCACTTCCTGTCAGGAAGTTTGCTGCAAAAGGAGTTCTGTTTTACTCACAGATATAATTCAAACAGTTTTAGAAACTAGAGAGTGTTTTCTATCCAATAGTAATAATAATATGCATATTGTACGAGCAAGAATTGAGTACGAGGCCGTTTAAATTGGGCACGATTTTCCCCCAAAGTGAAAACAGCGCCCTCTGCCCTCAACAGGTTAATGGAAGGGAAATTCATGCTGACGCCTAGTTTGTTGACTGCTGGACTTATCAAGTGAGTTGTGCAGGACTGAGTTTATATATATTTCTTGAAAAATGAGCATTGTTTGTGTGTGCCAAACTTTTAAGTAACTGTATTTTATTTAGAGACATTGAGAGGAAAATAAGTAAAATTATGTTATATAAATTATACTAAAAGTAATATGGGGTGGAGATTTTAATACAGTATTACATGATCATCTAGATAGATGGCCTCCTAAGGATAGCAATTATGTTTGTGAGATAAGGAATATATGTCTACGGTTAGGTGTTCTAGATATTTGGAGACATAAGAACCCAGATAAGATTATGTTTACATGGAGTACCAAAGATTTATCTATACAATCCGAAATTGATTTCTGGCTGATATCTGAAGATATGGCTGACAAGGTTGATACAGTCTCGATTGAACCATCGATTTTAACAGACCACAAAGGGATCTCAATAAAGATAAATATGCATGGTTTGTCAACAAAAAAAGTTAGCAAAGGTTACTGGAAAATGAACAAGACTTTACTAGAGAATGAAGTATTTAAGAAGGAAGTAGCAGGAATTAATGATAAATACTGGAATTGTGCCTATGTTATGAATACGTTTGGAAGTTACTGGGAGGTAATGAAATTTGATATAAGGCTTTTGGCTATTTCAATGGGGAAAGAAATTGCTCGTGCCAAGAGAGAAAGATAATGACATCATAAAGGGAATAATGGATTATACTAAAAAAAGTGAACTAACTAATCAGGAATTACTGGAGCTATCATCATTACAAATGCAGTTAGACTGAATCTACGAGGAAAAGGCCCGGGGAGCGTTTGTAAGATCAAGACAAAAATGGATGGAAGAGGGAGAGAGAAATACAAAATATTTCTTTAATTTAGAAAAAAGGGCAGACGAAAAGACTTCCATATGTAAATGAATGATTAATAATACTCCCAATAAAAATCCAAAAGAAATCTCTCAGCATGTTGCCCAGTTTTATCAGAATCTGTATACATCAGCCCAGCCAACTTCCAATATGGATCTTTTCTTAGACAATGTAGCAAACATTGCTAAGAAGATAGATAATGATTTCAGGGATTTTTGTGATGAGTTATCTGAAATTGAGATAAAAGACTGTATTAAAAGCCTTAAGGACAATAGTTCCCCTGGAAATGATGGTTTAATAAGCGAGATTTATAAATCATTCAATGATAAATTGATTCCTTTCATTCTTGCTATGCTTCCTTAAAGCAAGGTGTAATTACTTTGATTCAATGGACATGGGTGGGGGAATATTTGTGTGACGACCTAAAATGGGGGCAGAAGCTCACCAGCACCCCATCTTCTATGTCCAACCACCCCTGAACGTCAGACTCTATTGAAGCACATACAGTGTTGTAAAGTACTTCAGTAAAAATACTTTAAAGTACTACTTAAGTAGTTTTTGGGGATATCTGTACTTTACTATTTATAGTTTTGACAACTTTTACTTTACTACATTTCTATGGAAAATAATGTACTTTTTACTCCATGCATTTTCCCTGACACCCAAAAGTAATCGATTCATTTTGAATGGCTAGCAGGACAGGAAAATTGTCAGTTGGATGTACTGCCAAATTCTCTAAAATGACGTTGGAGGCAACTTATGGTAGAGAAATGAACATTCAAAATCAATATATTCGATATATATACTATTTATTAGCATATTGACAGATTATTGCTATCAACTGCTGGTTGCAAGTTATATTACCCTGTTTGTATCTTTTGGAACAATGGTAGATAAGTTGATTAAAATTATGTAGAATAGATAGATGGGCTACCACTGGTGTCACAGGCATCCACAGGTCTTGACCACCATGTTGCGATGCTTCTTTAGGATCACGTTGTTGTTGTCATTGTAGAAGAGTACAGAGACGGGACTGAGCTTGGTGGGTGGGCAGCACACTTTGGGAACCTCATCCGGCTTCAGAAGGTGAACCTGCCACTGAAAACGGTAAATCAGACTCATTCATACATGCACTTTCGTATAGTCAATGATAATATCCTGTTATAAAAGAGATATGGGTTATTTAGGCAATAAGGCCCAAGGAGGGGTGGTATATTGGCCATATACCACAAACCACAGAGGTGCCTTATTGCTATTAGAACACCTACTCATTCAAGGGTTTTTCTTTATTTTTACTATTTTCTACATTGTTGAATAATAGTGAAGACATCAAAACTATGAAATAACACAAATGGAATCATGTAGTAACCAAAAAAGTGTGAAACATATCATATATTTGAGATTCTTCAAATAGCCACCCTTTGCCTTGATGACAGCTTTGCTGGAATGCTTTTCCAACAGTCTTGAAGGAGTTCCCACACATGCTGAGCACTTGTTGGCTGTTTTTCCTTTACTCTGCAGTCCTACTCATCTCAAAACATCTCAATTTGGATGAGGTCGGGGGATTGTGGAGGCCAGGTCATCTGATGCAGCACTACCGTCACTCTTCTTCTTGGTAAAATAGCCCTAACACAGCCTGGAGGTGTGTTGGGTCATTGTCCTGTTGAAAAACAAATACATTTTCCTGAGTGGTACAGTGGTCTAAGGCAAGCTGTGCAGTTAGAGATCCTGGTTAGAGTCCAGGCTCTGTCGCAGCCGGCCGTGACCGGGAGACCCATGGGGCGGCACACAATTGGCCCAGCGTCGTCCGGGTTAGGGGAAGGTTTGGTCCGCAGGGACATTCTAGCGACTCCTGTGGCGAGCCGGGCACAATGCACGCTGACAGGGTTGCCAGGTGTATGGTGTTTCCTCCGACACATTGGTGCGGCTGGCTTCCCGGGTTAAGCAGGCATTGTGTCAAGAAGCAGTGTGGCTTGGCTGGGTTGTGTTTTGGAGGACGCACGCCTCTCGACCTTCGCCTCTCCTGAGTCCATACGGGAGTTGCAGCGATGAAACAAGACTGAAACTACCAATTGGATACCACGAAAAAGGTGTAAAAGTAACAAACAATTGTTTTTATGTTTTTAAAATTTATTAAAACAAATGATAGTCCCACTAAGCCCAAACCAGATGGGATGACGTATAGCTGCAGAATGCTGTTAAGTGCTGGTTAAGTGTGAATTCTAAATAAATCACAGACAGTGTCAACAGCAAAGCACCCCCACACCATAACACTTCGTCCTCCATACTTTATGGTAGGAAATACACATGCAGTGATCATCTGTTCACCCACACCGCATCTCACAAAGACATGGCAGTTGGAACCAATAATCTGAAATTTGGGCTCCAGACCAAAGGACAAATTGATTGTGTTTCATGGCCCAAGTAAGTCTCTTCTTGTTATTGGTGTCCTTTAATAGTGGTTTATTGGCAGCAATTCAACTATAAATGCCTGATTCAAACAGTCTACCAAATAGAGCTATCTTCTGTATACCACCCCCCCCCCCCCCACCACCACCTCACAACACAATTGATTGTGTCAAATGCATTTAAAAGGATAGAAATTTCACTTTTAAGAAGGCACACCTGTTAATTGAAATGCATTCCAGGTGACTTTCTCATGAAGCTGGTTGAGAGAATGCCAAGAGTGTGCAAAGCAGTCATCAAGGCAAAGGATGGCTACTTTGAAGAATCTAAAATATATTTGGATTTGTTTAACACTTTTTTTGTTACTACATGATTCCATATGTGTTATTTCATCGTTTTGATGTCTTCACTATTTTTCTTCAATGTAGAAAATAGTAAAAATAAAGAAAAACCCTTGAATGAGTAGGTGTTCTAAAACTTTTGACCGGTAGTGTAAAGCCTTCAGTGCTTTTTTCCCGTGGGCTGTGGCCCCCCTTGTCTGAATTTGGTCAATATGTCCTCCAAAAGTCTTTATAGCCCACTGTGGCAAAGACTATACTTTCAGGAGTTAAACAACACAATAAAAAAAATCCCCTCTCATTCTTCCAACCTATTTAGTGACTTTATAAAACACAATATTTGGTATTTGTATTTTATATTATACCAACGAGAAATATAGCAAAATAGCCCAAAACATACAATTATTAATTCATTCAAGGTTTACAAATATGCTCAATCAATAGAACATTATGTCAGAAAACAATAGTCTAAACCCAATGTCTCTACCATATATGGTTGAAAAGTTACCGACGAGTTACTCTGAGAATTTAACCTCACAACACCAAATATGGAACACATACAACCAAGTAAGGTGCAGTTTAAACTAATAATGGTCACAGTAAATTATCGTTATTATTTCATCAACACTGTCAAGTACAAGTACATGAATGTTATAATATTGTAGAGAACAAGCTAACTTACAATAAAACCTGCTGTCGTTTAAGTATGGGTGGTGACCGGAATCGAACCCACTACCCTGGCGTTGCAACCGTCATGCTCTATCATGGTCATGGGTGCACCTCAGCCACGCTCAAGGTCCTAAATGATATCTTAACCACCATCGATAAGAAACAATACTGTGCAGCCGTATTCATTGACCTGGCCAAGGCTTTCGACTATGTCAATCACCACATCCTTATCGACAGACTCAACAGTCTTGGTTTCTCAAATGATTGCCTCGCCTGGTTCACCAACTACTTCTCCGATAGAGTTCAGTGTGTAAAATCGGCTTCCTGTAATCCGGGCCTCTGGCAGTCTCTATGGGGGTGCCACAGGGTTCAATTCTTGGGCCGACTCTCTCTCTGTATACATCAATGATGTCGCTCTTGCTGCTGGTGAGTCTCTGATCCACCTCTACGCAGATGACACCATTCTGTATACTTCTGGCCCTTCGTGGACACTGTGTTAACTACCCTCCAGACGAGCTTCAATGCCATACAACTCTCCTCCCGTGGCCTCCAAATGCTCTTAAATACAAGTAAAACTAAATGCATGCTCTTCAACCGATCGCTGCCTGCACCTGCCCGCCCGTCCAGCATCACTACTCTGGACGATTCTGACTTAGAATATGTGGACAAATACAAATACCTAGGTGTCTGGTTAGACTGTAAACTCTCTTTCCAGACTCACATCAAACATCTCCAATCCATAGTTAAATCTAGAATTGGCTTCCTATTTCGCAACAAAGCATCCTTCACTCATGCTGCCAAACATACCCTCGTAAAACTGACCATCTTACCGATCCTCGACTTCGGTGATGTCATTTACAAAATAGCCTCCAACACCCTACTCAACAAATTGGATGCAGTCTATCACAGTGCCATCCGCTTTGTCACCAAAGCCCCATATACTATCCACCACTGCAACCTGTACGCTCTCGTTGGCTGGCCCTCGCTTCATACTCATAGACAAACCCACTGGCTCCAGGTCATCTACAAGACCCTGCTAGGTAAAGTCCCGCCTTATCTCAGCTCGCTGGTCACCATAGCAGCACTCACTCGTAGCACGTGCTCCAGCAGGTTTATCTCACTGGTCACCCCCAAAGCCAATTACTCCTTTGGCCGCCTCTCCTTCCAGTTCTCTGCTGCCAATGACTGGAACAAACTACAAAAATCTTTGAAACTGGAGACACTTATCTCCCTCACTAGCTTTAAGCACCAGCTGTCAGAGCAGCTCACAGATCACTACACCTGTACATAGCTCATCTAAAAATAGCCCAAACAACTACCGCATCCCCTACTGTATTTATTCATCTTGCTCCTTTGCACCCCAGTATTTCTACTTTGCACATTCATCTACTGCAAATCTACCATTCCAGTGTTTTTAATTGCTATATTGTATTAACTTCGCCACCATGGCCTATTTATTGCCCTACCTCCCTTATCTCACCTAATTTGCTCACATTGTATATAGACTTGTTTTCCTACTGTATTATTGACTGTAATTGACTGTTTACTCCATGTGTAACTCTGTGTTGTTGTATGTGTCGAACTGCTTTGCTTTATCTTGGCCAGGTCGCAGTTGTAAATGAGAACTTGTTCTCAACTTGCCTACCTGGTTAAATAAAGGTAAAATAAAAAATATCAACTGAGCTACGAAGGAGCACGTCGACGTCACTAGAATGATGACAAGCAATTTTAATGGATTCTAAGGGGAATCATAGAATTCCAAACTAATTTCTATGGCAACACAGTTGTCAATTTTGTAAACAATCATTTTTGAACGTGTGTTGCCAAGAGACATCTAACCGACGTTCTATGGAACGTTTTCTGTGTGAAAATAACAACTTCAGTTTTCGGCTGACAACAAACTTGATTGATTTCTGAGACCTGAGATAGAACTATCGACTGGAAAATGCCTGGGTGCTTTTCAAGACTGGCGGAGAGAGTGTGTGGACGTCGGCGGCCTACTGCGTCAACAGGTTGTTCAAACTCATTTGTGGCTTGTTTTTCTTGTCTTTTTCTGTTTTGCAGGGTTCGTGATCATCGACAGCGACTTCGAAGAGGGTATGTGGAGTTTAAAACTCTTATTTTACTACATTTAACAATGTCATTATAATTTGCGAAATGTTGTGTATTTCTATAATTCAGACTTGGCAAAAATGCTTGCGCTAGAGATGTTGTAGCTTGCTAGATTGCTAGCTAACATTAACTTTAGTAACTGTTGCTAAGCGATCGACTTTTGCTACCTAGCTAGCTAGTATTAGCAATCTTGCTACGTTTTATGTCCTAAAAATGGTTTATTTTATATTCCAATGTTCCTTATTTTAGAAACAACTGTCCTGGATGAGGTCCAGTTGGATGTGCCATTGGATGATGTACCAGATGTTCCACAGCTGCCAGTCCTCCTTGATGTCCAGAATGCTGCTATCATCCTTGAGGATGTGCCAGATGTGCAGACTATCATTGAGGTACAATTTTCTGAAAGTTTGGGGTTTTATGTTTGAAAAATATCCCAGATATTCAAGTTGTGTCTCTTTGACATGAAAAAAATCTCTTGTCTGCTTTCTGCTTTAGGAAGCCACTGGCAATTGGCAGTTGATTCCGATTAGGTTCAGCCCCCTGGTTAAAGCTTGGAGAACTTTCCAGTTCATCAGCCCCATCATCACATACTTGTGTGGGGGATCCCAGGTATGTGTCTTTGTAACTACCTAATCCTAATCTACATGGTCAGTCATTTGATCTTGATGGAAATGTGTCACAGCAATTGCTGAAGTGGTTTTGTTGATGTTGTCTTGTTGTTTATCTCAACAGCAGGTGGTGGTGAGGATGCACCACGTGAGTAGGATGAGAGGCCTGGAGACTCAACTGGTGTGGGCCATCTCCAAGGAGACAGCCAGACTTAGTCCAGAGGGCATCCCCTACTGTGCCACCAAAGTGCAGTCCATCACTTGGATCCAGGTAAGACGTAAATACTACTGAAATAGTATTAGATTAGGCTTTTCTTCACTTATTCCATTTGGCCTTAACATGTATTCTCTCTCTGTCAGCGTTTGGCTGGCAGGGTGACCCACTATGCGCCTCACTTCCGCCACGAGACGTCTGTGGGCGTGACGCTTGGCTGCTACCAGGTAAATAAACGATTTCCTATGTATATAGACTAGACATTACTTGGCATTTTTGCATTAGATTTGGTGTGTTTTCTAATAACGTGTGTGTGGTAAACAGGTGTGTTGTGTGTGTGTTTTGAACAGCAGACTGATGTCTCAGTGGTGTACGCCACTCTCCACATGGGGCTGGACGGGCTTCTCTCCTCTTCAGCGTGGTCGGAGGCTGCCTCCTTCTCTACTCCCACCACTCAGCAGTTCACTGACCCAGAGCCTGAGGGCCACAAATGCTATGAGGTCAGACGTTACACACACATACTATTGACTAGGAGCATTAAGATCCTTCCATTGACCGATTGTTTGTTATGTCATTGCATTGGTCACTGATTTTGAATGCTTGTTTTGTTGTCAGAGGGCTGGGAGGAGGACCTGCTGCCTGAGGAGAGGGAGGTTCCTCTGCTAAAGTGAGTTCCTCTAAATGTCTGTGTAGTCTGGGCTTGTCAGATGCTGAAGGATAGTGGTCATAATGCTGTTATCCCCCATTGACTCTAATGGTTGACATGCTCCATTCCCTCCCTTTCACAGCCTCTACCTTACCACCAAGAGAGTGGAGGACATCGCCCTGAGGCTCGTCTCCCTGCGCCAGGCCTTCACTGTGAGTGGACCCACTTTTCTTTTTCTCTCTGTGACTTCTTGTTCTGTCTCCTAGAGGAAGACGCCTCACCCTAACTCTTCCCTCTTCCCTAGACCCTGCTTGGTTCCACCCTGAGCAGGAACCATCTGTTTGTGGGGGGAAAGTTCCTCCTGGGCGCACTGGTTCAGGCAAGCCACATGGTAACTCACCAACTCATTATCTTTCAAGGGAAAGAGAGCGTCCCTGAGGGGAAATGTGTTCTGTTCACTAAGATGCTCTTTTCTTTGTCATAGGACGAGGCCAAGTTCATCCGTACCTATAATGACTTTGTGGACTACCTGAGTGAGCCCACCAAGCGGAATGATATTGAGAGGGAGCTGGCTGAGGCAAAGGTGAGTTCATTAACTCTTTCAAGTCTTCTTCCACATGCATGTCTTTTATACATCACAGTAGCTGATCTATATGAAATCATTCCTATTTTCTCCAAACGTGTTTTCTTGTCCTAGATCCATCATGTGAACATGATAGATGTCCTCTTTGAGCTGGTGCTGTTTGGGATGATGACAGCTCAGAAGTCCCTGATGGTGGTAAGTAGCATCTCACTGGTACATGTTTTGATATCTCTATTAGCAGTTTCACTTAAATTCCTCTTCTCTTCTCTCATCTTTTCTCCTCCTTTGTTTCCTTCAGCACCCTGGTGGGTTCGTGGAGCGTCTGTACGCTCTCCTGTACTCCTTCCTGCCCACTGCTGCCAACATGGAGCCAGAGGCTGACAGATACCTGCTGCTGCTCAATGTAAGAGTCAAGAGGTTACTTCCTGTGTACTTCCTTATTCATGGTTAACCAGGTTCCAATGCCATTTTAGGGAGAGTATTTCTAATTGTCTCTCTCCTCTTGATAAGCTACTAACTCAGAGCCATTTTCTATGTGTTGTGTGGTGTTCTTTTCAGGGCGGGCTGATGGCTCTGCTAGATGACATGTTTGGCCAGCAGCTGGCCTGGTACTTTAACCCAGAGTCTCTGGTCACTGAGCTCTCCAGCCTCCTGGAGTACCACTTGGAGAACCTCATGGCCAGCATGTAGTCCTACTGCAGGGACCATACACCTTTCTCCTTCTCTCTCTCTTTTGAAGGAAAGGAGGAGTTGAAGTGCTTTGTTGAACCCTGATTAGTTAACACCCATTAATTTAATGTATTCTCTTGTTTTCTCTCCCCACAGGATTCTTGTGACACTTTACCACCCAACAGGGATCTAGACACCAATGCACTACATTACTTTGCACTGAATTTGACATTTTTAAATAAAATAAGTTGTAGTTCAAAAACATTTTGGTGTCCGTGTTTTCATCTATTTGATTTTTATGACCATTTCCTCTTCCTAGAGGTATAATGCTAATATTAGATTATTACATGAACAATGATGCTTTACTATCTGCATATGGAAATAAAAAACAACGTTTAGTTGATTTACAGATACTACAGGCCCACACTTTATATGGTTTTGTACTGTGGTTTGTGATACTGTACTATTTAAAAACATGTAGGACTACATACACTGAGTGCACAAAACAGTAGGAACGTCTTCCTAATATTGAGCTTCACACCCTTTTCCCCCCTCAGAACAGCCTCAATTCGTCTGGGCATGGACTCTAAAAGCTGCCCTAAGCGTTCCACAAGGATGCTGGCCCATGTTGTGTCAAATTGGCTGGACGTCCTTTGGGTGGTGGACCATTCTTGAAACACATGGGAAACGGTTGAGCATGAAAAAACCAGCAGTGTTACAGTTCTTGACACACTTAACCTGTTGCGTCTGGCACCTACTACCATACCCCGTTCAAAGGCAGTTAAATCTTTTGTCAGGGAAAATGTATGGAGTAAAAAGTACATTATTTTCCTTAGAAATGTAGTAATGTAAAAGTTGTCAAAACTATAAATAGTAAAGTACAGATACCCCCCCAAAACTACTTAAGTAGTACTTTAAAGTATTTTTACTTAAGTACTTTACACCACTATAGGTGCTTCAATAGAGTCTGACGTTCAGGGGTGGTTGGACATATAAGATGGGGTGCTGGTGAGCTTCTGCCCCCATTTTAGGTCGTCACACGAATATTCCCCCACCCATGTCCAGGGGTCTCAGTGTTGTACCTTTACGCCATTATACCAGTCGCAGTGTTCAAATCGTGTATCTGAATCACAACTTGAAAGACAATGAGTGACAACATTTCCACATGTTAAGCCATACAACATATAACTGAAGCATGCAGTAGTGCAAGAGTTTGCTGCTGACATCTCTGTTGACGAGTCTACGATATGTAAAACACTAAGCAACAATGGTGTTCATGGGAGGACACCACGGAAGAAGCCACTGCTGTCCAAAAAAACTTTGCTGCATGTCTGACGTTTGCAAAAGTGCACCTGGATGTTCCACAGCGCTACTGGCAAAATATTCTGTAGACAGATGAAACTACAGTTGGGTTGTTTGGAAGGAACACAACACAACACCATGTGTGGAGAAAAAAAGGCACAGCACAGCAACATCAAAACCTCTTCCCAACTGTAAAGTATGGTGGAGGGAGCATCGTGGTTTGGGGATGCTTTGCTGCTTCAGGGCCTGGACAGCTTGCTATCATCAAGGGTAAAATAAATTCCCAAGTTTATCAAGATATTTTACAGGAGAATGTTAGGCTATCTGTCTGCCAATTGAAGCTCAACGGAATTTGGGTGATGCAACAGGACAACGACCCAAAACACAATAGTAAATCAACAACAGAATGGCTTCAACAGAAGAAAAAACACCTTCTGGAGTGGCCCGCTCAGAGTCCTGACCTCATCCCGATTGAGATGCTGTGGCATGACCTCAGGAGAGCAGTTCACAGCAGACATCCCAATAATATTGCTGAACTGAAACAGTTTTGTAAAGAGGAATGATCCAAAAATCCTCCTGACAGTTGTGCTGATCTGATCCACAACTACAGAAAACGTTTGGTTGAGGTTATTGCTGCCAAAGGAGGGTCAACCAGTTATTAAATCCAAGGGTTCACATACTTTTCCCATCCTGCACTGTGAATGTTTACACAGTGTTTTCAATAAAGATATGAAAACGTATATTTGTGTGTTATTAGTTTAAGCAGACTTTGTTTGTCTATTGTTGTGACCTAGATGAAGGTTAGATCACATTTTATGACCAATTTATGCAGAAATCCAGGTATTTCTGAAGGGTTCATATACTTTTTCTTGCCACTGTATACTGCATCTTACCCCAGCTATAGGTCCATTGTGTGTGTGATCGTTTTAAGCCTCAACATCAACCAGCTCTGGTGGCATTGGGGACTTGGGATGCTTGCTCTCAAAGTACTGTTTGAATGTCTTCAGGTCAGGCATCTGCTTCTGTAAGGGTCAGGTAAGGAATGGAGGATATTAACAATCATTGGCTGAGACTGAATTTTCGGGTAACAAACAAAGTAATAAGATGCATCAAACTACTACACATCACACAGGCCAGTACAAGGGACTGCACTGAGAGAAACCTAAAGGTAGGCACATGAAACGTTCAGGTTGCTGCACAGACTATGGAGGCTCTAGTCTAGAGTGCCAGGCATTTGTTCAACTCTAAATGGTTAAATGACTCTGACGTTCAGGGGTGGTTGGAGAGACTGCTGGTGCTGGTGAGCTTCTGACCTTATTTTAGGTCGTCACACAAATATTCCCCCACCCATGTTCAGTGGTCTCAGTGTTATGTGCCTTGAAATCTATGTACTTTTGGTAATACTTTATGAGTAGGCAACAAATACAGTCATCTTAAATTGACATGTTGAATTTTTTGCCATACTAAATTGTATATTGCGCAAATTTCCCCAATGCGGACAGTTTGTATTACTACACTACACAAGCTTGCATTTTCACCCTATAAAACTTACACAAAATGTTAACCTCAGATTGGTGATGTTAGTCTAAAAGTTTATAGACATCCCGATGACATGATTGATTGTTTTGAACAGATCTGTCACGACTTCCTCAGAATCCGGTTCCTCTCCTTGTTCGGGCTGTGTTCGGGGGTCGACGTCACCGGTCTTCTAGCCATCGCTGATCCACCTTTCATTTTCCATTTGTTTTGTCTTGTTTTCCCACACACCTGGTTTACATTCCCTCATTACTTGACGTGTATATAACCCTTTGTTCCCCCCATGTCTGTGTGTGGAATTGTTTGTTGTAAAGTGTATGTGCCCTTCAGACTGGTTTGCGACGGGTTATTTCAACCCATATTTTGTTGTTCTGGGAGCCGTTGCTTTTTTCCTCATTAAACTGCTTCGGTTATTACCCAGTTCTGCTCTCCTGCGCCTGACTTCCCTGCAGCCCATTACGCACCTCTTACAAGATCAATATCTTAGGTTTTGTACCATAGATTTTCCCAAGAGCTGGGAACGTGGAGTTAATGAAATGCCCAGGAAATGGCACAGAAAATTTGGGGCGGTCTCTCCATAAAAATCAATGGCCACACACCAATACATGGATTTGACAGTCTAACTATTACTTAAATAGCAGTCAACTGTTGTCACTGTTGTTATTCTATAGAGGGCCGTGATTCGTTTAGGTTAACTAACAAAAAAAGTGGTCTGGTCCCTTTTCCATGATGGATGCCTCCCGAAATCAACATCCATCATTTCAAAATATAGATATAAACCTTCAAGTACTCATCTAACCAACTTCTTCAGGGCCAGCCTATCTCTCTTAACTACTCATTGTACTGAATAGATAATCATGAGCTAACATTGTACCACCTTATTTGCTGTAACACACAGTTAGAATGTTTAGGGAAGCAAGGCATTTGTGTAGGATGTGTATTGTAGAGTATGTTCTTTGGAATCTTTGTCATGTATTTCTCATTGAAAGTCTATTCTAGTCATTCATCTAATCTTGTCATTCGATTTCTATGGTATTTCTCTCCATTAGGACTGGGTATTGGCTCCTATGGGTTACTCTGCCTTCTACTGTGATGGAGAATGCCTCTACCCTCTGTGTTCCTGCATGAACTCCACCACCCACACTATGATCCAACTAGTGGTCAGTATGCACTACTACACCCTCTCTCACATGAACGCTAACATTACTGGTTTCAGTGGGAAAGATAGGAAATGGTTCAGACATTAATGGCAAATATAAAAAACTAAGATACCCAAGTTACCGGAGTCTACAATGGCAGACTGTTAATGTAGAGTAGGGATAGTGAGAAGTAACATTCAAGACTGAAGCAATTACCCCCTCTAGTGGTATACTGTACGAGGTTACTACACACACTGATTATACAAAACACACTGATTATACAAAACATTGAGGACACCTGCTCTTTCCATGACATAGAGTGACCAAGTGAAAGCTAGGACCCCTTATTGATGTCACTTGTTGAATCCACTTCAATCAGTGTAGATGAAGGGGAGTTAAAGAACGATTTTACAATCTTGAGAGAATTGAGACATGGACTGTGTGTGTCATTCAGAGGGTGAATCGGCAAGACAAAAGATTTAACTGCCTTTAAACGGGGTACTTATTTTCCACCATAATTTGCAAATAAATTCATAAAAAATCCTACAATGTGATTTTCTGGATTTTTTTTCATCATTTTGTCTGTCATAGTTGAAGTGTACCTATGATGAAAATTACAGGCCTGTCTCATCTTTTTAAGTGGGAGAACTTGCACAATTGGTGGCTGACTAAATACTTTTTTACCCCACTGTACATTGCACACGGACCTTAAGAAATCCTGAATGTATTGAAATATGTTAAAACTTGTTATGGATAGGGGGCAGCATTTTCACATTTGGATGAAAAGCGTGCCCAGAGTAAACTGCCTGCTACTCAGTCCCAGTTGCTAATATATGCATATTGTTAGTGGATTTGGATGGAAAACACTCTGAAGTTTCTAAAACTGTTTGAATGATGTCTGTGATTATAACAGAACTCATATGGCAGGCGAAAACCTGAGAAAAATCAAACCAGGAAATGGGAAATCTGAGGTTTGTAGGTTTTCAACTCTTGGCCTATCGAATACACAGTGTCTATGGGGTTATTTTGCACTTCCTAAGGCTTCCACTAGATGTCAACCATCTTTAGAACCTTGTTTGATGATTCTACTGTGAAGTGGGGCCGAATGAGTCAGAGGTCTGCCAGAATGCCTTGAGCTCATGACGCTCGTTCACGTAAGAGCGAGCTCTGTTCCATTGCTTTTCTGAAGACAAAGCAATTCTCCGGTTGGAACATTATTGAAGATTTATGATAAAAACATCCTAAACATACTGAGTTTGACATGTTTCTAAGGACTGTAATATGACTTTTAGCCTGAACTTTTGCATGGACCTGCCCGCGAGAGTTTAGATTGTGTACTGAACGCGTGAACCAAAAGGAGAAATTTGGACATAAATAATGGACTTTATGGAACAAATCAAACATTTATTGTGGAACTGGAATTCCTGGGAGTGCATTCTGATGAAGATCATCAAAGGTAAGTGAATATTTATAATTCTATTTCTGACTTATGTTGACTCCAACATGGCAGATATCTTTTTGGGTTGTGTATGTCTCTGAGCGCCGTACTCAGATTATTGCATGGTTTGCTTTTTCTGTAAAAAAAAATTAAAATCTGACACAGCGGTTGCATTAAGGAGAAGTATATCTTTAAATCTGTGAATAACACTTGTATCTTTTATCAATGTTTATTATGAGTATTTCTGTAAATTGATATGGCTCTGTGCAAATTCACGGGATGTTTTGGAGGCAAAGCCAAATGTAAACTGAGGATTTTGGATATAAATATGAACTTGATCGAACAAAACATACATGTATTGTGTAACATGTTGTCCCGGGAGTGTCATCTGATGAAGAATATCAAAGGTTAGGTATTAATTTCATCAATATTTCTGCTTTTTGTTACTCCTCTCTTTGGTTGGAAAATCGCTGTATGCTTTCTGTGACTAGTTGCTGTCCTAACATAATGATATGTTCTGCTTTCGCCGAAAAGCTTTTTTGAAATCGGACACTGTGGTTGGATTAACGAGATTGTTATCTTTAAAATGATGTCTAATACTTGTATGTTTGAGAAATTTGAATTATGATATTTCTGTTGATTGAAGTTGGCGCCCTGCAATTTCATTGGCTGTTGGCGAGTGGTTCCGCTAGTCCTAGACAGGTTTTAATAACCCATCATTTATACCTGTTAATTCATAACCCATCATTTATATATGTTAACCCATCATTTATACCTGTTGATTCCTAACCCATCATTTATACCTCTTAATTCATAACCCATCATTTATACCTCTTAATTCATAACCCATCATTTATACCTGTTAATTCATAACCCATCATTTATACCTCTAAATTCATAACCCATCCTTTATACCTGTTAGTTCATAACCCATCGTTTATACCTGTTAGTTCATAACCCATCATTTATACCTGTTAGTTCATAACCCATCGTTTATACCTGTTAGTTCATAACCCATCATTTATACCTGTTTATTCAGGGGCGGTTCAGGCAGGCTGGGGCGGTTCAGGCAGGCTGGCACGCTCCCTGACCTTACTTGGCAGGAACTAATGGAGATCCATAATAAACCCCAGGAAGAGTAGCTGCTGCCTCGACAGGAACTAATGGGGATCCATATTAAACCCAGGAAGAGTAGTTGCTGCCTTGGTAGGAACTAATGGGGATCCATAATAAACCCCAGGAAGAGTAGCTGCTGCCTTGGCAGGAACTAATGGGGATCCATATTAAACCCCAGGAAGAGTAGCTGCTGCCTTGGCAGGAACTAATGGGGATCCATAATAAACCCCAGGAAGAGTAGCTGCTGCCTTGGCAGGAACTAATGGGGATCCATAATAAACCCCCAGGAAGAGTAGCTGCTGCCTTGGCAGGAACAAATGGGGATCCATAATAAACCCCCAGGAAGAGTAGCTGCTGCCTTGGCAGGAACTAATGGGGATCCATAATAAATACAAATACTTGTATCAATATGTTTGTCTCTCTTCTCTCTCGGATTCGAAAATGTTAATTAGCATCAAAGTAGACGACATGCAAGACTACAAATCCGTGCAAGCTCCTGCATGTCATCTCTAGCTGACACCTTTCACAGAACAGTTCACTGAATTGTCCATTGAAATAAATGTTGACAATTTAATCATTGCTTCATAAAGGCCTGATTGGTGGAGTGCTGCAGAGATGGTTGTTCTTCAGGAAGGTTCTCCCATCTCCACAGAGGAGCTCTGGAGCTCTGTCAGAGTGAACATCGGGTTCTTGTTCACCTCCCTGACCAAGGGCCTTCTCCCCCGATTTCTCAGTTTGGCCAGGCGGCCGGCTCTAGGAAGAGCCTTGGTGGTTCCAAACTTCTTCATTTTAAGAATGATGGAGGCCACTGTGTTCTTGGGGACCTTCAATGCTGAAGACATTATTTGGTACCTTTCCCCAGATCTGTGCCTCGAATTCCTTTGACCTCATGGCTTGGTTTTTGCTCTGACATGCACTGTAAACTGTGGGACTTTATATAGACAAGTGTGTGCCTCTCCAAATCATGTCTAATCAATTGAATGTACCACAAGTGGACTCCAATCAAGCTGGAGAAACATCTCAAGGATGATCAATGGAATCAGGATACATCTGAGCTCAATTTCGAGTCTCATAGCAAAGGGTCTGAATATTTAAGTAAATAGATTTGCAAAAATGTCTAAACCTGTTTTGGGGTTGTCATTATGGGTTATTGTGTGTAGATTGATGAGGGGAAAAAAGATTCAATTTTAGAATAAGGCTGTAATGTCACTAAATGTGGAAAAAGTGAAGGGGTCTGAATACTTAATGAATGCGTTGTATTTCACTGGCAGAGTTCTCTACCATTGGCAGTTTTGTACACAGTCATGTGATACATGGTTTAGAAAAGTCCAATCTTAGGAGAGTGCATGGGAGGCACTATACTGTGTGTCTGCAGGTGTCTATCTGGTCAAAACCACTGATACAGGTGCCCCTCCACCCTCTGGTGGGATGGATCATGTCTACAGAGAAACTTAGATTCAAATGCTTTGATTTGTGTGTATTGGTTATACTGTATGTGTGAAATTGTTAGATACCACTTGTTAGATATTACTGCACTGTCGGAGCTAGAAACACAAGCATATCACTACACCCGCAATAACATCTGCTAAATACGTGTAAGTGACCAATAAAATGTGATTTTGATATGAAATAAACGTCCTATTTATCAAATGTGCTTTTGGTTGGGTTCAACATGAATCCAAAGGATTTGAATTTGTTTAAGGTCCATATTGATACAGAAACACAAAACCATGATTTATATTTATTAAGAACAAGTTGATTGACAAAGTCATGAAAAATTGGAAGAATTGAATAAACCATATTTTGGCTTTGATAAAAGATATGCCTCTGGGGTCAAAATGATCCATGTCAGAAGTGTGGATCAATGCAAATATGTAGTGGTGTGTAAAGTTTGTTTTAAATTATCACTCATTAAAAACGAATCAATCAACACATGCTTCTCTTTGAACGACTTCATATAACATTAACCTTTTATTAAATAAATTTAAAATAAACGTTTGGTTCCTCCTGCGTTGCCGACTCCAGTCAGCAGATGGCGATTTGCTTCTTTTAGGTTCAGGCGATACTGCCAGTGTGACGTATAATCTAGTGGACGGGGTGCTCCTTCAACAACAACAGCTAGTCAGACACCTCGGTAGCATTCGAGCAAACATAGCTACAACATTCACGCTCTTTACAATGTTTTGGTGTATATTAGTCGCTGTGTAATAAACACACTTCTGTCGTATGTACTTGTTGGCCCATTTAATTATATATTTACGTTGTTTGTCAGCTAGCTGGGTTGCTAAGTTAGCTTAGAACTAGGCTAGTCACTAATGCTAGCTAGCTAACATTTCCGACCATGAGTTCACTAAGTTACTCTCCTCCTGCTAAAGAAGAGGTGGTCTGCTGGACGGAGAAAGAAGCTTTCGTGAAAGAGGAGGACGAAGAGGAGGCTGTTACAATACAAAAACAAGTAGAGGGTGAGGCTGTTACCGTGAAAGAAGAGAAAGACGTTACAGTGAAAGAAGAGGAAGACGCGTTCAGAGTGAAAGAGGAGGATGTTACAGTAAAAGAAGAGGGGGATGCAGTTTCCGGAGTGAAAGAGGAGGAGGGGGAGATGACTGTCACATTGGAGGAAGAGAAAGAGGAGGATGCAGTTTCTGGAGTGAAAGAGGAGGAGGGGGAGATGACTGTCACATTGGAGGAAGAGGAGGAGGTTGGAGATCTGTTTAACACCAGTAAGTACCGTCTCTGCAGTCGTTGAACCAATATGCAGTAAAGGGGTTCTACACTTTAATGTTGTTCTGTAGGAATGGCTGAAGCTACACTGTAACATGTAGAACATCAAGAGTGGACCATCAACAAAACGTTAACAATTGATCAAATGCATCCAATGACAATACCTGAAATACTGTAGTCCTCAATATCTCCTATTATCTTAGCCCAATATGTACTCTTAAAAGGGCAATCAGCAGTTGTCTGTCGTACCCCATCAGAACCCAAAATATAAGCTTTTTTTTACTCCAATGTTTGTCAGTAAATATAAACAAACACTGTATATCCTCAAAACATGGTTAAAACTATAATGTTGATATCATGGATGGTTGCATTTCTCCAGCCCCATCCCTCAGCTTTTTACCGAAACGGGCAGGGAGTATGCTTTGTTATTGTTTCTACTGCTAATTGCTGCCTCCGCTACTCCTCGAGGTCCAAGGACTGTATGTTATTTTCAGAGGTAGACTGGCTCTGGCAGCTAAAATAGTCAAATATTCCATCTAAATGTGAATCGATTCTCAATTGCGATACATTTCTAGAAACATAAATCGCTGTACTTTCATATCACATCAAAATAATTTCACACAAAACTTTCATATCACATCAAAATAAGTAACCAGTTGCGACGCCCCAAACGGTAAACCAAATTCGTTTCTCGTAATTTCACCTTCCTTCAGGCTTCTTTTTCTTCTTTGGACTTTATATGGCGGTTGGCAACCAACTTTAAGCTGCATTACCACCATCAACTGGACTGGAGTGTGGACCTCAGTTCATCTTTTAATCACCCACGTTGGTATATACCAAGACAGTCATGAAGGGGGCACAACAAAACCTTTTCCCCCTCAGGAGACTGAAATGATTTGGCATGGGTCCCCAGATCCTCAAAATGTAATACAGCTGCACCACTGAGAGCATCCTGACCGGTTGCATCACCGCCTGGTATGGCAACTGCTCGGCATTTGACCGTAAGGCGCTACAGAGGGTAGTGCGAAGCACCCAGTATATCATTGTGGCCAAGCTTCCTGCCATCCAGGACCTATATAGTGGGCGGTGTCAGAGGAAAGCCCACAAAATTGTCAGAGACTCCAGTCACCCAAGTCATAGACTGTTTCACCACCGGACAATTTACATTGTCCCCCCCCCCCACCCCCCTCCCTTTTGTGTACTGCTGCTACTCACTGGTTGTTTGTTACCTCTGCTGTTACCTATGCATAGTCACTAAGCCCCCACCTTCATGTACAGATTACCTCAACTAGCCTGTACCCCCGCACACTGACTCGTTACCGGTGCCCCCTGTATATAACCTCGTTATTGTTATTCTCATTGTGTTACTTTTTATTATTACTTTTTATTTTAGTCTACTTGGTAAACGTTTTCTTCTTCTTGAACTGCAGTAAAGGGGTTCTACACTTTTCATCTCTAGCCGACGCCTTTCACAGAACAGTTCACTGAATTGTCCATTGAAATAAATGTTGACAATTTAATCATTGCTTCATAAAGGCCTGATTGGTGGAGTGCTGCAGAGATGGTTGTCCTTCTGGAAGGTTCTCCCATCTCCACAGAGGAACTTTGGAGCTCTGTCAGTGTGACCATCAGGTTTTTTTTCACCTCCCTGACCAAGGCCCTTCTCCCCCAATCGCTCAGTTTGGCTGGGTGACCAGCTCTATGAAGAGTATTCCATTTAAAAATGATGGAGGTCACTGTGTTCTTGGGGACCTTCAATGCTGCAGAATTTCTTTGGTACCCTTCCCCAGATCTGTTCCTCGAAATAATCCTGTCTTGGAGCTCTACGGACAGTTCCTTCGACCTCATGGCTTGGTTTTTGCTCTGACGTGCACTGTCAACTGTGGGACCATATATAGACAGGGGTGTGTGTGCCTTCCAAATCATGTCCAATCAATTGAATTTACCACAGATGGACTACGAACAAGTTGTAGATACATCTCAATGATTATTAATGGAAACAAGATGCACCTGAAAGCAATTTTGAGTCTCATAGAAAAGGGTCTGAATACTTATGTAAATAAGGTTTTTCTGTTTTTTTTTACCTGTTTTCACTTTGTCATTATGGGCTATTGTTGACACCCCTCTAAAACAAGATAACCATCAGAAAAACATCTTCCTTCTCCTACTCCTCCCGCTGCTGCTTGCCTTTGTAAATTCTGATGTTATGCTCCTAAAGTTTCTGATAATAGGCTTCGCCAGCAGTCGTTATGCTCCTATAGTTTCTGGTAATAGGCTACACCAGCAGTCGTTATGCTCCTATAGTTTCTGGTAATAGACTACACTAGCAGTCGTTATGCTCCCATAGTTTCTGGTAATAGGCTACACCAGCAGTCGTTATGCTCCTATAGTTTCTGGTAATAGGCTACACCAGCAGTCGTTATGCTTCTATAGTTTCTGGTAATAGACTACACCAGCAGTCGTTATGCCCCTATAGTTTCTGGTAATAGACTACACCAGCAGTCATTATGCTTCTATATTTTCTGGTAATAGGCTACACCAGCAGTCGTTATGCTCCTATAGTTTCTGGTAATAGACTACACCAGCAGTCATTATGCTTCTATAGTTTCTGGTAATCGGCTACACCAGCAGTCGTTATGCTCTTATAGTTTCTGGTAATAGGCTACACCAGCAGTCGTTATGCTCCTATAGTTTCTGGTAATAGGCTACACCAGCAGTCGTTATGCTCCTATAGTTTCTGGTAATAGGCTACACCAGCAGTCGTTATGCTCCTATAGTTTCTGGTAATAGGCTACACCAGCAGTCGTTATGCTCCTATAGTTTCTGGTAATAGGCTACACCAGCAGTCGTTATGCTCCTATAGTTTCTGGTAATAGGCTACACCAGCAGTCGTTATGCTCCTATAGTTTCTGGTAATAGGCTACACCAGCAGTCGTTATGCTCCTATAGTTTCTGGTAATAGGCTACACCAGCAGTCGTTATGCTCCTATAGTTTCTGGTAATAGGCTACACCAGCAGTCGTTATGCTCCTATAGTTTCTGGTAATAGGCTACACCAGCAGTCGTTATGCTCCTATAGTTGCTGGTAATAGATTACACCAGCAGTTGTTATGCTCCTATAGTTTCTGGTAATAGGCTACACCAGCAGTCGTTATGCTCCTATAGTTTCTGGTAACAGCAACCCTTTTCCATTTGGTGCTAATTTATCTGACCATTTCTACTGATCTGGTGCCAGTTCTGATTTTCATATTCACATTTTACTTGACCAGACTCATTTAATTTATAATAGTATCTCAAAAGTATTATCTGTACATTCTATCTAAATCTAAATGAAAATTATGCAAATCTTAAAGTAACTTTTATTGCCATTGCCAACTATGTAAAAATAGTCTACATAAAGCCAACAAATAAAAACATCACAGCCTGCAGGTAGAAAATATCCTGATAAAAATAAATATCCAATAATTCACATTTGCTGCACATGGCATGTCTACAACAAACTTGAAACATTGTATCAACTGGCTCGGCCCAAAACTCGAGATAGCAAGCTTGCAACATGGTATAAAATATTCTTGGCCCTCAGAGTTTCCTGCGCCAGTGAGTTCGGGACAGACACAGCTGTTGGCTATTTGTGCAAAGAATAAGAAGTAATCAGGTATTTTATAACATTTCCACTGGATCAGAGCTTTACATCTTTCCCTTTTATGCTGAGTGGTTATCGAAAGGGCGAGAGCTGGAAATATTTTACGAAAATACTTTGAGGAACTATTGTCATTGGCAATTGATTTTGATTAGACTTTGTTTACTTGCTGTGTGAGGTGAAGAAGAAAATACTTTGAGAAGCTCCACAGCTCATTAGTGGTGGTGTGTTAAGACAATCAGAAATACTATCAGATATCCCTAAATTGGCACATTTATAGGCCTACATTTGCGCGCAGGACAGGTAGACTAGTCCTCCTTCTATCAAATCAAAATGTAATTGTCACGTGCGCCAAATACAACAGGTGTGTCACGTTCCTGACCTATTTCTGTTAGTTTGTTGTATGTGTTAGTTGGTCAGGACGTGAGTTTGGGTGGGCATTCTATGTTTTCTGTTTCTATGTTGGTTTAAGGGTTGCCTGGTATGGCTCTTAATTAGAGGCAGGTGTTTGGCGTTTTCCTCTAATTGAGAGTCATATTTAGGTAGGTTGTTTCACAGTGTTCGTTGTGGGTGGTTGTCTCCTGTGTTTTTCGTGTCTGTGTATGTGCACCACACGGGACTGTTTTGGCTGTTCATTCGTTTGATGTAGTCTGTTCCTGTCCGTGAGTTCTACGTGTAGTTATGTAAGTTTATGTTCAGGTTTCGTCTACGTCGTTTTCTTATTTTGTAATTTTCCAAGTGTTTTCGTATTCGTCTTTGTATTTCAAATAAATTCATTTATGTCTACTTACCTCGCTGCGTATTGGTCCACCGATATCCACCTTATGTTACGCTGGGAAAACAGTTTTCATGGGCACAGAAATACTAAATAATTTCAGAGTTTGCTAAATCCAATGGTTCTAACCGAGAGTCACCTTAACTTTATTTACAACACCCAAATTGATACGGTCATTAACGCGGTTCTTCAATAATTACACATAATACTTAATACTGTAGCTGCTTAGTTACAGTCACATGTTCAACTATCATCAGCTGATCCAGGAAAACATTTTCTGAATGACAGTATCATGACAAACATCACAACATGCAACAACAACCAAAGTGCTTCTTCGTTCATTACTCTGGTAAAGACAGTTATGCCGTGCTCCACGTTGGATCCAACATCCCTAACAAATTGATGTTTATAATGTTATTGTCTGCTTGATTTCCAGTATGGTCTCGTTAGTCTGTTTGGACACGGAGATACTTAGCTCATAATGTGTAGAGAACTGTTCATTGATGGATAGGCTATTGTACAACACACACAGCTATTTTCCTTTATTCAGGACATTTAGAATGAAAACACATTACAGAGTAGCCTAGTGGGATTATTGACAAAATTATCTGGTGATCAGGTTATGAAATGTCATGACATGACACATTTTAGTTTCCATGTTTCACCTGAAATATTAAATGATTTATAGTCCTAGGTCTATGTTGTTGTTAGGTGAAGTTTTGGGTCCTACAGGAGGTCTGTGTTATAGTTATGGGTCCTACAGTAGGTCTATGTTGTTGTTAGGGGAAGTTATGGGTCCTACAGTAGGTCTATGTTGTTGCTAGGTGAAGTTATGGATCCTACAGTAGGTCTATGTTATAGTTATGGGTCCTACAGTAGGTCTATGTTGTTGTTAGACCTACTGTAGGATCCATAACTTCACCTAACTATAACATAGACCTACTGTAGGATCCATAACTTCACCTATGTTATTGTTCTGTGAAGTTTTGTTAAACACTTAGTGGACAAACCCTCATTGTCAGGCTGATGGCAAAGCTAGCCAAATAGCATTTTAAGTGTTTTAAAAAAAGGTATAAAGCAGTTGATTTGCAACAATAACACAAACATTATGTTAAGCAGGGCATTCAAACGAGGCTTACAATTATAATCCAAAAGTAATGTGAAATGCACTCATAAGCAACCTGTAAATGGAGGCAATATTTGCTGTCAGCCTATGAGAATTCCCCTGAGTTTTCCCCCATGGTGGTGAATTAGTGAATAGACACAGAGCTTAATGTAAGTTTCCTTGAGTAGCATCCTGATCTTGCGCTGATAATGCGCTGTAATATACAGAATACTTTGTGAAAACTAAAATCTTAAATGACCATTTTTGCTCCAATAAGATATACTACATCCATAACTAGTGGTTCCCTCATTAGCAGATATACTACATCCATAACTAGTGGTTTCCTCATTAGCAGATATACTACATCCATAACTAGCGGTTTCCTCATTACCAGATATACTACATCCATAACTAGTGGTTTCCTCATGACCAGATATACTACATCTATAACTAGTGGTTTCCTCATTAGTAGATATACTACATCCATAACTAGTGGTTTCCTCATTAGCAGATATACTACATCTATAACTAGTGGTTTCCTCATTAGCAGATATACTACATCCATAACTAGTGGTTTCCTCATTAGCAGATATACTACATCCATAACTAGTGGTTTCCTCATTACCAGATACACTACATCCATAACTAGTGGTTTCCTCATTACCAGATATACTACATCCATAACTAGTGGTTTCCTCATTAGCAGATATACTACATCCATAACTAGTGGTTTCCTCATTACCAGATATACTACATCCATAACTAGTGGTTTCCTCGTTATCAGATATACTACATCCATAACTAGTGGTTTCCTCATTACCAGATATACTACATCCATAACTAGTGGTTTCCTCATTACCAGATATACTATATCCATAACTAGTGGTTTGCTCATTAGCAGATATACTACATCCATAACTAGTGGTTTCCTCATTAGCAGATATACTACATCCATAACTAGTGGTTTCCTCATTACCAGATACACTACATCCAAAACTAGTGGTTTCCTCATTACCAGATATACTACATCCATAACTAGTGGTTTCCTCGTTAGCAGATATACTACATCCATAACTAGTGGTTTCCTCATTACCAGATATACTACATCCATAACTAGCGGTTTCCTCATTAGCAGGGTGGTGATTCTGCAACCAAATTGTGTGCATCGCCCTCCTGCCGCAATTGTACAAACACAGAAAGGGGCCTATATTGGAGACCAAAAGTCGTCTGGCACAGTGCTTAGGAATTCAACAACTTGAATAACTTATTTCTTAGCCTACAATCATCGATGTTACTACTAATGTGAAAACCAGACAATTGTCATATAATTTAACAGACGTCATTTGTTGTACAACTTCATGGGTATCACCTTTTACCTCAAATAAACAGTGTATTTCTGCTGTTGTGGGCCTTTTAACCATCTGTCATTGTGGTTCACACAGGAGAGAGATGTGACTATCGTGGATCCTCTGGGGAGCCTCAACAACATCATGATGCTGACGAGGCAGAGAAGAGTCTCTCCGGATCAGAACACCTCAAGAAACACCAGCAGAGACCCACAGGGAAGAAATCTCATTGCTGCTCTGACTGTGGGAAACGTTGCAAATATTCATCATACCTTAAAATACACCAGCGAGTACACACAGGAGAGAAACCTTATAGCTGTGATCAATGTGGGAAGAGTTTTACTCAGTCAAGCGCCCTGAAATCCCACCTAAAACTACACACAGGAGAGAAACCTTTTAGCTGTGATCAATGTGGGAAGAGATTTATTAAGTCTAGCAATCTGACAGTACACCAGAGAAAACACACAGGAAAGAAATATTTTAGTTGTAATCAATGTGTGAAAAGTTTTATTACATCTAGAGATCTGACTGTACACCAGAGAACACACACAGGAGAGAAACCTTATAGCTGTGATCAGTGTGGGAAGAGTTTTATTACATCTAGCCATCTGACTAGACACCAGCGAGTACACACAGGAGAGAAACCATTCCACTGTTCAGATTGTGGAAAAAGATTCTCAACTTCACACATTTTGAAGATGCACCAGAAAACACACACAGGAGAGAAATCGTATAGCTGTGCTCAATGTGGGAAGAGATTTACTCAGTCAAGCTCCCTGAAATCACACCGTAAACTACACACAGGAGAGAAACCTTTTATCTGTGATCAATGTGGGAAGAGATTTATTAATTCTAGCAATCTGACAGTACACCAGAGAAAACACACAGGAGAGAAACCTTATAGCTGTGATCAGTGTGGGAAAAGTTATATTACATCTAGCCATCTGACTATACACCAGCGGAGACACACAGGAGAGAAACTTCACGACTGTTCAGATTGTGGAAAAAGCTTTTCAACTTCACATACTTTGAAGATGCACCAGACAACACACACAGGACAGAAATCTTATAGCTGTGATCAATGTGGGAAGAGTTTTACTCAGTCAAGCTCACTGAAATCCCACCATAAACTACACACAGGAGAGAAATCTTTTAGCTGTGATCAATGTGGGAAGAGTTTTACTACATCTAGCTATCTGACTATACACCAGCGGAGACACACAGGAGAGAAACCTTATAGCTGTGTTCAATGTGGGAAGAGATACTCTGATAAAAGTTATCTGATCAAACATCAGAAAATACATACATGAAGGAGTTGTTTCATGACATCAATGAATTAATGTCACAATGTTTTAACATTGTAGTAGGAGTATTTTAATGGTGTCACAATGTAGAAGCCTAAACGTTTGTCCCCTGTTCTATTGATTTCAGCATGATATGGATATTAGCCTCAGGGGGAAATCCAGGCTCTGATTTGGGAGTATTATTTATGTGATTAAGCAAAAGGTGGCAAACAAAAAAAGAGTTGTGTTACACTTACCATGTTGGTGACCCACTTGAATCAAACTGCAACACTTCAAAATGTAGCGAGCTGTTTTCTACAAGTGCAACCTCATCTCCCTCCTGTCGCACAATTGATTTTAGCATGATATCGATGAGTGGTGACAAATAAGTGTAGCGTTCCTTTGTTTAGCGACCCCTACATTTTAAATGCATCACTCCAACATGTAGCTGACTGTCTTCTGCAGGTTGTCCTCTAACCAGTGAGGTTAAAGATATCTCTCATTTCCATGTGTTTTGTTTAGTTGTGTTAGTTTCAACAGCATGTACAACCTAATTTCCACCCTAATCGATATCAGTGATTTATTGCTACTTGTCAAAACAACAGCGTTTCTGGTGCTTGTGCAGTTGATAAGGAGCTTGTTTTAAAAAATACAATTATTGTGGCAGATGTTTGTGTATATACCACATGTTAGGTTTTCAATTTATCCCAAACTGTTTCTGCATATTGGTTATTGATTTGTACATGTTAAAACTGTGTTTTGACATTGGGCTATCCCACCTAGCAACTATGCAATCAAATATTTCATATTTACATTTCATGTAACATTTAGTAGTGATATTTATTCATGCAAGCAACTGACAATTTTTGGGGTAAAATTATATTGACATTGTTACCCTGCTTTTAGAATTTTAAGGTTAATTCTCACATGTGCCAAGCCAAATGTACTAGAGCATGACATTGGGGATTGGGCCCCGATCCAACAACATGCCTAGTGAACCCTGATATGTAGAGAAGCTCTGCAGTGAGGTGGAAAGTTACTATGGATATTGCAGGAGTTTCCTCTTGAAATCAGACATGTCTGTGGTAAGGACAACTTGGTTGCTGATTGTCTTAAGGGTGGGCAGTCAAAATGTTTTGAGTTTAGCCAGTGCGTTGCCATGGATCACAATTTATTTTGAATGCACGTTTTTCCGTATTGGAGATGAATTTTGTTTGGGCTCGTTTCAAGGGGACGAGAGTTCTAGAAGCTAGTGAGGTTTCGGTTTCTTTGTGGGAAAAATAAATGTTGTTTTTAATTGTTGTTAGACAGACACCATGTTTATATTGTAGAAGGTGAAGCATTGTAGTTGATTATAATGTGAAATGGAAGTTGTTTTCTGTTGGTGGTGAGCATTCTCTTAAGGTGTTAGTCTTTGGTTTTTCCAGTTATGTTTTGAGGTTGTTCTTTAGTGAGTAGGATGCACTGATTGGTGTCACCTCGTTAGTCAGTATGTGTTACACCTGTGCTGGCTTGTCCATCTCATTAGTGAGAAGGTGTTTCACCTGAGCTGGTCCAGGTTCTATTTAAGAGTGTCTGGCCCAGTGCTCCAGTTGTCTTGATAGATGTGGAGAGTCAACACCTTTAGTTGCTCTACCTTTTTGGTTTGCTTCCTGTCTTTAAGTTTGGTGTTAGTTTTTCTCTTGTTTGCCTCTTCTTGGGCAGATTTAGTGGGTCTCATGGTGGGTGTCTTTTAGGTCCCAGTTGTTGTTACTAGTCAATTTTCAGTGGACACCCACATAGTGACTTTCAGAGCCCCGCCTAAAAAAAAAAAAAGCTTGAATTTTGGGATGGATATTGCATCCAATTAATTTTAATCAATGGCATTTCCTTAGGGTGCTCATTAGTCTTTCAGTTGTTAGTCTTCTGTTTGTTGTGTACTAAATATTTTTAAAAAATATTTGTTTTTTTCCTGTGAAGCCATTGTGTTGCATCCATGTCTGAAACGTGCTGTATAAATAAAGCTTGATTTGATTTCAACAAATGAACCCAATTACTGACCAATCAACAGACTCTTGGTCCCTTTTAGTATTTGTTAATGAATAGAATACAGTATATACATGTGAGATGAGTAATACATAGACTAAGATACAGTAGGATAGAATACAGTATATACATATCAGATGAGTAATGCAAAATATGTCAACATTATTAAAGTGACTAGTAATTCCAAGTCTATGTATATAGGCAGCAGCCTCTAATGTGCTAGTGATGGCTATTTAACAGTATTTAACAGTCTGATGGCCTTGCGATAGAAGCTGTTTTTCTGTCTCTCGGTTCCAGCTTTGATGCACCTGTACTGACCTCGCCTTCTGGATGATAACGGGGTGAACAGGCAGCGGCTCGGGTGGTTGTTGTCCTTGATGATCTTTTTGGGCTTCCGGTGACATCGGGTCCTGTAGATGTCCTGGAGGGCAGGTAGTTTGCCCCCGGTGATGTGTTGGGCAGACCGCATTTAAGTACATTTAAAATGAACTTTGTCTAAAAATAAGATATTTCCTCAACTGGGTTTTCCACTCCAGTCAGCAGACGGCGATGTGCGTCTTTCAGGCGATGCTGCCAGCGTGACGTATATTCTAGTGGACGGTTCTTCATAAACAGCTCGTCAACCACCTCGGTAGCTTGCTAGCCAACATAGCCGAATGATTCAAGCTATTTATACGATTTCGGTCTATATTAGCTACTGTGTTTTAGACACACGTCTGTTGTATCTACTTGTTAACCTATTTAATTTAATATTGCGTTATTTTGTATTAGTCAGCTATAGTAGCTGGCTGGTTAAGTTAGCACTAGCCTAGTTGCTAATGATAGCTAGCTAGCTAGCTAACATCCTCGACCATGAGCTCCCTAAACTACTCTCCTCCTGTTAAAGAAGAGGAAGTCTGCTGTACGGAGAAAGAAGTTCTGTGGCTGAACATTGTTGTGAAAGAGGAGGAGGATGTCACAGTTTAACAAGAAGTAGAGGATGAGGGTGTTACAGTGAAAGAAGAGGAAGAGGAGGATGCCGTTTTTGGAGTGAAGAAGGAAGGAGAGATTACTGTCACATTGGAGGAAGGAGATCTGATTAACACCAGTATGTACCGCCTTAAATTTGTTTTTAACTTTGGATATTCGGAGTTGGCTCGTCAACGGAGGGCCCTAGGATGATGCCTGATATGTTTAGAATCAGACGACGTAGAGAGCAAGCTACCTCTTGTTTAACATATATGTTTGAGAAGGGTCTATCTGCTGACAGCAGACTGGGGTGCACGGCATGTAGTGATGTTTTACTGCACACCGTGCCCCCCAATAGTGCCATGTGAGAGTTGGGTTGGCTATACCAAAGATTATGGATATACTGACAAGATGTCTCTCCGCCCTAACAAGGGGAGTTGTTGTCCACAAAGCGGAACTGTGGGATGTCTAGCTCCCGTCTACTCTTTCTTTGGATTGGTGGATACATCTTATTTTTGTAATCTATTGTTTATATTCTATGAGGGTTGTTGACGTCAACCGCCTGTATTCAATGGAGAGAGATGCTAAGCTATTAGCATGAATATGCACCGCCTGTATTCAATGGAGAGAGATGCTAAGCTACTAGCATGAATATGCATAGCGATCTGGAGACAACTATAGTGTTTTTATCAAAGTTGTCGGTATGTCACGTGTCCACATAACTTAATCATTCCGAAACTTCTGTTGGATCAAGTAAACCTCACGTAGCAAATAAGCCATTAATTTTGTTGTTGACCAAATTTGACACTTTCCACATTGGGTTGATCATTGTTTCCACTTGGATACAACCTACTGTAGCCTACTGGCATGACCTAGAGAGATACAACCTACTGTAGCCTACTGGCATGACCTAGAGAGATACAACCTACTGTAGCCTACTGGCATGACCTAGAGCAGGGGTCGGGAACCTGTGGCTCTTTTGATGATTGCATCTGGCTCGCAGATAAAACAAAATATTCTCACTTGTTTTAATCCATCCATCGATTTTTCACTGCTCATGTCCTGTTCAGGGCTGCAGGAGCAATTGTCCATTATTTTAATTAAATGATACTGGCCTACGTTGGCCGTTGCTAGGTAAAACAGGTCAACGCCTCCTTTTGAATCAGTCTGCTCGGTCATTAGCTCAAAGCTAACCCTTCAACGAAGAAGATGGCGAAAAGAAAAAAAGATGACGAGTATCGTACATTTTCAGGATGAATGGACCGAAGAATTCGCCTTTGTGGAGAGAGCAGGTTCTGCGGTGTGTCTAATTTGCAATGACAAAATTACATCGATGAAACGGTCGAATGTAAAGCGGCACTTCGACACGCGCCATGCTACCTTTGCATCAAAATACCCTGCGGGAGACAGCAGAAAGAAAGCGTGCCAAGAGCTACTGAGCAGGGTGCAAGCTAGCCAGCAGCAACTCCGCGTATGGACCAGGCGAGGTGACTATAATTCCGCTAGCTTTGCTGGATCTTTAGCAATAGTGAGGAACGGAAAACCATTCACAGATGGCGAGTATGCTAAAACGTTCATGCTGGATGTAGCCAATGAACTTTTTGATGATCTTCCGAACAAAGACAAGATAATTAAACGGATACAAGACATGCCTCTGTCGGCAAGAACTGTTCATGATTGTACCATCGTGATGGCAAACAAAGTGGAGGAAACGCAAGTGAAGGACATAAATGCAGCGCCATTCTTTTCCCTGGCTTTGGATGAGTCAACAGACGTGAGCCATTTGTCGCAGTTCAGCGTGATTGCAAGATATGCTGTTGGTGACACACTGCGCGAAGAAAGTCTTGCAGTTCTGCCATTAAAAGGGTCCACAAGAGGTGAGGATTTATCTAAGTCTTTCATGGAGTTTGCTCAAGAAAAAAGTACACACTTCTCTCAGTGTGTACTGATGGTGCTCCGTGTATGGTGGGGAATAAAAAAGGATTTGTGGCGCTTCTCCGTGAACATGAAAATAGACCCATCCTAAGTTTCCATTGCATTCTACACCAGGAGGCACTTTGTGCTCCGATGTGTGACAGGCAGTTTGGGGAAGTGATGTCGCTGGTCATTCGTGTGATCAACTTTATTGTTGCTCGAGCCTTAAATGATCGCCAGTTTAAAACACTGCTGCATGAAGTTGGAAATAACTATCCTGGTCTGCATTTGCACAGCAATGTGCGTTGGTTGTCAAGAGGGAAGGTGCTTAGCCGTTTTGCGGCTTGCCTGAAAGAAATCCGGACTTTCCTTGAAATGAAAGGGATCGAGCATCCTGAGCTAGCCGAAACTGAGTGGCTCCTCAAGTTTTGCTATCTCGTAGATATGACTGAACATCTGAACCAGCTCAACGTGAAAATGCAAGGCATTGGAAATACAGTGTTATCCCTTCAACAAGCTGTGTTTGCTTTTGAAAACAAGCTAGAACTTTTCATCATGGATCTTGAAACAGGTCGATTACTACATTTTGAAAAACTGAGCCAATTTAAAGATGCATGCACAGCAAGTGAGCCTATTCCAAAACGTTGATCTCCACCAGCTAGCTCGCTGCACATCCAGTCTCCTACAGTCCTTCAAAGCACGCTTTGGAGAATTTCGTGAGCACACTCATCTTTTTAAGTTCATCACCCTTCCAAACGAGTGTTCACTGAACACAGCCGACCTGAGTTACATTCCTGGTGTCTCCGTCAGAGATTTTGAAGCAGAAGTGGCTGACCTGAAGGCCTCAGACATGTGGGTGAATAAGTTCAAGTCACTGAATGAAGATTTGGAAAGAATCACACGACAGAAAGCGGAGTTGGCGAGCAAGCACATGTGGACAGAAATGAAAAAACTTCAACCCGAAGACCAGCTGATTCTCAAAACTTGGAACGCGCTTCCTGTCACATACCACACACTGCAGCGTGTGAGTATTGCTGTATTGACCATGTTTGGATCTACGTATGCATGTGAGCAGTCATTCTCACATCTTTAAAACATCAAGTCCAACCTACGATCACGTTTAACGGATGAAAGCCTCAACGCTTGCATGAAGCTTAACCTCACCAAGTACCAACCAGACTACAAAGACATCAGCAAATCCATGCAGCACCAGAAGTCGCATTAATGGTGAATATTATAACAACATTATTTAAGAATAAATTCAGAGGCTTATTATACTGACATTTAGTTGAATTCACTTTTAAAATATATTATATGGCTCTCACTGAAATAAATTTCAATTTTTTTTGCTTTCATGGCTCTCTTAGTCAAAAAGGTTCCCGACCCCTAACCTAGAGAGATACAACCTACTGTAGCCTACTGGCATGACCTAAAGAGATAAAACCTACTGTAGCGTACTGGCATGACCTAAAGAGATAAAACCTACTGTAGCGTACTGGCATGACCTAGAGAGATACAACCTACTGTAGCCTACTGGCATGACCTAAAGAGATAAAACCTACTGTAGCGTACTGGCATGACCTAGAGAGATACAACCTACTGTAACCTACTGGCATGACCTAAAGAGATACAACCTACTGTAACCTACTGGCATGACCTACAGAGTTACAACCTACTGTAACCTGCTGGCATGACCTAGAGAGATACAACCTACTGTAACCTACTGACATGTCCTACAGAGATACAACCTACTGACATGTTCTACAGAGATACAACCTACTGTAACCTACTGGCATGACCTACAGAGTTACAACCTATTGTAACCTACTGACATGTCCTACAGAGATACAACCTACTGTAACCTACTGGCATGACCTAGAGAGTTACAACTTACTATAACCTACTGGCATGACCTACAGAGTTACAATCTACTGTAACCTACTGACATGTCCTACAGAGATACAACCTACTGACATGTCCTACAGAGATACAACCACTGGTATGCAAGCATTTCTAAACTTTTTTCTCACTTTTATGGGGTATTGTGATGTCATTATGAGGTATTGTCTGAAGATTGATCATTTAAAAAAAAATGTAATCCATTTTAGAGTAAGGCTGTACTGTAACAAAATGTGTAAAAAGGGAAGGGGTCTGAATGCATGTATGTTGTATGTTCTAGGGGTGTCCCAGGTAACAAAGAAATATTGTATTTTCTTTCTACCAATTGATTAGTTGAAATGTTATGACGTGTATTTTTCCATATAGACACACCCCCTGTGTTGAATCAAATCAACTGTATGTGTTGAATCAAATCAACTGTTTGTGCGGAACTTGAACTGAACTGACGCTTCAAGCGTTTGATTAAATAATTAACACAAATGACCTGAGGAAGCCAGAGATCAATATAACCAGAAGGAAATAACCAACCGACCTGCTGCTGGCCTTCCTAAATTCTGACGTTATGGTCATGAAGTTTCCGGTAAAATCGGCAAACTTTTCCATTTCCATTTGGATTGCCAATTTATCTGACCATTTCTACCGATCTGCGTGCCAGTTATGAACGAGTTACAACACCTGTTTGGCCCCGCTACTTCCTGGGTCGGTGAAGTGCGGTATTAAATTTAAGGAATAAGTCCGACTCTCACACTCATCACCTGTGGAATGCGGGGCTTCCAGCGAGGTGTGGATTTAGTAGTATGTTGTACCTAGTTTCCCTCCTTCATGAAACAGTAGTTATAGTCATAACGTGTGGATTTAACCTCTAACGAGTCACCAACCCGGATCCGGGATCCTCCTCATCAAAAAAGCTGACTAGCATAGCCTAGCCTAGCCTAACTAGGGGGGGATATCATATAATATAATTTTCATGAAATCACAAGTCCAATAAAGCAAATGAAAGATAAACATCTTGTGAATCCAGCCATCATTTCTGATTTTTAAAATGTTTTACAGCGAAAACACTATGTATTTCTATTAGCTAACCACAATAGCAAAAGACGCAACCACATATTTTTCTACCGCATAGGTAGCTTTCACAAAACCGACCAAATAGAGATATAATTAGTCATTAACCAAGAAACAACTTCATCAGATGACAGTCTTATAACATGTTATACAATAAATGTATCTTTTGTTCGAAAATGTGCATATTTGAGGTATAAAATCATAGTTTTACATTGCAGCTATCATCAAAAATATCACCAAAGCAGCCAGAATAATTACAGAGAGCAATGTGAAATGCATAAATACTCATCATTAAACATTTATGAAAAATACATGGTGTCCAGCAAATGAAAGATAAACATCTTGTGAATCCAGCCAATATTTCCGATTTTTTTGTTGTTGTGTGTTTTACAGCGAAAACACAATATAGCATTATATTAGCTTACCACAATAGCCAAACACACAAATGCATTTATTAGCAGCAAAAGGTAGCGATCGCAAAAACCAGCAAAATATATAAAATTAATCACTAACCTTGACCAACTTCATCAGATGACAGTCTTATAACATCAGGTTATACAATACACACTTCGAAAATGTGCATATTTAGAGCTGCAAACCGTGAATATACATTGTGAATATGTAGCATCGATTCACCAAATTGTCCGGAGATATTTAGGACACTCACCTAATCTGACCAAAGAACTCATCATAAACTTTACATGTTGGATAGCAAATGAAAGATACACTAGTTCTTAATGCAACCGCCGTGTTAGATTTTTTAAAAGAACTTTACCATAACAAACAGCTTACGTTATAGCGAGACAGCACCCGCAAAAAGTGCAGATAATAGGACTAAACATTTTCCACAGAAATACTAAATAACATCATAAATTGTTCTTACTTTTGCTGAGCTTCCATCAGAATCTTGTACAAGGAGTCCTAGGTCCAGAATAAATCGTTGTTTGGTTTTAGAATGTCCTTCTCTCCTGTCGAATTAGCAACCTTAGCTAGCCATGTGGCGCGAACATGTCCATCTCCTCTCGACGCATAGAACGGAAAACTCCAAAAGACCCATTAAACGTTGAATAAACTGATGAAACTCGGTTGAAAAAACCTACTTTATGATGTTTTTCTAATATGTATCAAATAAAAACAAATCCGGAGATATTAGCCGTGTATACCGAACGCTTATCAGAAGACAATAGGAAGGTCCTTCCCGTGCCTAGGTAGAGAAAGGAAATTGTGGACACGTCATTCCAAGAGCTCTTGTTCGACCTCAGATCAAGCTAGACACCCCATGCCACCTTCCACTCCCTGTTGACATCTATTGGAAGGCGTATGCAGTGCATGCAAATCCATAAATATAAAGCAATTCAATAGGCAGGCCCTGGAACAGAGCATCGTTTTCTGATTTTTCACTTCCTGTCTGGAAGTTTGCGGCGAAATGAGTTCTGTTTCACTCACAGATATAATTCAAACAATAATATGCATATTGTACGATCTAGAATAGAGTACGAGGCAGTTTAATTTGGGCACAATTTTTTCCAAAGTGGAAACATCGCCCCCATATTGACAAAAGGTTTTAATAGTATGTTGTACCTAGTTTCCCTCCTTCAGGGAACAGTAGTTATAGTCATAACGTTAAGCTTGTCATATGATGAACTTTAACTTAAATACTGGATCTTGCTGTTGGACAGTTTTTTGTATTCAGATCTCTGAAATGCTCTCTAACTACGTAACATTTAGTGTCTCCTTATGTTACGCTGGGAAAACAGTTTTCATGGGCACAGAAAATGCTAAATCCAATGATTCTGACTGAGTCACCTTAAGTTGATTCGCAACACCCAAATTGATACGGTCATTAATGTGGTTCTTCAGTAATTACACATAATACTTAATACTGTAGCTCTTTAGTTAGTCACATGTTCAACTATCATCAGCTGATCCAGGAAATCATTTTCTGAATGACAGTATCATGACAAACATCACAACATGCAACAACAACCAAAGTGCTTCTTCGGTCATTACACCGGTAAAGACAGTTATGCCGTGCTCCACGTTGGATCCAACATCCCTAACAAATGAATGTTTATAATGTGTTATTGTCTGGTTGTTTTACAGTAGGGTCTCGTTAGTCTGTTTGGACACAGAGATACTTACCTCATAATGTGTAGAGAACTGTTCCTTGATGGATAGGCTATTGTACAACACACAGAGCTATTTTCCTTTATTCAGGACATTTAGAATGACAACACATTACAGCGTAGCCTAGTGGGATTATTCACAAAATTATCTGGTGATCAGGTTATGAAATGCCATGACAAAGACATTTTAGTGTCCATGTTTCACCTGAAATATTAAATGATTTATAGTCCTAGGTCTATGTTGTTGTTAGGTGAAGTTATGGGTCCTACAGTAGGTCTATGTTAGGTGAAGTTATGGGTCCTACAGTAGGTCTATGTTGTTGTTACGTGAAGTTATGAGTCCTACAGTAGGTCTATGTTGTTGTTAGGTGAAGTAATGGGTCCTACAGTAGGTCTATGTTGTTAGGTGAAGTTAACGGTCCTACAGTAGGTCTATGTTGTTGTTAGGTGAAGTTATGGGTCCTACAGTAGGTCTATGTTGTTGTTAGGTGAAGTTATGGGTCTTACAGTAGATCTATGTTGTTGTTAGGTGAAGTTATGGGTCCTACAGTATGGGTCTTACAGTAGGTCTATGTTGTTGTTACGTGAAGTTATGGGTCCTACAGTAGGTCTATGTTATTGTTAGGTGAAGTTATGGGTCCTACAGTAGGTCTATGTTAGGTGAAGTTATGGGTCCTACAGTAGGTCTATGTTGTTGTTACGTGAAGTTATGGGTCCTACAGTAGGTCTATGTTGTTGTTAGGTGAAGTTATGGGTCCAACAGTAGGTCTATGTTATTGTTAGGTGAAGTTATGGGTCCTACAGTAGGTCTATGTTGTTGTTGTTAGGTGAAGTTATGGGTCCTACAGTAGGTCTATGTTGTTGTTACGTGAAGTTATGGGTCCTACAGTAGGTCTATGTTATTGTTATGTGAAGTTATGGGTCCTACAGTAGGTCTATGTTGTTGTTACGTGAAGTTATGGGTCCTACAGTAGGTCTATGTTATTGTTACGTGAAGTTATGGGTCCTACAGTAGGTCTATGTTGTTGTTACGTGAAGTTATGGGTCCTACAGTAGGTCTATGTTGTTGTTACGTGAAGTTATGGGTCCTACAGTAGGTCTATGTTGTTGTTACGTGAAGTTATGGGTCCTACAGTAGGTCTATGTTGTTGTTACGTGAAGTTATGGGTCCTACAGTAGATCTATGTTGTTGTTAGGTGAAGTTATGGGTCCTACAGTAGATCTATGTTGTTGTTAGGTGAAGTTATGGGTCCTACAGTAGGTCTATGTTGTTGTTAGGTGAAGTTATGGTTCCTACAGTAGGTCTATGGCAGGTATTCCCAAACTGGAGTATGCCGACAGGGGTACACCAAGTAATAATGTGATTCACATTTTTAAAAAATGTACAAATAATACATTTTCTTCACATTTTCAAACAGTCAATTTCTATTTTCCAACGAGGCTATACATTTGGGTGAGGTTTTTTTCTCACCTAAGTAGCCTCGTTTCATTGCCAAAAATACAATTAAACCATCTAGTGTTCAGCAAAATCGCAACACAATGTCAAATACAGGTAGCTTAGTCAAATAATTAACTTCCAATCACATTAACCGTTACTCTCTCGTGGGAATTCCACTAATATATGTAGCCAAACGTAGCTGCTGCTCATGTTGGTATCTGTACTGATGGAGCAGGGAGACATAGTAGAATGGTAAAGTGCGTGCAAGCAGTTGCTTCCGACGCCACTTGGGTACACTGCAGCATCTACCGACAGGCTCTTGCTGCCAAGGGATTGCCTGACAGTTTGGAAAAGGTTTTGGACACTACAGAGAAAATGGTTAACTTTGTTAAAGCAAGGCCCCTGAACTCTCGTGTATTTTCTGCACTATGCAACGATATGGGCAGCAACCATGTAACGTTTTTACAACATACAGGTGTGCGATGGTTATCAAGGGGCAAAGTATTGACACCTTTTTTTTTTAAATTGAGAGACGAGCTTAACGTTTTCTTTACTGACCATCATTTTCACTTGTCTGACCGCTTGCATGATGACGAGTTTCTCACACGACTGGCCTATCTGGGTGATGTTTTTTCTCGCCTGAAGGATCTGAATCTAGGATTACAGGGACTCTCCGCAACTATATTCAATGTGCGGGACAAAATTGAGCCTATGATTAAGAAGTAGGAGCTCTTCTCTGTCTGCATTACCAAGGACAACACACAGGTCTTTCCATCATTGTATGATTTCTTGTGTGCAAATGAACTCAAGCTTACTGACTATGTCAAATGTGATAAAGCGAAGCACCTGAGTTGGGTGCGCAATTACGCAGGACCTTTCCCGAAACGGATGACACAAACAACTGGATTCGTTATCCCTTTCATGCCCTGCCTCCAGTCCACTTACCGATATCTTAACAAGAGAACCTCATCGAAATTGCAACAAGCGGTTCTGTGAAAATGTTATTTAATCAGAAGGATTGGGCTGCGCTGAGAGTATCCTGCCTTGGCAAATCGCACTGTTAAGACACTGATGCCCTTTGCAACTACGTACCTATGTGAGAGTGGATTCTCGGCCCTCACTTGCATGAAACTAAATACAGGCACAGACTGTGTGTGGAAAATGATTTAAGACTGAGACTCTCCAATACAACCCAACATTGCAGAGTTATGTGCATCCTTTCAAGCACAACCTTCTCATTAACCTGTGGTGAGTTATTCACAATTTTCAAAGAACAAAGAAGGTTTTATTTGTAAGATGGTTAAATAAAGAGCAAAATGATTGATTTATATTATTATTTGTGCCCTGGTCCTCTGTCAATTTCCACCAGCCGGGTTGTGACAAATGAATGTATTGTATAGTGTGTGTGTGGCAGGCTAACAATAATGGCAAAAAAACAACACTTGAGAGTGCGCTGACCCTGGTGCTAGAGGGGGTTTCCTCATTAGCATGGAGGAGTTTCTACAACCAAATTGCCCTTGTGCCACAATTCTAACAAACACAGAAATGGGTCTATATTGGAGACCAAAAGTCATCTGGCACACTGCTTAGAGTTTCAACAACTTTAACTTATTTCTAGTCTACAATCATCCATGGTACTACTAATGTGAAAACAAGACACAATATGATTATTGTTGCTCAATTGACTGTCTTAAGACAATTGTCAAATAATTCAACAGATGTCAATTGTTGTACAACTTCATGGGTATGCTCTGGGCATCACCTTTTACCTCAAATAAACAGTGGATTTCTGCTGTTGTGGGCCTTTAACTGTCTGTCTGACGTTGTCATTCACACAGGAGAGAGACCGGACTATTGTGGATCCTCTGGGGAGTCTCAACAACATCATGATGCTGACGAGGCAGAGAAGAGTCTCTCCAGATCAGAACTCCTCAAGAAACACCAGCAGAACCCCACAGGGAAGAAATCTATCTGCTGCTCTGACTGCGGCAAACCAATCAATCAATCAATCAATCAATTTTATTTTATATAGCCCTTCGTACATCAGATAATATCTCGAAGTGCTGTACAGAAACCCAGCCTAAAACCCCAAACAGCTAGAATGCAGGTGTAGAAGCACGGTGGCTAGGAAAAACTCCCTAGAAAGGCCAAAACCTAGGAAGAAACCTAGAGAGGAACCAGGCTATGAGGGGTGGCCAGTCCTCTTCTGGCTGTGCCGGGTGGAGATTATAACAGAACTATGCCAAGATGTTCAAAAATGTTCATAAGTGACAAGCATGGTCAAATAATAATCATGAATAATTTTCAGTTGGCTTTTCATAGCTGATCATTAAGAGTTGAAAACAGCAGGTCTGGGACAGGTGGCGGTTCCATAACCGCAGGCAGAACAGCTGAAACTGGAATAGCAGCAAGGCCAGGCGGACTGGGGACAGCAAGGAGTCACCACGGGCGGCAGTCCCGACGCATGGTCCTAGGGCCCAGGTCCTCCGAGAGAAAGAAAGAGGGAAGGAGAAAATTAGAGAGAGCCAAGATTTTCAAAATGTTCATAAATGACAAGCATGGTCAAATAATAATCAGGAATAAATCTCAGTTGGCTTTTCATAGCCGATCATTAAGAGTTGAAAACAGCAGGTCTGGGACAGGTAGGGGTTCCATAACCGCAGGCAGAAGAGTTGAAACTGGAATAGCAGCAAGGCCAGGCGGACTGAGGGCAGCAAGGAGTCACCACGGCCGGTAGTCCCGACGTATGGTCCTAGGGCTCAGGTCCTCCGAGAGAAAGAAAGAGAGAAGGAGAAAATTAGAGACAGCCAAGATTTTCAAAATGTTCATAAATGACAAGCATGGTCAAATAATAATCAGGAATAAATCTCAGTTGGCTTTTCATAGCCGATCATTAAGAGTTGAAAACAGCAGGTCTGGGACAGGTGGGGGTTTCGTAACCGCAGGCAGAAACAGTTGAAACTGGAATAGCAGCAAGGCCGGGCGGACTGGGGACAGCAAGGTGTCAGCATGCCCGGTAGTCCTGACGTATGGTCCTAGGGCTCAGGTTCTCAGAGAGAAAGAGAGAACGAGAGAATTAGAGAGAGCATACTTAAATTCACACAGGACACTGGATAAGACAGGAGAAGTACTCCAGGTATAACCAACTGACCCTAGCCCCCCGACACATAAACTACTGCAGCATAAATACTGGAGGCTGAGACAGGAGCGGTCAGGAGACACTGTGGCCCCATCCGAAGAAACCCCCGGACAGGGCCAAACAGGAAGGATATAACCCCACCCACTCTGCCAAAGCACAGCCCCCACACCACTAGAGGGATATCCTCAACCACCAACTTACAATCCTGAGACAAGGCCGAGTATAGCCCACAAAGGTCTCCACCACAGCACAACCAAGGGGGGGCGCCAACCCAGACAGGAAGTTCACGTCAGTAACTCAACCCACTCAAGTGACGCACCCCTCCTAGGGACGGCATGAAAGAGCACCAGCAAGCCAGTGACTCAGCCCCAGTAACAGGGTTAGAGGCAGAGAATCCCAGTGGAGAGAGGGGAACCGGCCCTGGAGAGACAGCAAGGGCGGTTCGTTGCTCCAGAGCCTTTCCGTTCACCTTCACACTCCTGGGCCAGACTACACAAACATTGCAAATCTTCATCAAAACTTAAAATACACCAGCGAGTACACACAGGAGAGAAACCTTTTAGTTGTGATCAGTGTGGCAAGAGTTTTACTAAGTCAAACAGCCTGGATAGACACCAGAGAACACACACAGGAGAGAAGCCTTATAGCTGTAATCAGTGTGGGAAGAGTTTTACTCAGTCAAGCAACCTGGTATCACACCAGAGAACACACACAGGAGAGCAGTCATATAGCTGAGAGCAATGTGACAGGAGATACTCTCATTCAAGTGGTCTGATTAAACATCAGAAAATACATGCAGGAGATCCACAGAGTGTGGGAATGATCTCCAACACCAGACCTATATACATCAAATCACATTTTATTTGTCACATACACTTGTTTAGCATATGTTATTGTGGGTGTAGCAAAATGCTTGTGTTTCTAGCTCCAACAGTCCAGTAATATCTAACAAGGAATATCTAATAATACACACAATCTAAAGGAATGGAATTAAGAATATATAAATATTTGGATGAGTGATGTCAGAGTGGCATAGACAGATACATTAGAATAGAATACAGTTTATACATATGAGATGAGTAATACATGGACTAAGATACAGTAGAATAGGATAGAATACAGTATATACATATGAGATGAGTATATGTAAACATTATTAAAGTAACTAGTGTTCCATTCCTTAAAGTGGCCAATGATTTCAAGTCTGTGTATGTAGGCAGCAGCCTCTCTGTGTTAGTGGTGGGTATTTAACAATCTGATGGCCTTGAGATTGAAAAACAGATTCTGTCTCTTGGTCTCAGCTTTGATGCACCTGTCCTGACCTCGACTTCTGGATGATAGCGGGCTGAACAGGCAGTGGCCGGGTAATAACAAAGAACAAATGTGTGTGCCTGAGGGGAAATTAACTTTTATACAGCCAAAAGGGGTGAGAAATTACACCAATATCAGTGGACAATTTGCACTAATGTAAATTAACATAGATGATGGAACATATTCCCTTTTGCTGACGTGATGAAACGCTAAGGGGACATAAATATTTACCATCTAAACCATGTGTGACCTCTCACCTCTCAGCTCTCTGGCTGTAGAAATGTTCTTCCTAACCAGTCCCTCAACAGCTCTCTGACTGAGCTCCACCCTCACTGTGTCTTCAGAGGAGAGGAAGGCTGAGGAGGGATGGAAGGATGAATGGATCAGTCAGTCAATAAAGTGTAGAGCTGCTGTCTGACAAAATCCCAATTTTAGTAGTTCATTGAAGTAAATAAGGCTTTCTGACTGCTGAATACAAACGATTCACTTAGATCATGTATTTTCAGGTAGAGATACATCCTTGGGACGTCCCTAGCCCATTGAAGTTGACATTTAAAATGGTAACGGTAGGGGTTAGGGTTTAGGGTAGGGATGTCCCAAGGATCCCGGATAGCATTGACCATCGTGCATTCTTCTGTCTCTTACATAGCAGGTGTAAAATAAACAGACAAGACACGCAGTGCATTGTGGTCATTGTAGTTTAAAAAATAGCATCTAATTATGCCAATCTGTATGTGGGGTTGTTAGAGAAGAACGTGATTGTCAGCCCTAACAATCCATTCTAGCACCTCATCAGGCTTTGAAAAAGGCTTCATTGATGACATGTTCCTTCTATTCCAGGGCACAGCAGAGGAACTTCATCGATTTCACTCCATCAATACAAGCAGTGAACATCTGAAATTCACCCTCACCTTTGATGTGCATGAAACAAGTTATCTGGACATTATGATTTAGAGGGAGAAGAGTGGCTTTAGCACAGACCTATACAGGAAGCCGACGGACATGAATTCCCTGTTACACGGAGACCGCTTCCACCCTACACCCCTAAAAAAGAGCCTCCCCATCAGCCAATAAAGTTGCATACACAGGATTTGTAGTACACATAGTGACTATGACAAACAAGCCGACTGTCTAGATGAGCGTTTCAGACAGCGGGGTTACCCAGAGGAATGGCTGGAGGAGCGTTTCAGACAGCGGGGTTACCCAGAGGAATGGCTGGATGAGCGTTTCAGACAGCGGGGTTACCCAGAGGAATGGCTGGATGAGTGTTTCACACAGCAGGGTTACCCAGAGGAATGACTGGATGAGTGTTTCAGACAGCGGGGTTACCCAGAGGAATGGCTGGATGAGCGTTTCAGACAGCGGGTTACCCAGAGGACTGTCTGGATAAGAGTTTCAGACAGCGGGGTTACCCAGAGGAATGGCTGGATGAGAGTTTCAGACAGCGGGTTACCCAGAGGAATGGCTGGATGAGAGTTTCAGACAGCGGGGTTACCCAGAGGAATGGCTGGATGAGAGTTTCAGACAGCAGGGTTACCCAGAGGAATGGCTGCTTGACGCAAGGAATCGTTATAAAAATACAGTGGTGGAAAAAGTACCCAATTTTCATACTTGAGTAAAGAAAACATTAAAAATTGAAATCTACAAAATTATATTTATAAGAGAAACAGAAATGTTTGTACTTATAGGTAACCAAATCGTGGCTACAACTAAGTTACTAAGTCTTTAACCACACTGTGTTGTTACACTGGTGAGTAAAAACTCATGCTTCCTACACTTTAACTTGTCTGAAAATAAAATATACACTTTACTCAACTGCGTCCAGTCAGCAGATGGACTAGATGCTGCTTTTGACTCAGTCAAGAATTCAGCAGAGCAAGTTTGTATGAAGGTCTGGTTATTTAATGGGTACATAGTTCAATAGTAATATCCTCGGAAACGCTCTGGTGACAAACTTTGCTGCCCTGTTTCCAATTGTCCACATGGCTGGGAGAACCTATTCAAGTAAGTAACTAAATAGACTTTGAATTTTTATTTTATTTTTTTAAACAATGTATTATTAGCTAACTAGCTACAGTGTAGGCTAACTCAAATGAGCTGCTAAATGAGCTAGCTAGTTGGCTAGCTAGCTATGTAGCCAACTTCACATTCTGTATAGATAGCTAGCTAAGTGAATTAAATATCACCAGCTACCTAACTTCATATTAGCTAGCTATCTTGATGTATTTATCACTGTAAAAAAAAAACTCAAAATTAATTTGTAGGTACCTAGCTAACAGCCATTGAGGAGGTGGGTGAAAGGATAGCAGCCCCAACTGTCAGTGAGAGAGGAGGCTATTCTGGATATGGCAGGTACTTTTACAGGTACATACAGCATGCGTTAATGTGAGACAGCGCTCACGTATTCTCCGCCGTGTTGCAGTCAACATATTACACAGAAATACAAAGTAACATCATAAATGTTGTCTTACTTTTGCTGTTCTTCCATCAGAATGTTGTGCAAGGAGTTCTAGGTCCAGAATAAAACGTTGTTTGGTTTTAGAATGTCCATTTCTTTTGTCGAATTAGCAACTTTGGCTAGCCATGTGGCGCGAACATGCCCATCATCTCTTAGCGCATGGAACGAAAAATTCCCAATAAACTTCGAATAAACTGGTCAAACTCGGTTGAAAAATCCTACTTTATGATGTTTTTCTCATATGTATCAAATAAAATCAGAGCCGGAGCAATTCGCCGTGTATTCCGAACGCTTTTCAGAAGACAATGTGGAGCTCCCTCGCGCTCCGTGGAAAACTGACAAAAGGGCAGACCTGCCACTCTAAAAGCTCTTATTCGGCCTCAGATCATGCTAGACACCCCATTCAACCTTCTACTGCCTGTTGACATCTAGTGGAAGGCGTATGAAGTGCATACAGATCGATAAATAAAAGACAGTTGATTAGGCAGGCCCTGACACAGAGCCTCGTTTTCAGATTTTTCACTTCCTGTATGGAAGTTTGCTGCCAAATGAGTTCTGTTTTACTCACAGATATAATTCAAACCGTTTTAGAAACTTCAGAGTGTTTTCTATCCAATAGTAATAATAATATGCATATTGTATGATCTAGAACAGAGTACGAGGCCGTTTAATTTGGGCACAATTTTTTCCAAAGTGAAAACAGCGCCCCCCTATTCACAAGAAGTTAAAACCTAAAGAGACCACATTCCAGAGCATGAGTTAATGTTTCTGTTCTATATGGTACCAGGGAGAGATGACCCCAGGGCCAGACCCTGGTCTCTACACAAAGAGTACTGTTTTTACAGCAGATACTGTCTGCTGAGAATTATAAGTATCTTTCATACAAATCTTAACCTTGTGACCCGTTCTATACATCTGTTGTTCGTCATGTAGGTTGAAAGGGGTGCATCTTGGCTATAAAAGACATTTGTACTTTTGTCTCGTGGCTCTCAACAAATCATCTGGGGGTGATTTGTCGACCAGCCATCATTATCATAGAGCACTCAATTGATTCACTTTATATGTGTGTGTTGTATTGACCTGCTCCCTTATTATTAAGTGAATAAAGATTTAGTTTAAGATTAACTGTGACTTGTGTGATAAGTTTGTCTGCTCATTTGATATAAAGAAATTAACCACCACATTTGGCGATGGGGATGTTATCCTTCACTTGGTGACCGCTCCTGACGACCTGGGTAAATGGTGCACAAGGGATCCCTCTAACTTGGGATCTCAGGGAGACACTTGGGGAACGGAGCAGATGGACCCACATTTGATCTGAGAGGCAGCGAGCCGAGTGGATACCACATCTCGAACGTTGTTTTAAAAAAGAGGTGAGCGAAACAAGTGGAGTTTTTATAAAAGTCTCGTAGGCTCTGAGTGTGTATTCCTGTGTGAGGGGCCCCTTGGAGGTGTAGACAGGGCCGCGTCAGTGGAAGATGATCTGAGAGTCAGTCGACTCAAAGACATCTATCATTGGTCGGTTGCGGGCAACCTAGAGCCATCCTGACACTGAAATAAAAAATTCAACCCTAGCAGAGCCCAAAGTCCCATAGGGACGTCCTCGAGGGCGTGGATGTTCTCGCCATCAAAGGCCAGCGGGATTTCACTCTCATATCCATTCCCTGGACTTGATTCATTTCTGAGAAGATCTGAAAAGATGATTTGCACACATTTGTATGCTAATAGATTTCAGTTTGTATTAACTGCTATGTAGGTTAAATGTACACGTCAAATTTAGCTGTCCTACAACATATCTGTACCTTCTTCTTGATCCCAATTGCATTGTGTCCATGTTCTGTCCTATAAGAATTTCAAAGGAAGAGAAAATGTGTCAAGCATTTAAATATATATATTAAATAAATATTGAAAGATAAATGGCATATACATACATTTGAATGCAAAATAGAAGAACATATTGGAGAAAGCACTAGCCAATACAGTACTGCCATACAGTAACAGTACTGCCATACAGGCCTAATATCACATTTCAAGCAAAGAAAAATGGGAGTGTCACGTCCTGACCATAGTTCTTATGTGTTTTGCTTGTTTAGTGTTGGTCAGGACGTGAGCTGGGTGGGAATTCTATGTTGTGTGTCTAGTTTGTCTGTTTCTATGTTCAGCCTAATATGATTCTCAATCAGAGGCAGCTGTCAATCGTTGTCCCTGATTGAGAATCATATATAGGTGGCTTGTTTTGTGTTGGGTTTTTGTGGGTGGTTGTTTCCTGTGTCAGTGTTTGTGCCACACGGGACTGTGACGGTTAGTTCGTTTTTGTTATTTTGTATAGTGTCTTGTCTTTGTTTATATTAAATCATGGAAACTTACCACGCTGCACATTGGTCCTCTGATCCTTCTCGCCTCTCCTCGTCCGATGAGGAGGACGACTTAGACTGCCGTTACAGGGAGAGTATTGTACATGTAACGTTTCCAAAATGGGATAGTATTGTCCATGTAACGTTTCCAAAATGGGATAGTATTGTCCATGTAACGTTTCCAAAATGGGATTGTATTATACACGTAACGTTCCAAAATGGGATAGTATTATACATGTTACGTTTCCAAAATGGGAAAGTATTGTACATGTAACGTTTACAAAATGGGATAGTATTGTACATGTAACGTTATGCCCCCTTGTGAGTTATTAGTATTGCATGCTGTAGCAGGCTATATAAAGAGGAAGACCTACATTGACGATTCAGTTCGTTGTAACATCTCGTCTGGACAGGTCACCGCCGTTAGTTAGTTAGTTAGTTAACGTTAGCTAGTTTATTATCACAAAAGTGAGAACTGCTCTAGATTTGAAACTTACGTTAATGAGTGTAAAGCCATATTGGCTTTATGGAAACGATATACAATAAATGGGAAAGAATATAGTTCAGGGAAATAATCCAAACCTAGTTGTGCCTAGTTAGGACAACGTTATCTAGCCAGATAACGGTACTGTACTGTAGCTCATACAACGCCGACGGTTATACCCAGCTTTCTAATATTTACGGTAATTAACTATAGTAACGTTAAGGAAAATATTCGGAGAAAACCATCATTGTCTTCGTTATTCATTCATTATTATTATTATCATTATTATTATTCATCATACTGCAAAACAGTATGAGGTGAGACGGTGAACTGATGTTGAACTGGGCAGTCAGTCATTCATTCTGTACTATGAGTCTATCAAATCAAAGTGAATTTTACCTTACAGTGAAATGCTGACTTTCAAGCCCCTAACCAACAATGCAGTTTTATAAAGGTACAAATAAGAATAAGAAATAAAAGGAACAAGTCATTAAAGAGCAGAAGTTAAATATCAATATCTAGACTATATACAGGGGGTACCAGTACAGAGTCAATGTGGAGACTATATACAGGGGGTACCGGTACAGAGTCAATGTGCGGGTGCACCGGTTAGTCGAGGTAATTGAGGTAATATGTACATGTAGGTAGAGTTATTAAAGTGACTATGCATAGATGATAACAGAGAGTGGGGCGGAGCCTTCCTCTGACACCGCCTGGTATAGAGGTCTTGGATGGCAGGACGCTTGGCCCCAGTGATGTACTGGGCTGTACACACTACCCTCTGTAGTGCCTTGCGGTCGGAGCCAGAGCAGTTGCCATACCAGGCAGGGATGCAACCAGTCAGGATGCTCTCGATGGTGCAGCTGTAGAACCTTTTGAGGATCTGAGGACCCATGCTAAATCTTTTCAGTCTCCTGAGGGGGAATAGGTTTTGTTGTGCCCTCTTCACAACTGTCTTGGTGTCCTTAGACCATGATAGTTTGTTAGTGATATGGACACCAAGGAACTTGAAGCTCTCAACCTGCTCCACTACAGCCCCGTCGATGAGAATGTGGCATGTTCGGTCTTTCTTTTCCTGTAGTCCACAATCATCTCCTTTGTCTTGATCACTTTGAGGGAGAGGTTGTTGTCCTGGCACCACACGGCCAGGTCTCTGACCTCCTCCATATAGGTTGTCTAGTCGTTGTTGGTGATCAGGCTGTTGTGGCATTGGCAAACTTAATGATGGTTATGAGTCGTGCCTGGCCATGCAGTCATGAGTGAACAGGGAGGGGTGTGAGTACAGGAGGGGACTGAGCACGCACCCCTGAGGGGCCCCTGTGTTGAGGATCAGCGTGGCGGATGTGTTGTTACCTACCCTTAAAAAACATGAGCTGGTGCACACCCAGAAAAATAGTTTGTGTGGAGGTGCTGACTAATGGCGAATAAACTATAAACTATCAAAATAAATAAAGTCGCACACTCCACGTATAAACTCCCAGCAATTTAATGTGTTTTTACCAACGTTTCGGCATCACTGTGCCTTCCTCAGGGTGATGTCATGAATACTTGAACCAGGTTATGTAGACAAACAGTGCAATTGGTGCAACCAATCATCATGGAATATTGTACATCATATTAAGTATATTACTCTATTGTTATCATATAGAAACATCATGGAATATTGTACATCATATTAGCATCAACATACATTATTGTTTCATCCAATTTCACATAAGGATATTTAATATTTTCAGGTTCAGAAGTCAGAACCCATCACCTGCTGTGTTAAAGAGACAGAAAAAGGCACAATGGTCAATGCTATCCGTGATCCTTGGGACATCCCTACCCTAAACCCTAACCTTAACCCCTACCTTAACCATTTTAAATGTCAACTTCAATGGGCGAGCGACGTCCCAAGGATGAATCTCTACCTGAAAATATGTTATCTAAGTGATTGCTAGTTGGTATTCAGCAGTCATAAAGCCTAATTTACTTTAATGAACGACTAAAATTATGATTTTGTCAGACAGCAGCTCTACACTTTATTGACTGACTGATCCATTCATACTTCCATCCCTCAGCTTTCCTCTCCTCTGAAGACCCAGTGAGGGTGGAGCTCAGTCAGAGAGCTGTTGTGAGACTGGTTAGGAAGAACACTCCTACAGCCAGAGAGGTGAGAGGTCACACATGGTTTAGATGGTAAATATTTATGTCCCCTTAGTGGTTCATCATGTCAGCTAAAGGGAATTATGTTCCATCATCTATGTTTATTTACATTAGTGCAAATTGTCCACTGATATTGGTGTAATTTCTCACCCCTTTTGGCTGTATGAAAGTGAATTTCCCCTCAGGCACACACATTTGTTCTTTGTTATTACCCAAGCCACTGCCACTATCATCTAGAAGGCGAGGTCAGTACAGGTGCATCAAAGCTGGGACCGAGAGACAGAAGCTGTTTTTCCATCACTAACACAGAGAGGCTGCTGCCTACATACAGACTTGAAATCATTGGTCACTTTAAGGAATGGAACACTAGTCACTTTAATAATGTTTACACATCTGACATTACTCATCTCATATGTATATACTGTATTCTATCCTATTCTACTGTATCTTAGTATGTGTATTACTCATCTCATATGTATATACTGTATTCTATCCTATGCTATTGTATCAGTCTATGCCGCTCTGACATCGCTCGTCCATATATTTATATATTCTTATTCCATTACTTAGATTTGTGTGTATTAGGTATTTGTTGTGAAATTGTTAGATATTACTGCACTGTTGGAGCTAGGAACACAAGCATTTCGCTACACACGCAATAACATATGTATGTGACAAATAACATTTGATTTGATTTATTATGAAGGTCACTTGTGTAAAATGTACCTTTCCCCACTCATCTTTTGACATTGCTTATGCATATTCAGTGGCCTGGCTGTTTCCAGACTATGTCAAAGGCCCATCCTGGGTAGATCTGAACCTAATGCAGTTTGGAAATGATCAGATGACAGAAGTCACATTTAGGTGCCAGGTGTAACTGAGGCCATAGGTGCTCCATATCCATTACTTTGAGTGTTTTATATAATATGACTAAATGTGTTTCTTTCTGTGTTGCAGGGGCAGTCAAGAAATGGAACGGCAAGGCCACAGAACATGACATAAGCAGAGCTGTGGGAGACCACCTCAAGCCCCTGGTAGAGCCGGGGGTGGTGTTTACCACTCCACCACGCCTTCAGCAGGCCGGAAAAGTGGGCTTGATACTGTTTTTCATACTAAAATGGACCAAGTCTGTTGATTGGTCAGTCATTGGGTTAATTTGTTTTGCAATATGTTCAAATAAAATCAAGCTTTATTTATACAGCACATTTCAGACATGGATGCAACACAATGGAAAGAACAAATTAAAAAAAATATGAAAATAAACAGAAATATTGAGGATAAAAAAACAAAGAATAACAACTGAAAGACTAATGAGCATTGCAAGGAAATGCCAATGATTAAAACATTAAAATATCCAACCCAAAATATAAGCTTGTTTTTTAGGAGGGGTTCTGAAAGACACTATGGGGTTGTCCAATGAAAGTTGACTAGTAACAACAACTGAAGAGGCAAACAAAAGAAAAACCCACAACAAACTTAAAGACAGGAAGCAAACCAAAAAGGTGGCGCAACTAAAGGTGTTGACTCTCCACATCTATCAAGACAACTGGAGCACTGGGCCAGACACTCTTAAATAGAACCTGGACCAGCTCAGGTGAAACACCTTCCCACTAACGAGATGGACAAGCCAGCACAGGTGTAACACATACTGACTAACGAGGTGACACCAATCTGTGCACCCAATACACATTTCAGTTGTACAATCAATCAAATGTATTTATAAAGCCCTTAGATCAGCTGATGTCACAGAGTGCTGTACAGAAACCCAGCCTAAAACCCCAAACAGCAAGCAATGCAGGTGTAGAACAGTGGCTATGAAAAACTCCCTAGAAAGGCGGGAGCCTAGGAAGAAACCTAGAGAGGAACCAAGCTATAAGGGGTGGCCAGTCCTCTTCTGGCTGTGCCTGGTGGAGATTATAACAGAACATGGCCAAGATGCTCAAATGTTCATAGATGACCAGCAGGGTCAAATAATAATAATCACAGTGGTTGTCGAGGGTGTAACAGGTCAGCACCTCAGGAGTAAATGTCAGTTGGCTTTTCATAGCCACTCATTCAGAATATCTCTACAACTTCCATTTCACATAATCATCTACAATGCTTCACCTTCTACAATATAAACATGTTGTCTACTAGCTGTCAACAATTAAAAACACGTATTTCTGAATAATAATATGCAATCGTATAATTTTTTTATCCTTTTTCTTTCCATAGAATCCTAAAACTCACTAGCTTCTAGAACTCTCGTCTTCCTAAAACCCACTAGCTTCTAGAACTCTCGTCTTCCTAAAACCCACTAACTTCTAGAACTCTCATCCCCTTGGAACGAGCCCAAACAAAACTCAAATCAAATTGTATTGTATTAGTCACATGCGCCGGATACAACACTGGAACTCTTACTTACGAGCCCCTAACAGTGCAGTTTTTTTTAAACACAGAAAAGAATAAGAGATAAAACTAATCTCCAACACGGGAAAAACGTGTCAAATTAAATTGTGATCATGGTAACTCACTGGCTTAATGCAAAACACAAATCTATTTGACTGCCAACCCTTGAGATAATCAGCAACCAAGTTGTCCTTACCACAGACATGTCTGATTTCAAGAGGAAACTCCTGCGATATCCGTAGTAACTTTCCACCTCGGAGCTTCTCTCTCTTTTCAGGGTTCACTAGATAGGCATGTTGTTGGATAAAAAAGCAGGGTAACAATGTCAGTGTCAGTACCCAAAAATGTCAAGTTGGTTGCATGAATAACTATGATTACTAAATGTTACATAATTGTAAATATGAAATATCAAAACCAAATGTACACCCCTTTGTTAATATGTATTGGCAATAATTAACTTAATGGTGAGGCATGTAATAATAAAACATGTATCTTTTGTCAGGCTGAATGTTTGAAATATGAGGTGATTTGAGACATGCTTCTTCAGTAGTGGAATAAAGACAATTAGCATTTGAATGTTGTAAAGAAATGCTGGAGTGATGTAGGATTGTTAATAAAATTGATTATAGACCAATTTATTATACTGCGTCCATGTGTATAGGCTGCAAGTACGTTGAAATTAAGTTGTTTTCAAGTCATTGAAAAAAAAAAAAAAAAAGACACCCAAAAAGACATCTTTTCAACTTTCACTTTCAACTACAACCGAAAATATACTGGATGGCATAGTCTTATTTTCAACATCTTTTGAATGACATTTTGCGAAATGGGAGTAGTGCAATGTCAAAACACAGTTTTAACGTGTCCAAATCAATAACAATTATGCAGAAACAGTTTGGGATATATTGAAAACCTAAACATTTTGAAGTGTTGCATTTTGATTCAAGTGGGTCACCAACGTGGTAAGTGTAACACAACTCTTTTTTGTTAGTCACTTTTTGTTAAATCACATAAATTGTAACTCTTTCAATTCAGAGCCTGGATTTTTGCCCTGAGGCTAAAATCAATTGAACAGGAGGCAAACATTTAGGGTTCTACATTGGCATTCATTAAAATACTCCTACTACAATGTTAAAATAATCTACATTGTGACATGATTTAATTGATATCATGAAAAAACTCCGTCATGTATTTTCTGATGTTTGATCAGAGATCTTTTACTAGAGTATCTCTTGTCACACTGATCACAGCTATACGATTTCTGTCCTGTGTGTGTTCTCTGGTGTAATGTCAGATTGCTAGATTGACAAAAACTCTTCCCACATTGACCACAGCTATAACATTTCTCTCCTGTGTGTGTTCTCTGGTGTAATGTCAGCTGGCTAGATTGACCAAAAATCTTCCCACATTGACCACAGCTATAAGATTTCTCTCCTGTGTGTGTTCTCCGGTGTAAAGTCAGATGACCAGATGTGGTAAAACTCTTCCCACATTGATCACAGCTATAAAGTTTCTCTCCTGTGTGTATTCTCTGGTGTATAATCAGCTGGCTAGATGTTGTAAAACTCTTCCCACATTGATTACAGCTATAAGATTTCTCTCCTGTGTGTATTCTCTGGTGTATAGTCAGAGAGCCAGATGTAGTAAAACTCTTCCCACAGTGATTACAGCTAAAATATTTCTCTCCTTTGTGTTTTCTCTGGTGTATTTGAAGTTTTACTGAAGAGTTTAATCTTTTCCCATAGTCAGAGCAGCAGATGTTTCTTGAGGTGTTCTGATCTGGAGAGACTCTTCTCTGCCTCATCAGCATTATGAGGTTGTTGAGGCTCCCCAGAGGATCCACGAATGTCCCGTCTCTCACCTGTGTGAATGACAAAGTCAGACAGATGGTTAAAGGCCCACAACAGCAGAAATCCACTGTTTATTTGAGGTAAAAGGTGATGCCCAGAGTATACCCATGACGTTGTACAACAACTGACGTCTGTTAAATTTCACAATTAAGACATTCAAGTTAGTAACAAGTCATATTTTGTCTTGTTTTCACATTAGTGTAACTAGAAATACGTTATTCATGTTGTTGAAACTCTAAGCAGTTTGCCAGACAACTTTTGGTCTCCAATATAGGCCCCGTTCGGTGTTTGCTAACAGTGGCCTGCTGGAGGTCATTTTGCAGGGCTCTGGCAGTGCCCCTCCTTGCACAAAGGCGGAGGTAGCGGTCCTGCTGCTGGGTTGTTGCCCTCCTACGGCCTCCTCCACGTCTCCTGATGTACTGGCCTGTCTCCTGGTAGCGCCTCCATGCTCTGGACACTACGCTGACAGACACAGCAAACCTTTTTGCCACAGCTCGCATTGATGTGCCATTCTGGATGAACTGCACTACCTGAGCCACTTGTGTGGGTTGTACACTCCGTCTCATGCTACCACTAGAGTGAGAGCACCGCCAGCATTCAAAAGTGACCAAAACATCAGCCAGGAAGCATAGGAACTGAGAAGTGGTCTGTGGTCACCACCTGCAGAATCACTCCTTTTTTGGGGGTGTCTTGCTAATTGCCTATAATTTCCACCTTTTGTCTATTCCATTTGCACAACAGCATGTGAAATTTATTGTCAATCAGTGTTGCTTCCTAAGTGGACAGTTTGATTTCACAGAAGTGTGATTGACTTGGAGTTACATTGTGTTGTTTAAGTGTTCCCTTTATTTTTTTGAGCAGTGTATAATGTTAAAGCTACATTTTAAAATGGGTGGTTAAAGCCCTGAATCCTGATTGGCTGACAGCCGTGGTATATCAGGTCGTATACCATGGGTATGACAACATGCATTTTTACTGTTCTAATTACATTGGTAACCAGTTTATAATAGCAATAATCCGCCTCAACGCACTCTGCGTTGCGCGTAAGGACAGTCTTTAACCATGCTATATTGGCCATATACAGCACTTCCTCTGGTCTTATTGCTTAACTGTAACATGTGTATACCATCAGAGTCCCCCCCACCACAAAATCACAACTTAATTGTCTCACAGAATGGCAAACAAGTTATAAATTAAACGTTTGACGTGTGTCTATTGTAGACTTTGCGTGGAGTGTGTATACACGCAAAAAGCAGATTTCTAAATAATGTTGGAGAAATACAGAAAATAAGAAAAATTGACATGAAATGGACATGTGTTATGGGGAGACTAAACATATTAGCAAAAGGACAAGCGTTTTGGGGAGACTGAACATATTAGCAAAAGGACAAGCGTTTTGGGGAGACTGAACATATTAGCAAAAGGACAAGCGTTTTGGGGAGACTGAACATATTAGCAAAAGGACAAGCGTTTTGGGGAGACTGAACATATTAGCAAAAGGACAAGCGTTTTGGGGAGACTGAACATATTAGCAAAAGGACAAGCGTTTTGGGGAGACTGAACATATTAGCAAAAGGACAAGCGTTTTGGGGAGACTGAGCATATTAGCAAAAGGACATGTGTTTTGGGGAGACTGAACATATTAGCAAAAGGACAAGTGTTTATGGGAGACTGAACATGTTAGTCGACAAAAAACATGGGCAAAATAGCCATTTGAAGGAAAGGCTGTACTACAGAATGATCATTTAGAAAAGATAGTAATGATTCCTTTAGAGATGAAGTGGGCCACCAACAAAACATTATTAACATTGGATCAAATGCAGCCAATAACATTGACTGAAACAGTAATATACACTGCTCAAAAAAATAAAGGGAACACTTAAACAACACAATGTAACTCCAAGTCAATCACACTTCTGTGAAATCAAACTGTCCACTTAGGAAGCAACACTGATTGACAATAAATTTCACATGCTGTTGTGCAAATGGAATAGACAAAAGGTGGAAATTATAGGCAATTAGCAAGACACCCCCCAAAACAGGAGTGATTCTGCAGGTGGTGACCACAGACCACTTCTCAGTTCCTATGCTTCATGGCTGATGTTTTGGTCACTTTTGAATGCTGGCGGTGCTCTCACTCTAGTGGTAGCATGAGACAGAGTCTACAACCCACACAAGTGGCTCAGGTAGTGCAGTTCATCCAGGATGGCACATCAATGCGAACTGTGGCAAAAAGGTTTGCTGTGTCTGTCAGCGTAGTGTCCAGAGCATGCAGGCGCTACCAGGAGACAGGCCAGTACATCAGGAGACGTGGAGGAGGCCGTAGGAGAGCAACAACCCAGCAGCAGGACCGGTACCTCCGCCTTAGTGCAAGGAGGTGCACTGCCAGAGACCTGCAAAATGACCTCCAGCGGGCCACAAATGTGCATGTGTCAGCATATGGTCTCACAAGGGGTCTGAGGATCTCATCTCGGTACCTAATGGCAGTCAGGCTACCTCTGGCGAGCACATGGAGGGCTGTGCGGCCCCACAAAGAAATGCCACCCCACACCATGACTGACCCATCGCCAAACCGGTCATGCTGGAGGATGTTGCAGGCAGCAGAACGTTCTCCACGGCGTCTCCAGACTGTGTCACGTCTGTCACATGTGCTCATGTGCTCAGTGTGAACCTGCTTTCATCTGTGAAGAGCACAGGGCGCCAGTGGCGAATTTGCCAATCTTGGTGTTCTTTGGCAAATGCCAAACGTCCTGCACGGTGTTGGGCTGTAAGCACAACCCCCACCTGTGGACGTCAGGCCCTCATACCACCCTCATGGAGTCTGTTTCTGACCATTTGAGGAGACACATGCACATTTGTGGCCTGCTGGAGGTCATTTTGCAGGGAGCTGGCAGTGCACCTCCTTGCACAAAGGCGGAGGTAGCGGTCCTGCTGCTGGGTTGTTGCCCTCCTACGGCCTCCTCCACGTCTCCTGATGTACTGGCCTGTATCCTGGTAGTGCCTGCATGCTCTGGACACTACGCTGACAGACACAGCAAACCTTTTTGCCACAGTTCGCATTGATGTGCCATCCTGGATGAACTGCACTACCTGAGCCACTTGTGTGGGTTGTAGACTCCGTCTCATGCTACCACTAGAATGAGAGCACCGCCAGCATTCAAAAGTGACCAAAACATCAGCCAGGAAGCATAGGAACTGAGAAGTGGTCTGTGGTCACCACCTGCAGAATCACTCCTGTTTTGGGGGGTGTCTTGCTAATTGCCTATAATTTCCACCTTTTGTCTATTCCATTTGTACAACAGCATGTGAAATTTATTGTCAATCAGTGTTGCTTCCTAAGTGGACAGTTTGATTTCACAGAAGTGTGATTGACTTGGAGTTACATTGTGTTGTTTAAGTGTTCCCTTTATTTTTTTGAGCAGTGTATATTACTTTAGACCTCTGCTCAGCCTATAAACATGACATTATCTATTATTATAGAGCTCTGCTCAGCCTGTAAACATGACATTATCTATTATTATAGAGCTCTGCTCAGCCTGTAAACATGACATTATCTATTATTATAAACCTCTGCTCAGTCTATAAACATGACATGATCTATTATTATAGAGCTCTGCTCAGCCTATAAACATGACATTATCTATTATTATAGAGCTCTGATCAGCCTATAAACACGACATTATCTACTATTATAGAGCTCTGCTCAGCCTGTAAACATGACATTATCTATTATTATAAACCTCTGCTCAGTCTATAAACATGACTTGATCTATTATTATAAACCTCTGCTCAGTCTTTAAACATGACATGATCTATTATTATAGACCTCTGCTCAGCCTATAAACATGACATTATCTATTATTATAGAGCTCTGATCAGCCTATAAACACGACATTATCTATTATTATAGAGCTCTGCTCAGCCTAAAACATGACATTATCTATTATTATAGAGCTCTGCTCAGCCTCTAAACACGACATAATCTATTATTATAGAGCTCTGCTCAGCCTATAAACACAACATTATCTATTATTATAGACCTCTGCTCAGCCTATAAATACGACATTATCTATTATTATAGACTTCTGCTCAGCCTATAAACATGAAATTATCTATTATTATGACATTCATGACATTATTATGACAGCATGAAATTAGATTTGGAGCTCTGCATCATTTGTTTTTAAATCTCACCATCACCAAGTTTATGTTTAATGATGTAATGTTGTGAAGACTGACCTCGGGTTATTGAGGGATCTAGTCTGGATTAAACCTCATAGGAAAGCAGTTTTTATTATGTGGAGATTTCATTCAGGTCTCTCTTTATTATTAAACAAATTACTCTGTCTTTGGCAGGAGAGAGACCTGACTCTCACTCTGACAGCAGAAAGAGTCCTTCTGAGGAACCAGACACAGAGACGCCCAAACCAGCGAGACAACACCACTGCTCCTACTGTGGAAATAGTTTTACCCGATTACTACACCTGAAAGTGTCGTGGATAATCATCTCAGAAATATAACACTCTTACAAGAACTTGTGAATTCAATATAGGCTTTTAATTACAAAATATCAGAAGCCGTGTCAGTCCGCGGAAAAGACCAACTTCCATAAGCACTGGCTCTGTTCTTGTACACATACATCAAATGAGTCCATCCCACATGCAAATGAAGTTCCTTCCCTTAGTCCGTCTGTCACCATTATCTTTCATTTCAAACTTCCTGCTTGTTCATGCCCAATAACGCCTGTATCCGTTCTTGATTAGATTAAAATGGTGCCAGGACCCTCTCGTGTCCTAAAATAAATATGTATTATGCCTATAGTCCATCTGTTGGTCATTTGGCTGACCCCCTCCTTTGTGTGTCCCTCTGACCTCGGCATGTCCAACCATTCTATGCACTTATGGCCTTGCTTTAGTTTCCTGTCCTCTACAATAGACAATGTACTTTAAGTGTCGCCTCTTCCTTTTTAGCCTAAGCCTTTATGCTTTTTATGGCTTTGGCCATTATGTCTGTTATGTCTTTCCTGTTTTTACCAGAATGGCAAATGCACTCACTAGTTGCCTTCTCCTTTTGTAGTCTAATGTACACCTATATTTTGCTCAATAGTGTGATATCTGTCTCTTATGTGTCTAAGCACTTACTCCTACAAAAGCACATGAGAGAACACATACAGGAGAAAAGCCCTTCCACTGTTCCCAGTGTGAAAAGAGTTTTAGGTGGTTAACGAGTCTGAAAAAGCATGAGAGGGGACACACACAAGAAAAGCTCTACCAATGCTCCCTGTGTGGAAAGAGTTTTACGAAGTTAGGGGGCCTGACTAGGCATAACAGGACACACACAGGAGGGGATGAGACCTACCACTTCTCCCTGTGTGGAAAGAGATTTAACTGGTTAAGGCATCTGAATAAGCATGAAAGAATACATACACAGGAGGAGAAGACATACCACTGCTCTCATTGTGGAAAGACATTTTCCCAGTCAGAGGACCTGAAAGGACATGAGAGAATAGAGAGACTGTGTTCTGACTTGTGTTTTTGACTGAGAATTAGTGTTTTTGTTTGTCACATTTAAATCATATTGTTTAAATGAAATCAGACATGAGAATCTGACCAAAACAACAGGCCTGTTTCTGTTGTTTATTCATCTTGATCTAAAATCACATTAAATATTTTAACATGTGTATTTCGTTTTCATTATGAACTTTGATTGGTTGTAAACAAGTACAAACCTTCTGATGTAGTTCATAATATGATTTGGATATTGCTAAATGGAAATTATTATATAAGTAAATAAGTAGTTTTGGCTTGTAGCTGTTTCTGTAGTGAGGTAGCTTGATGTACAAGTACTTCCCCTGGACAGGACTCTAGTCTATACAGTACCACAGTATAGACTGTGGTAGGCACATACCTGTCTGGCTACCACAGCATTCTGAAGCGGTTCCCCCATCCCATCTGGTTTGCGCTTAGTTGGACGATCATTTGTTTTTCAGCAGGTCAATGACCCAACAAACCTCCAGGCTGTGTAAAGGCTATTTGACCAAGAAGGAGAGTGATGGAGTGCTGCATCAGATGACCTGGCCTCCACAAAAACTCAACCTCAACCTAATTGAGATGGTGTGGGATGAGTTGGACGGAGTGAAGGAAAAGCAGCCAACAAGTGCTCAGCATATGTGGGAACTCCTTCAAGACTGTTGGAAAAGCATTCCAGGTGAAGCTGGTTGAGAGAATGCCAAGAGTGTGCAAAGCTGTCAAATGCAAAAGGTGGCTACTTTGAAAATCTCAAATATATTTTGAATTGTTTACCACTTTTTTGGTTACTACATGATTCCATATGTGTTATTTCATAGTTTTCATGTCTTCACTATTATTCTACAATGTAGAAAATGGTAAAACAAATAATTATAACCCTTGAATGAGTAGGTGTGTCCAAACTGTTGACTGGTACTATATATCTCATGAATGTTTTTACATTCAGTTACATGAAGTCACTTTCTTACCACTTCTTCCATAGGCAAACATTTAAGGAAATAATTTTTTTAATCAAAAGGGATGCTGTCAAAAATGTATTGAATTCAAATGGATTTACCCAGACTACAAAGCACTACAGCCACTCTGTGATGACCAGTTCTGCTCTTTTATTGAGGGATCTAGTCTAGATTAAACCTCATAGGAAGACAGTTTTATCATGTGGAGGTTTCATTCAGGTCTCTGTTTAACGAGATATTCTGTCTTTGGCAGGAGAGAAACCAGACTCTCACTCTGACAGCGGGAAGAGTCCTTCAGGGGAACCAGACCCAGAGACGCCCATACCAGTGAGACAACACCACTGCTCCCACTGTTTTTACTTGTTAAGGAACCTAAAACTGCATGAAAGGACACACACAGGAGAAAAACCATTCCAATGTTCCCATTGTTCCCAACCATTCCAATGTTCCCATTTACTCAGATAGGGCATCTAAAAAAGCATGAGAGACTACACACAGGGGAAAAGCCTTATCACTGCTCCCAGTGTAAAAATAGTTTTACCTGGTTAAGGAGCCCGAAGGAGCATGAGAAGACACACACTAAAAAAGCCCTACCACTGCTCTCTCTCTGTGTGGAAGGACATTTTTCCAGTCAGATAACCTGAAATCACATGAGACAATAAAGGCGCTGTGTTCTGACTTATTTTTGACTGGGAATTTGTGTTTTTGTTTATGCCACATGAAATCATATTGTTTATGATTATACCTGTCTATTTAAGGTCCCACAGTTGACAATGCATGTCAGAGCAAATACCAAGCAATGAGGTTGAAGAAATTGTCCATAGAGCTCCGAGACAGGATTGTGTCGAGGCACAGATCTGGGAAAGGGTACCAAAAAATGTCTGTAGCATTCGAGGTCCCCAAGAACACAGTGGCCACCATCATTCTTTAATGTAAGAAGTTTGGAACCACAAAGACTCTTCCCAGAGCTGGCCACCTGGCCAAACTGAGCAATTGGGGGAGAAGGGTCTTCGTCATGGAGGTGACCAAGAACCCAATGGTCACTCTGACAGGGCTCCAGAGTTCCTCTGTGGAGATGGGAGAACCTTCCAGAAGGACAACCATCTCTGCAGCACTCCACCAATCAGGCCTTTATGTAGCAATGATTAAAACCTCTTAAGGATATGCCCCTTTTTTTCCAAAAAGCTGTTTTTGGTTTGTGATGTCATAATGGGGTATTGTGATGTCATAATGGGGTATTGTGATGTCATTATGGGGTATTGTGATGTCATTATGGGGTATTGTGATGTCATTACGGGGTATTGTGTGTAGATTGATGAGGGGGGAAAAATTCAATTTTAGAATAAGGCTGTAACATAACATGTTGAAAAGGTGAAGGGGTCTGAATACTTTCCGAATGCACTGTGTACCGCTGGCAGAGTATTCTACCGCTGGCTGAGGTTTCTACCGCTAGCAGGCAGAGTTTTCTACCATTGGCAGATTTGTACACAGTTGTACACGTGATACGTGGTATAGAAAAATCTACATTTAGGCTATGATAAAAGATATGCCTCTGGGGTCAAAATGATCCATCAGAAGTATGGTTCAATGCAAATATGTAGTGGGTGTAAAGTTTGTTATACATTCTCACTCATTAAAAACGAATCAATCAACACATGTTTATCTTTGAACGACTTAATATAATATTAATCTTTCATGAAATAGATGAAAAATAAACGTTTGGTTCCTCAACTGCGTTGCCCACTCCAGTCAGCAGATGGCGATGTGCGTATTTTCGTTTCAGGCGATGCTGCCAGTGTGACGTATAATCTAGTGGATGGGACGCTCCAACAACAACAGCTAGTCTGACACCTCGGTAGCTTTCGAGCAAACATAGCTACAACATTCACGCTCTTTATACTGTTTTGGTGTATATTAGGCGCTGTGTATTAAACACATTTCTGTCGTATGTACGTGTTGGCCCATTTAGTTATATATTTACGTTGTTTGTCAGCTAGCTGGTTAGCTAAGTTAGCTTAGAACTAGGCTAGTCGCTAATGCTAGCTAACATCTCCGACCATGAGTTCACTAAGTTACTCTCCTCCTGCTAAAGAAGGGGAAGTCTGGTGGACGGAGAAAGAAGCTTTCGTGAAAGAGGAGGACGAAGAGGAGGCTGTTACAATACAAAAACAAGTAGAGGGTGAGGCTGTTACCGTGAAAAAGAAAGAGAAAGAGGTTACAGTGAAAGAAGAGGAAGATGTTACAGTAAAAGAAGAGAAAGAGGAGGAAGATGTTACAGTAAAAGAAGAGGAGGAAGAGAAAGAGGAGGATGCCGTTTTTGGAGTGAAGGAGGAGGAGGGGGAGATTACTGTCACATTGGAGGAAGAAGAGGAGGTTGGAGATCTGTTTAACACCAGTAAGTACCGTCTCTGCAGTCGTTGAACCAATATGCAGTAAAGGGGTTCTACACTTTAATATTGTTCTGTAGGAATGGCTGAAGCTACACTGTAACGTGTAGAACATCAAGAGTGGACCATCAACAAAACGGTAACAATTGATCAAATGCATCCAATGACAATTCCTGAAATACTGTAGTCCTCAATATCTCCTATTAGATTAGCCCAGTATGTAGTCTTAAAGGGGCAATCAGCAGTTGTTTCTTGAAGAAATCACTTAAAGTGACTCATAGATAATAAACAGGGAGTAGCAGCAGCATAAAAGAGGGGTCTTCTACACTACCCACAATGCACTTTTTCTCAACATGATATGGAGGATCTACTCTGTGCAACCGAGTTTGTATGCTAGCTTGGTAGCTAGCGAAAGTGTGCAAACGTTAGCCACACCTCATGCTTTCATGCACTTTGTGGTTGTGTTATCTAGTGGAAACGCGTTAGCACGGTAGGTTCTGGTGCCTTCTTCCCGTGGGCTCAAAATGAAAGAGAAAATCATACCTGCTTGCTCCTTTTATTCGGGTGTTTATACGGAGTAAAAAAAAGATTATATTTTGGGTTCTGATGGGGTTCGACAGTTTAACATTTATAGGCATTTATAACTCTATCTACATGTACATATTACCTCAATTACCTCGACTAACCGGTGCCCCCGTACATTGACTCTATACCGGAACTCCCTGTATATAGCCTTGCTATTGTTATTTTACTGCTGCTGTTTAATTATTTGTTACTTTTATTTTGTATTTTTTTACTAAACACTTATTTTTCTTGACTTCTTTTTGGTTAAGGGCTTGTAAGTAAGTCTGACGCCTTGAATGTTATCCAATGTGTTACTATGGTTACTGTTGTTCCATGTTGTGAATGTTATCCAATGTGTTACTATGGTTACTGTTGTTCCATGTTGTGAATGATATCCAATGTGTTACTATGGTTACTGTTGTTCCATGTTGTGAATATTATCCAACGTGTTACTATGGTTACTGTGGTTCCATGTGAAGCTTTGAGCACTGAGATGTCTTAGATATATATTCAGACAATTATTTTTACTCCATTACATTAAACATACCTCGATTCCATGCCATTAAACATACCTAGATTCCATTCCATTAAACATACCTAGATTCCATGCCATTAAACATACCTAGATTATATTACATTAAACATACCTAGATTCCATTACATTAAAGGCAAAACATACCTAGATTCCATTACATTAAAGGCAAAACATACCTAGATTCCATTACATTAAAGGCAAAACTTACCTAGATTCAATTACATTAAAAGCAAAACGTACCTAGATTAAATTACATTAAAGGTGAAACATACATAGATTCAATTACATTCATGAATTGGTTTGGAACCTTTGCTTTAAACCCTTCTCAAAGTTGGTGCCTTGACGGATTTGTAAAAAAAAAAACGGTTTGTCATAAAACAATTTTTTAAAATTTTATTTAAATATAACCTTTATTTAACTAGGCAAGTCAGTTAAAAAAAAATCTTATAGACAGACTGCCTAACCCGGACGACACTGGGCTAATTGTGCGCCGCCCTATGGGACTCCCAATCACGGCCCGGTTGTTATAGCCTGGTTCGAATCCAGGCTGTGTCTAGTGACGCCTCGAGCACTGAGATGCATTGTCTTAGACCGCTGCGCCACTCGGGAACCCCAAATTCATGTTCTTGTGCTGTCCCCAACTAAAATAAATCTTGGTCAACCAAGAGTCATCTGTTCTTTCTACCAATCGCCCCATGTGTTTTTATAAAATCAACTATATGTACATAACTTGTCTGATGCTTTAAGCACGCTGTTTGATTAAATAATTACAGATACACAAATTACTAGAGGGAGCCAGTCATAACCATAACCTAACCAGAAGAAGAAAATTATACAAATCTAAAAGTAACTTTTATTGCCATTGCCAACTATGTAAAAATAGCCCACATAAAGCCTACAAATAAAAACATTGCAGCCTGCAGGTAGAAAATATCAGGATTAAATATAAATATCCTATAAATCACATTGGCTGCACGAACTTGAAACATTCTATCAACTGGGTCAGCCAAAACTCGCCATAGCAAGCTTGCGAAATTGTATAAAATATTCTGGGCCCTCAGTGTCCCCTTCCAGTGAGTTTGGGACAGACGCAGCTTTAGGCGATTTTTGCAAAGTATAAGAGATCATCTTAGATACGGGATCTTGTTGTCAGACAGTTTTTTGTATTCAGATCTCTGAAATGCTCTCTAACTACCTAACATTTAGTGTCTCCTTATGTTACGCTGGGAAAACAGTTTTCATGGGCACAGAAATCCTACATCATTTCAGAGTTTGCTAAATCCAATGGTTTTAACTGAGAGTCATCTGAAGTTGATTGACAACAGCCAAATGGATACTGTCATTAACGTGGTTCTTCAATAATTACACATCATTCTTAATACTGTAGCTGTTTAGTTAGTCACATGTTCAACTATCATCAGCTGATTCAAGAAATCACTTTCTGAATCGGTTTCAAATGACAAAAATCACAGGTATATTTGTTGTTTGGTGACCTTATCGGTACTACAGTAGGTCTATGTTATTGTTAGGTGACGGTATGGGTCCTACAGTAGGTCTATGTTATTGTTAGGTGACGGTATGGGTCCTACAGTAGGTCTATGTTATTGTTAGGTGACGGTATGGGTCCTACAGTAGATCTATGTTATTGTTAGGTGACGTTATGGGTCCTATAGTAGATCTATGTTATTGTTAGGTGACGGTATGGGTCCTACAGTAGGTCTATGTTATTGTTAGGTGACGTTATGGGTCCTACAGTAGATCTGTGTTATTGTTAGGTGACGTTATGGGTCTTACAGTAGGTCTATGTTATTGTTAGGTGACGTTATGGGTCTTACAGTAGGTCTATATTATTGTTATGGTGAAGTTATGGGCCAATTTGGCAAACACTTACAAACCCTCATTGTCAGGGTGATGGCAAAGCTAGCCAAAGTACATTTTACTTGTTGAAGTGTTTTTTAAGTTTAAAGCAGTTGATTTGCGACAATAACACAAACACATTAAGCAGGAGATTCAAGCGAGCTTTACAATTATAATCCAAAGTAATGTGAAATGCACTCATAAGCAACCTGGAAATGGAGGTTACTCCCCTGAGTTTTTCCCCACGTTGGTGAACTAGTGAATAGACAGAGCTTAATTCTTAGGGCCCTTTTTTCTCGACTTCCTGTCTGAATGACGTGCCCAAAGTAAACTGCCTGTTGCTCAGTCCCTGAAGCCAGGATATGTATTTAATTGGTACCATTGGAAAGAATACACTTGGAAGTTTGTAGAAATGTAAAAATAATGTAGGAGAAGAACACAATAGATATGGTAGGATAAAATCTAAAGAAAAACCAACCAGATTTCTTTTTGAGAGAGACCATCCTCTTAGAATTGCAAGAGAAAGGGCATACTGAATATTAGCTCCCAGTATGCAGTTCCTATGGCTTCACAGAGTGTCAGCAGTCTTTGTTCATATCAGTTTTAGTACAGGGACACAGTCTTGGAAATTTGTGTTTGCACGCGCGACATGAAGACAGGACGCACCTGCTAAAATCGGTTTCCTATTGGACATACTTCTTTCCGTAAGAAATATTATAGTTTGATTACATTTAGAGTATCTGAGGCGTAAATAGAAACATATTTTGACTTGTTTAAAAAAAGTTTAGGGGTAGCTTTTTGGATTCCTTTGTCTGCATGTTGAACAAGTGGATTACTCAACAATTGTTTACAGACAGATTATTTCACTTATAATTCACTGTATCACAATTCCAGCTTGTCAAAAGTTTACATACACTAAGTTGTCTGTGCCTTTAAACAGCTTGGAAAATTCCAGAAAATGATGTCATGGCTTTAGAATCTTCTGATAGGCTAATTGACATAATTTGAGTCAATTGGAGGTGTACCTGGGGATGTGTTTCATGGCCTACCTTCAAACTCAGTGCCTCTTTGCCTGACATCATGGGAAAATCTAATGAAATCAGCCAAGACCTCAGAAAACAATTGTAGACCTCCACAAGTCTGGTTCATCCTTGGGAGCAATATCCAAATGCCTGAGGGTACCACGTTCATCTGTACAAACTATAGTTCGCAAGTATAAACACCATGGGACCACGCAGCCGTCATACCAGTCAGGATGGAGACGCGTTCTGTCTCCTAGAGATGAACGTACTTTGGTTTCAAAAAGTGCAAATCAATCCCAGAACAACAGCAAAGGACCTTGTGAAGATGCTGGAGGAAACAAGTACAAAAGTATCTATATCCACAGTAAAACGAGTCCTATATCGATGTAACCTGAAAGGCCGCTCAGCAAGGAAGAAGCCACTGCTCCAAAAGCGCCATAAAAAAGCCAGACTTTGGTTTGCAACTGCACATGGGGACAAAGATTGTTCTTTGTGGAGAAATGTCCTCTGGTCTGATGAAACTAAAACAGAACTGCTTGGCCATAATGACCATCGTTATGTTTGGAGGGAAAAGGGGGAAGGAAGTAAAAGTATATGGATATATTGAAGCAACACCTCAAGACATCAGTCAGGAAGTTAAAGCTTGTTCGCAAATGAGTTTTCCAAATGGACAATGACCGCAACCATACTTCCGTAAGATGAGGCAAAATGGCTTAAGGACAACAAAGTCGAGGTATTGGAGTGGCCATCACAAAGCCCTGACCTTAATCTTATAGAAAATGTGTGGGCAGAACTGAAAAAGCGTGTGCGAGCAAGGAGGCCTACAAACCTGACTCAGTTACACCAGCTCTGTCAGGAGGAATGGGCCAAAATTCACCCAACTTATTGTGGGAAGCTTGTGGAAGGCTACACGAAATGTTTGACCGAAGTTAAACAGTTTAAAGGCCATGCTACCAAATACTAATTGAGTGTATGTAAACTTCTGACCCTCTGGGAATGTGATGAAATAAATAAAAGCTGAAATAAATCATTCTCTCTGCTATTATTCTGACATTTAATATTCTTAAAATAAAGTGGTGACCCTAACTGACCTAAGACAGGGAATTTTTACTACGGTTAAATATCAGGAATTGTGAAAAAACTGAGCTTAAATATGTATGTAAACTATCGACTTAAACGGTATATGTACCTAAATGTTTTATATCCATAATTTTTATGATTATAAATTTGAATTGCGCGCCCTCCAGTTTCACTGGAAGTTTCACGCTAACGGGACCCCTAGGCTTAAGAATGTGAGTTTAAATAGACTGAAGAAGTTCATGTGAGTTTCCTTGAGTAGCACTCCTGATCTTGCACTGATAGTGCGCTGTAATATTCAGAATACATTGTGAAAAACACATCTTCGCTCACCATTTTTGCTCCAGGCAGATATGCTACATCCATAATTAGCGGTTTCCTCATTAGCATGGAGAGGTTTCTGCAACCAAATTGTATTTTCATCGCCCTCGTGGCGCAATTTTATCAAACACAGAAAGGGGCCAATACTGGAAACCAAAAGTTATCTGGCACACTGCTTAGGATTTCAACAACTTTAATAACTTTCTTCTAGCCTACAATCATCAATGTTACTACTACTGTGAAAACAAGATGAAAATATGACTTTTTTTTCTCATTTTAAGACATTTGTTAAATAATTTTAACTTTCATTACAGACGTCAATTGTTGTACAACGTCATGGCTACGCTGTTGGCATCACCTTTTACAGTGGATTTTTGCAGTTGTGGGCCTTTAACCATCTGTCTGACTTTGTTGTTCACACAGGAGAGAGATTGAACTACCGTGGGTCCTCTGGGGAGCCTCAACAACATCATGATGCAGAGAAAAGTCTCTCCACATCAGAACACCTCAAGAAACACCCAGAAAGATCCACAGGAGAGAAATCTAACCACTGTGTTTACTGTGGGAAGAGTTACTCATGTTCAGATTCACTAAAAGTACACCAGAGAATTCACACAGGAGAGAAACCTTATAGCTGTGATCAATGTGGGAAGAGTTTTACTCAGTCAGGCTGTCTGATAGTGCACCAGAGAACACACACAGGAGAAAAATCTAACCACTGTTTTGACTGTGGGAAAAGTTTCTCAAGATCAGATTCACTAAAAGTACACCAAAGAATTCACACAGGAGAGAAACCTTTCTGCTGCTCTTACTGTGGGAAACATTACTCAAGATTAAATTCACTACAAGGACACCTGAGAATTCACACGGGAGAGAAATCTTATAGCTGTGATCAATGTGAGAAGAGTTTTGCTCAGTCAGGCAATCTGCTAGTGCACCAGAGAACACACACTGGAGAGAAACCTTATGGCTGTGATCAATGTGGGAAGAGTTTTACTCAGTCAGGCAGCCTGATAGTGCACCAGAGAATACACACTGGAGAGAAACCTTATGGCTGTGATCAATGTGGGAAGAGTTTTACTCAGTCAGGCAGCCTGATAGTGCACCAGAGAGCACACACCGGAGATAAACCTTATGGCTGTGATCAATGTGGGAAGAGGTTTGTTGCATCTAACTATCTGACGACACATCAGAGAACACACAGAGAGAAATCCTACGGCTGTAATCAATGTGGGAAGAGTTTTACTCAGCCAAACATTCTGATAGTACATCTGAGAACACACACAGGAGAGAAACCTCATAGCTGTGATCAATGTGGGAAGAGATACTCTGATAAAAGATCTCTGATCAAACATCAGAAAATACATACATGAAGGAGTTGTTTCATGATATCAATGAAATGATGTCACAATGTAGAATGTTTTAACATTGTAGTAGGAGTATTTTAACGATGTCACAATGTAGAATGTTTTAACATTGTAGTAGGAGTATTTTAATGATGTCACAATGTAGAATGTTTAAACATTGTAGAAGGAGTATTTTAATGATGTCATAATGTAGAAACCTAAACGTTTGTCCCCTGTTCTATTGATTTCAACATGACATGGATATTAGCCTCAGAGGGAAAATCCAGGCCCTGAATTGTGAATTGAATGAGTACTATTTATGTGATTTAAGAAAAAGTGACTAACAAAAAGAGTTGGGTTATACTTACCACGTTGGTGACCCACTTGAATCAAAATGCAGCACTTAAATGTAGCGAGCTGTTTTCTAGAAATTGTGCTCTAACCACTGATGTACACATTATTCCCAGATTCTGTGTGGTTTTTGAGCTGTTAATTTTAACAGGATGTCCCCCCTCTATCGCGCAATATGAGTGATGACAAATAAGTGTTGCGTTTCTCTTAGTGTTGGGGACCCATAAACTCAAAATGTAGCTGACTGTCTTCTCCAGGTTGTCCTCTAATCAGTGAGGTAAAAGATATCTCCCATTTCCATGTGTTTTTTTTAGTTGTGTTAGTTTCAACAGCACGAACAACCTGATTTCCCCCCTAATCGATATCAGTGATTTAATTTCAATGTACTTGCAACCTATACACATGGACACAGTATAATAAATTGGTCTATAATTAATTTTATTAACAATCTGACATCACTCCAGTATTTCTTTACAACATTCAAATGCTAATTGTCTTTATTCCACTACTGAAGAAGCATGACTCAAATCACCTCATATTTCAAACATCCAGCCTGACAAAAGATACATGTTTTAATATTCCATGCCTCACCATTAAGTGAATTATTGCCAATATATATTAACAAAGGGGTGTACATTTGGTTTTGATATTTCACGTTTACAATTCCTGTAATATTTAGTAATCATAATTATTTATGCAACCAACTGACAATTTTTGGGTACAATTATATTGACATTGTTGCCCTGCTTTTAGAATATCAGGGTTCATTCTCAGATGTGCCAACCCAAATGTACTAGAGCATGACATTGGGGACTGGGCCCAAATCCAACAACATGCCTATCGAGTGAACCCTGAAAAGAGAGAGAAGCTCCGCAGTGAGATGGAAAGTTACTACGGATATTGCAGGAGTTTCCTCTTGAAATCAGACATGTCTGTGGTAAGGACAACTTGGTTGCTGATTGCCTCAAGGGTGGGCAGTCAAAAAGTTTAGTGTTTTGCGTTTAGCCAGTGAGTTGCCATGGATCACAATTTATTTTGACTGCATGTTTTTCCGTATTGGAGATTAATTTTGTTTGGGCTCGTTTCAAGGGGACGAGGGTTCTAGAAGCTAGTGAGTTTTAGGATTCTATAGAAAGAAAAATTAGAAAATATATTTATATATATTTATATTTAATTTTTTTGAAATTAGTTTTTCTTGTTTTTAATTGTTGACAGCCGGTAGGCACCATGTTTATATTGTAGAAGGTGAAACATTGTAGCTGATTATAATGGAAAATGGAAATTGTTTTCTGTTGGTGGTGAGAACTTGTCCAACAGAAATATAGGATATATTTGTTGTCTCAAGGGGGAAGGTGTTACAGGCTTTGGTTTTTCCATTTATGTTTTGAGGTTGTACTTTAGCACGTAGGAAAGGGGGATACCTAGATACGTTAGCACGGCTAGCTCGTTAGCCCGTCTAGCTCGTTAGCACGTAGGGCGCACTGATTGGTGTCACCTCGTTAGTCAGTATGTGTTACACCTGTGCTGGCTTGTCCATCTCGTTAGTGGGAAGGTGTTTCACCTGAGCTGGTCCAGGTTCTATTTAAGAGTGTCTGGCCCAGTGCTCCAGTTGTCTTGATAGATGTGGAGAGTCAACACCTTTAGTTGCGCCACCTTTTTGGTTTGCGTCCTGTCTTTAAGTTTGGTGTGGGTTTTTCTTTTGTTTTCCTCTTCTTGGTCAGATTTAGTTGGCCTCATGGTGGGTGTCTTTTAGGTCCCAGTTGTTGTTACTAGTCAACTTTCATTGGACACCCCCATAGTGTCCATAGCCACCGTGCTTTTACACCTGCATTGTTTGCTGTTTGTGGTTTTAGGCTGGGTTTCTGTACAGCACTTCGAGATATTAGCTGATGTACGAAGGTCTATATAAATAAATTTGATTTGAAAAAAATAATACATTTGATTTGATTTGTCTTTCAGAGCCCATCCTAAAAAAACAAGCTTATATTTTGGGTTGGATATTTTAACATATTAATCAATGGCATTTCCTTAGGATTCTCATTAGTCTTTAAGTTGTTTTTATTGTTTATTTATCCTCTTGTGTTTGTGTACTAAATATCTGTTTAATTTTCATTGTTTTTTCCTGTGAAGCCATTGTGTTGCATCCATGTCTGAAATGTGCTGTATAAATAAAGCTTAATTTGATTTGAAAATATTGCAAAACAAATTAACCCAATGACTGACCAATCAACAGACTGATGGTCCATCTTAGTATGAAAAACAGTATCAATCCCACTTTTCCAGCCTGCTGAAGGCGTGGTGGAGTGGTAAACACCACCCCCGGCTCTACCAGGGGCTTGAGGTGGTCTCCCACAGCTCTGCTTATGTCATGTTCTGTGGCCTTGCAGTTCCATTTCTTGACTGTCCCTGCAACACAGAAAGAAACACGTAATATTATATAAAACACTCAAAGTAAGTTGTCTTGATAGATGTGGAGAGTCAACACCTTTAGTTGATCCACCTTTTTGGTTTGCTTCCTGTCTTTAAGTTTGGTGTGGGTTTGTCTTTTGTTTCCCTCTTCTTGGGCAGATTTAGTGGGTCTCAAGATGGGTGTCTTTTAGGTCCCAGTTGTTACTAGTCAACTTTCAGTGGACACCCCCATAGTGTCTTTCAGAACCCCTCCTAAAACCCCACCTGTTTAGTTGTGGTTGTTGTCAGTGACTATTTGTTAGTTCCCTCTTATATTTAAGGGACTTTTCTTGCTGGGGAACGTAATAACAAACAATGTAGTAAAACAAGCTGATATTTTGGGTTGGATGTTGCATCCAATTCTTAGTATTTTAAAAAATGGCCTTTTCTTAATACTCGTCAATCTTTTTTTCCCTCATGTTTGTGGTAAATATAATTTTTCCCCCCGTGAAGCCATTGTGTTGCATCCATGTCGGAAATTTGCTATATAAATAAAGCTTGATTTGATTTGAAAATATTGCAAACAAATGAACCCAGTGATTGACCAATGAACAGACTCTTCCTAAACCAATTAACAAATATGTGCAAAAGCAACATATCTTGGTCCAACAATATAAATTCAGTATTTCTAACACTATCAAAATGTATGGTATGTACATTTCATCTCACTTTTTTTATTAAATCAAAGTCAAAGGATTAAACTATTAAAAACAAACAAAATTATCAAACAGCTCTGCTTATGTCATGTTCTGTGGCCTTGCCGTTCCATTTCATGACTGCCCCTGTGTAACCGATGTGAAATGGCTAGCTAGTTAGCGGTGGTGCGCGCTAATAGCCTTTCAATCAGTGACGTCACTCGCTTTGAGACCTTGAAGTAGTGGTTCCCCTTGCTCTGTAAGGGCCGCGGCCTTTGTGGAGCGATGGGTAACGATGCTTCGTGGGTGACTATTGTTGATGTGTGCAGAGGGTCCCTGGTTCGCGCGAGGGGACGGACGTAAAGTTAAACTGTTACACCTGCAACACAGAAACAACCACATTTAGTCATATTATATAAAACACTCAAAGTAATGGATATGGAGCATCTATGGCCTCAGTTACACCTGGCACGTCTGTCATCTGATCACTCCCAAGCTGCATTAGGTTCAGATCTACCAGGATGGGCCTTTGACATAGTCTGGACGCAGTCAGGCCACCAAATATGCATCAGCAATGTAAAGAGATGGGGTGAATGAGTGGGGAAAAAGTACATTTTGACATAAATGACCTTCATAATAACAAAGAACAAATGTGTGTCTGAGGGGAAATTAACTTAAATACAGCCAAAGGGGGTGAGAAATTGCACCAATATCAGTTGACAATTTGCAGTAATGTAAATAAACATGGATTATGGAACATATTCCCTTTTGCTGACGTGATGAACCGCTAAAGGGACATAAATATTTACCATCTTAACCACGTGACCTGTCTGGCTGTAGAAGTGTTCTTCCTAACCAGTTCCTCAATAGCTCTCTGACTGAGCTCCACCCTTACTGGGTCTTCAGAGGAGAGGAAGGCTGAGAAGGGATGGTAGGATGAATGGATCAGTCAGTCAATAAAGTGTAGCGCTCCTGTCTATGCTGTCTGACAAAATCACTATTTTAGTAGTTCATTAAAGTAAATTAGGCTTTATGACTGCTGAATACCAACTATCAATCACTTAGATCATGTATTTTCAGGTAGAGATACATCCTTGGGACGTCCCTAGCCCGTTGAAGTTGACATTTAAAATGGTTAAGGTAGGGTTTAGGGTAGGAATGTCCCAAGGATTCCAGATAGCATTGACCATTGTGCATTCTTCTGTCTCTTTTACATAGCAGGTGTAAAGTAAACAGACAAGACAAGTAGACACGCAGTGGATGATGGAACATATTCCCTTTTTTTCTTCCTTTATTTAATTTGACAAGTCAGTGAAATTGTCAGTTCAGAACAAATTCTTATTTTCAATGACGGCCTAGGAACAATGTGATTGTCAGCCCTAACAATCGATTCCAGCACCACTAGGAACAATGTGATTGTCAGCCCTAATAATTCATTCTAGCACCACTAGGAACAATGTGATTGTCAGCCCTAACCATCCATTCTAGCACCACTAGGAACAATGTGATTGTCAGCCCTAACAATCCATTCTAGCAACACTAGGAACAATGTGATTGTCAGCCCTAACCATCCATTCTAGCACCACTAGGAACAGTACCTTCCTAGACAATGAGCTGGATGGTAATTATTTATGTGGCTCATGTATCCAGTGTAACTTTACGAGAAAAAAAAGACCATCTTTTCTCCGCGGATTGCAAGCGACAGGCTCAGGACACAGTTGATTGGCTATCAGACAAGGTTCATTACACTTCTAGCTGGTAGGACTGCTTTGCTGGATTATACTATAGCTGAAATCCCAATATCAATCAATCAAGTTAATTTTATATAGCCCTTCGTACATCAGCTAATATCTCGAAGTGCTGTACAGAAACCCTGCCTATAACCCCAAACAGCAAGCAATGCAGGTGTAGAATACCCATGTAGACATAGCTTACTGACAGATCAATGAGGTCAGATCCCAATACCCATGCAAACATAGCTTACTGACAGATCAATGAGGTCAGATCCCAATACCCATGCAAACATAGCTTACTGACAGATCAATGAGGTTAGATCCCATGTAAACATAGCTTACTGGCAGATCGATGAGGTCAGATCCCAATACCCATATATTGCGAACAGATCGACTGTAGCGGTAGTCGTTTCGATGGTGACGTACTTTACAGTTATTTAGACAGCGGTGGTTATTGGAGTCGTGGTTTCCTGGAAGAAACCGTTGTTGTGCATCATCTTTCAACGCTCCAGTACCTGATAATGACCAAACCTGTATATCTTTCAGTCGACGCTATCAGAGTGACGTATAATCTAGTGGACGGAACACTTCTTCACCAACATCTAGTCAGCCACCTCCGTAGCTTCCTAGCCGAAACATCCAAGCTGTTCAGACCGCTTCGGTGTATATTTGTCTCTCTATTTGAAACATAATTCTGTCATGTAACTAGTTTCCCCATTTAATGTCATATTTCCGTTTAGTCAGGTAACGGTAGCTGGCTTGATAAATTAGCCTATCACTAGGCTAGTCGCTAACTAGCTAGGTTAGCTGGCTAACATTCCCGACCATGAATTCACTAAGCTACTCTCCTTCTGCTAATAAAGAGGTCTGCTGGACGGAGAAAGAGGGCCTGTGGCTGAACATTGTCGTGAAAGAGGAGAAGGAAGAGGAGGATGTTACAGTAAAACAAGTAGAGGGTGAGGCTGTTACAGTGAAAGAAGAAGAGAAAGACGCGTTCAAGAGGAGGAAGAGGAGGATGTCACAGTAAACGATGAAGTAGAGGGTGAGGCTGTTACAGTGAAAGAAGAGGAAGATGAGTTCAGAGTGAAAGAAGAGGAGGAAGAGAAAGAGGAGGATGCAGTTTTTGGAGTAAAGGAGGAGAAGAAAGAACAAGAACAGGAGGAGGAGACAGGCGATCTGATTAAGACCAGTAAGTACTGTCTTAAAAACAGAAGCACAAACTATTGATGAACTGATGCGTGGTTTTAAAGCAGCGTTCTACTGAATGTTTATGCTTGAATATGTTATTATTTAATGTAGGAATTGATAACTACACTGTAAGATGTGTATACCACCAAAGAGCGGGTCACCAACAAAACCTTAACAATGGATTATCAAATTCACAACTTTAATGTCAATCAGAATTGACAAACAAGATATAAATGACAGAGGATGTGTGTTGCTATAGTAACCCGTGGGGGGTGATGTGTGCTGCTATAGTAACCCGTTGGGGAAGTGAACACCCAGACAGTGGACATCTTTGAAAACAAAACCAGGAAGCTACTTCATCGTTACCCAGAAAGGATTTGATGTTGAGATTAAAAACGGCTGCATTGGCCCTTTAATGTAAGATACATACAGCTTCTTATGTGTTTTATTTATCCAACATAACTACCTTACCGTGAATGATTTCAATTAAAATAGTCAACAAAAAATAAAATAAACCTAGACTACATACATCCTTCTGACCACCGATTTTCATTGCAATTCATGTAAGTTAAATTAGGTTATGAGAGTTTTATTATAAAATTTGACTGTGAAAGACCACATTTAATTTAATATCCAACTTTTAACCTCTGAAATATAGCTAACGGGTTTGCTAATGTTGCTAGTTTAACGTAGTTGCTAAATGTTGATAGAACTGCTTAGTAACCAAAAAGGAAAGAAATTGTGAGTGTTAGATAATACATATCACGAAAACAGATGAATGTTGTCAAGCTATAGACAGATAATAGAGCTCAGTCTGTAAACATGACATTATCTATTATTATAGAGCTCTGCTCAGCCTATAAACATGACATTATCTTATTATAGAGCTCTGTTCAGCCTAGAAACATGACATTATCTATTATAGAACTCTGCTCAGTCTAAAATACGACATGTAGCCTGGCAGGTAGGAGTGTTGGGCCAGTAACCAAAGGGATGCTGGATCAAATCCCTGAGCTGACAAGGTAAAAAGCTGTCATTCTGCCCCTGAGCAAGGCAGTTAACCCACTGTTCCCTGGGCGCCGATGACATGGATGTCGATTAAGGCAGCTCCCCTCACCTCTCTGATTCAGAGGGGTTGGGTAAAATACGGGACACACATATCAGTTGAATCCATTCAGTTGTACAACTGACCTTTCCCATTCCCTATTATAGAGCTCTGCTATAAACATGAGAGAAAGATTCGATTTTATGTTCTACATTATTATTATTTTTAATGATGGAATGTTCTGAAAACTGACTTCAGGTTTTTGAGGAATCTAGCCTCACAGGAAGACAGTTTTATTTTATGGAGGATTAATTCAGTTCTCTGTTTAGTATTTAACTAAATACTCTGTCTTTGGTAGGAGAGGGACCAGACTCTCACTCAGACAGCGGGGAGACTCCTTCAGGGGAACCAGACCCTGAGACGCCCAAACCAGCAAGACAACACCTCTGTTCCCAGTGTGGAAAGAGTTAAGGAACCTGAAAGTACATGAGAACGCACACAGGAGAAAACCCTTACAATTGCTCCCGCTGTGGAAAGAGTTTTACCAAGTTAGGGAACCTAAAAGAGCATGAGAGGACACACACAAGAAAAAAGCATTTCCAATGTTCCCAGTGTGGAAAGATGTTTACCCAGTTACGGTACCTGAAACAACATGAAGAAATACACACAGAAGATAGGAAGACCTACCACTGCTCTCAGTGTGGAAAGATATTTACTGGGTCAGGGAACCTGAAAATACATATGAGAATACACTCCGGAGAGAAGCCTTACCACTGTCCCCACTGTGGAAGGAATTTTAGGTGGTATGCGAGCCTGAAGGAGCATGAGGGAATACACACAGGAGAAAAGCCTTCCCACTGTTCCAATTGTGAAAAGAGGTTTACCCATCAAGGGAGCCTGAAAGCACATGAGAGAATACACTCAGGAGAAAAAACCTTACCAATGTTCCCGTTGTGAAAAGAGTTTCTCGGTTAGGGAGCTTGAAAAGGCATGAAAGAACACACACAGGAGAAAAGCCTTTCCAACATACTAAAACACAGGAGGAGAAGACATACCACTGCTCTCATTGTGAAAAGACATTTTCCCAGTCAGAGGACCTGAAATCACACGAGAGAATAGAGAGGCTGTGTTCTGACTTATGTTTTTGATTGAGAAATTGTGTTTTTGTTCATGCTACATTAAATCATATTGTATGAATGAAATCATACTGAAAAAATAGGTCTACATTTTTTTGGGTTCAGCTCAAGACATGATGTCGAAAATAAGATTAAAATAGTTTTAAAAATATTATGTTTTGATTATGAATTTCAGATTGATTGAATGCAAGAGTAAACCCATACATGTTGTTCACTATATAATTGGGATATTTCAAAAAATGTAATTATTAAATAGATTAATATTAGTATTTCTTCATTCAGATTGTCATTGTAAATGTGAATTGGTTCTCAGTTGACATCTTTGATTAAATAAAGGTTAAATAAAGTAAATGCCATATTATCTTTGGGAAGTCTATTTGATTCTAAGTTGGGCTATAACAATATTTAGAAGATAAATACACAAGGCAGAGTACGAGAGAGACAGAGGACGAGAGGTCAATACAGTAATCAATGGAAATAGTGTTTTTTCTGTAATAGGGAATTATTGATCAATGGAAATAGTGTTTTTTCTGTAATAGGGAATTATTGATCAATGGAAATAGTGTTTTCCTGTAATAGGGAATTATTGATCAATGAAAATAGTGTTTTTTCTGTCATAGGGAATTATTGATTAATGGAAATAGTGTTTTTTCTGTAATAGGGAATTATTGACCAATGGTTTAGCGACATGGGAGAATGTAGATGTACACTACCGTTCAACAGGTTGCGCTCACTTAGAAATTACCTTGTTTTTAAAAGAAAGCAATTTTCTGTCCATTAAAATAACATAAAATTGATCAGAAATACAGATAGACGTTGTTAATGTTGTAAATGACTATTGTAGCGGGAAACGGCAGCTTTTTTATGGAATATCTGCATAGGCGTACAGAGGCCCATTATCAGCAACCATCACTCCTGTGTTCCAATGACACGTTGTGTTAGCTAATCCAAGTTTATCATTTTAAAAAGGCTAATTGATCATTAGAAAACCCTTTTGCAATTATGTTAGCACAGCTGTTAACTGTTTTTCTGATTAAAGAAGCAATAAAACTGGTCTTCTTTAGACTAGTTGAGTATCTGGAGAAATGCAACCTCTCAAATTCATACACAGATGTGTTTTTTTTACCCACAAGGAGTTTTTTACCCGGAGACTGTAGTGCCACTTTCTCAAAATGAACATAAATGCTGTAAGAGGAGGGGTCTGTGTTTTTTTTTTTACCAGGTAAGTTGACTGAGAACACGTTCTCATTTGCAGCAACGACCTGGGGAATAGTTACAGGGGAGAGGAGGGGGATGAATGAGCCAATTGTAAACTGGGGATTATTAGGTGACCATGATGGTTTGAGGGCCAGATTGGGAATTTAGCCGGGACACCGGGGTTAACACCCCTACTCTTACGATAAGTGCCATGGGATCTTTAATGACCTCAGAGAGTCAGGACACCCGTTTAACGTCCCATCCGAAAGACGGCACCCTACACAAGGCAGTGTCCCCAATCACTGCCCTGGGGCATTGGGATATTTTATTAGACCAGAGGAAAGAGTGCCTCCTACTGGACCTCCAACACCACTTCCAGCAGCATCTGGTCTCCCATCCAAGGACTGACCAGGACCAACCCTGCTTAGCTTCAGAAGCAAGCCAGCAGTGGTATGCAGGGTGGTATGCTGCTGGCAGGAGACCGGGGCCGATCTCGATTTAGGAATGTATGCCTTGCTTACGCACACTCTACATGTGTTAATACCTTGTTGAAAACCCTCACAATTGTTGGCCAACAGATTTTGTCATGGAGTTTTCATTCAGTAGGGTTTAGAGTACATTTCATCTTAAGCCTTTTAAATACGGTTAAATACCTTTTAATTAAGAATGTTGTATACAGAGTCTATGGAATACATGGAGAGAACAGAATCTACTTCTAGAATCTAATCTATCAACTAAATGGAGAGAACAGAATCTAGTTCTAGAATCTAGAATCTAATCTATCAACTAAATGGAGAGAACAGAATCTAGTTCTAGAATCTAGAATCTAATCTATCAACTAAATGGAGAACAGAATCTAGTTCTAGAATCTAATCTATCAACTAAATGGAGAACAAAATCTAGTTCTAGAATCTAATGTATCAATTAAATGGAGAGAACAGAATCTAGTTCTAGAATCTAATCTATCAACTAAATGGAGAGAACATAATCTAGTTCTAGAATCTAGAATCTAATCTATCAACTAAAGGAAGTCATCATTCGTCTCCAACTGATTTAAAAACACTCTGATCTTGTAGAATATTTAGGTTCATTTTAGGGTTAGGAAAGTATGTATGAATCATAAAAAACAATATTCATATAAGTCTACCCTAGTTCTTACTAATCATGGAAGTTTGATGACAACGGCCCAATCGTACATTTACATAAGTGTTCAGACCCTTTACTCAGTACTTTGTTGAAACACCTTTGGCAGCGATTACAGCCTTGAGTCTTCTTGGGTATGATACAAGCTTGGCACACCTGTATTTGGGTAGTTTCTACCATTCTTCTCTGCAGATCCTTTCAAGCTCTGGTAGGTTGGATGGGGAGTGTCGCTGCACAGCTATTTTCATGACTCTCCAGAGATGTTTGATCGGGTTCAAGTCCGGCCTCTGGTTGGGACACTCAAGGACAACAGTGCAGTAATATCGAACAACTTCACAACAATAGACACATCTAAAGAAAAGGAATGGAATTAAAAACATATAAATATTTAGGGGAGCAATGTCAGAGCAGCATAGACTAAGATACAGTAGAATAGTATAGAATACAGTATATGCATATGAGATGAGTAATACATAGACTAATATACAGTAGAATAGGATACAGTATATACATATGAGATGAGTAATACATAGACAGATACAGTAGAATAGGATAGAATACAGTATATACATATTAGTAATACATGGAATGAGATACAGTAGAATAGGATAGAATACAGTATATACATATGAGATGAGTAATGCAAAATATGTAAACATTATTAAAATGACTAGTGTTCCATTCCTTAAAGTGGCCAATGATTTTAAGTCTGTGTATGGAGACAGCAGCCTCTCTGTGTTAGTGATGGCTATTTAACAGTCTGATGGCCTTGATATTGAAAAACAGATTCTGTCTCTCGGTCCCAGCTTTGATGCACCTGTACTGACCTCGCCTTCTGGATGATAGCGGGCTGAACAGGCAGTGGCTCGGGTAATAACAAAGAACAAATGTGTGTGCCTGAGGGGAAATTCACTTTCCTACAGCCAGAAGGGGTGAGAAATTACACCAATATCAGTGGACAATTTGCACTAATGTAAATAAACATAGATGATGGAACATATTCCCTTTTGCTGACGTGATGAACCGCTAAGGGGACATAAATATTTACCATCTAAACCATGTGTGACCTCTCACCTCTCTGGCTGTAGAAGTGTTCTTCCTAACCAGTCCCTCAACAGCTCTCTGATTGAGCTCCACCCTCACTGGGTCTTCAGAGGAGAGAAAGGCTGAGAAGGGATGGAAGGATGAGTCAGTCAATAAAGTGTAGAGCTGCTGTCTGACAAAATCACAATTTTAGTAGTTCATTAAAGTAAATGAGGCTTTCTGACTGCTGAATACAAACGATTAATCACTTAGATCATGTATTTTCAGGTAAAGATACATCCTTGGGACGTCCCTAGCCCATTGAAGTTGACATTTAAAATGGTAACGGTAGGGTTTAGGGTAGGGATGTCCCAAGGATCCCGGATAGCATTGACATTGTGCATTCTTTAGTCTCTTTTACAATAGCAGGTGATGGATTCTGACTTCAGTACTTTTAAATATGAAATATCCTTATTATGTGAAATTTAATGAAACAATAATGTATGTTGATGCTAATATGATGTATAACATTCCATGATGTTTCTATATGATTACAATAGCCTCATATTTAATATGCCATATACGATTTTTTAACAGTTACACTAATTAATTTTTATTAACTTAATTATTATGATTCAAGGTCAGTTCACCGTCTCACCTCATACTGTATTGGAGCAGCAGCAGCTGACTGCCCGGTTCAACGTCAGTTCACCGTCTCACCTCATACTGTATTGGAGCAGCAGCAGCTGACTGCCCGGTTCAACATCAGTTCACCTTCTCACCTCATACTGTATTGGAGCAGCAGCAGCTGACTTCCCTGTTCAACGTCAGTTCAACATCTCACCTCAAACTGTATTGGAGCAGCAGCAGCTGACTGCCCGGTTCAACACCAGTTCACCTCATACTGTATTGGAGCAGCAGCAGCTGAATGCCCGGTTCAACGTCAGTTCACCGTCTCACCTCATACTGTATTGGAGCAGCAGCAGCTGACTGCCCGGTTCAACATCAGTTCACCTTCTCACCTCATCCTGTATTGGAGCAGCAGCAGCTGACTGCCCTGTTCAACGTCAGTTCACCGTCTCACCTCATACTGTATTGGAGCAGCAGCAGCTGACTACCCGGTTCAACACCAGTTCACCTCATACTGTATTGGAGCAACAGCAGCTGACTGCCCGGTTCAACATCAGTTCACCTTCTCACCTCATACTGTATTGGAGCAGCAGCAGCTGACTGCCCGGTTCAACATCAGTTCACCGTCTCACCTCATACTGTATTGGAGCAGCAGCAGCTGACTTGATCGTTGAAGCTAATCATCATATGTTGAATCTGAGAGTAAATAGAGCCGACTACAACTCTAAAAATGAAGAGTTCATCTGGAGTTATTCTCAGATCCCGTAAAAACCGTAGGGTGCTTGGTCAATGAAAAACAGCCCCAAAAGGTTCTTCAAAGAACTTGTTAGAATGTGGTTCATCGAGGAACCTCCGTTGTTGCTGGACTTCTTCCGGGAACTTCGCAATTACAACTGAAAACGATTGTGACAAGTTTGGATGCGACAACAGTTAAAAAGGTTAAATTGGGTTTATGTTTGGCTCTGAATATTTATTGAAATAATTTATATAATAACATAACATACTAATAATGAATAACGAAGACAATGATGGTTTTCTGTGAATATCTTCCATAACGTTACTATAGCTAATTACCGTAAATATTAGAAAGCCGAGTTTGACCGTCGGCGTTGTATGAGCTACAGTACAGTACCGTTATCTAGCTAGCTAACGTTATGTCCAAACTAGGCACAACTAGGTTTGGATTATTTCCCTCAACTATATTCTTTCCCATATATTGTATATCGTTTCCATAAAGCCAACATGGCTTTACACTCAGTAACGTAAGTTTCCAATCTAGAGCAGTTCTCACTTTTGTGATAATTAACTAGCTAAAGTTAACTAACTTACGAACTAAGACGGTGACCTGTCCAGACGAGATGTTACAACGACCTGAATCGTCAATGGAGGTCTTCCTCTTTATATAGCCTGCTACAGCATGCAATACTATTAACTCACAAGGGGGCATAATGTTACATGTACAATACTATCCCATTTTGGAAACGTTACATGTACAATACTATCCCATTTTGGAAACGTTACATGTACAATACAATCCCATTTTGGAAACGTTACATGTACAATACAATCCCATTTTGGAAACGTTACATGTACAATACAATCCCATTTTGGAAACGTTACATGTACAATACTATCCCATTTTGGAAACGTCCCATATCTTAGATGATCAGAAAATCCAATAAGCGTTTCATAGTTTCCTCCTTAGCATATATTTTATATATATATTTATAGTTACATCGTAACTTGCCCTAAAGTGGACACACTCCCATCAGTTTCTGAGACAATTGCCCAGACTTTGTAGACGTTTTAATAATGCTTAAACCTCATCTTTATCAAATGATCCATTAATTCTTGTCAATAGGGGGTGCTGTTAGCACTTTGTAATAATTACATTCCCAAATTAAACTGCCTCTTACTCAATTCTTGCTCGTACAATATGCATATTATTATTACTATTGGATAGTAAACACTCTCTAGTTTCTAAAACCGTTTGAATTATATCTGTGAGTGAAACAGAACTGGACTTAGAGCAATTTTCCTATGTGGATGTGAGAATGCAAAATTTTGCTGGCTGTTCTCAGATCTGTTTATAAATCTGCCTCTTCTATTGGTTGAGATGCATACGCCTTCCCCTGGTTGTTAGCGAATAGTGAGACTTGAAATGGAATCTCTAGGCAGATCTGAAAGGTTATAAATGGCTTGGGAAGAAAAGTACTGGTCTTTTCCCTCTTCGCTCTGACGCAGGAAGGAGCTTGGCATATCGTACTAGAACCTTCGGTTATAACTCTTAGAAATATCCGGCTGTGTTTTTATTCGATATAGGCTTTAAAGACATCATAATGTTGTTATTTTAAACCGAATTATATCAGTTTATGTCAGTATACTGCGATTTTCGGATATTGATTAGTGTTGCGTTCTAGGGAGTTGGTGATGTCTGGACCACATGGCTAATGTTTACTGCTAATTGCAACGTTGAAGAGGACATTCTACAACCGAGCAACGATTCTTTTGGACAAAGGACACCTTTCCCAAGATTCTGATGGGAGTTCATCAAAAAGTAAGAACTATTTATTCTGATAATTCGTTGTTCTGTTGAAAAATGTTAAATGCATAAGCCGCCATTAATTTCAGTGTAGCCTCGCTTTAACGCACGCTGTATGTTGTAGCAACGTTAATTTTAAAAATGTAACATAGCGATTGCATTAACTAATTTGTCTTTCATTTGCTGTCCAACCTGTATTTTTTTGTCAAGTTTATGATTATTTGTTGATTAGAATAGGTGCCTCTCCAAAGATTTCTCCCGACATATTGTTGGCAGCTTGGCAACTTTTCTCATTGTATAACCACGATTTGTGCCGCTAAATATGCACATTTTCGAACAAACTCTATATGCATTGTGTAATATGATGTTATAGGACTGTCATCTGAAGAATTCTGAGAAGGTTAGTGAAAAAATTAATATATTTTGGTGGTTTATACGTTATCGCTATATTTGGCTTGAATCAATGCTGTTGTGATGTTTGCTATTGTGGTAAGCTAATATAACGCTATATTGTGTTTTCGCTGTAAAACACTTAGAAAATCTGAAATATTGGCTGGATTCACAAGATCTGTGTCTTTCATTTGCTGTACGCTGTGTATTTTTCAGAAATGTTTTATGATGAGTAATTAGGTAATACACGATGGTCTCTGTAGTTATTCTAGTTGCTTTGGTGAGAGTTGTGATGGTGGCTGCAATGGTAAACTATGATTTATACCTGAAATATGCACATTTTTCTAACAAAACATATGCTATACAATAAATATGTTATCAGACTGTCATCTGATGAAGTTGTTTCTTGGTTAGTGGCTAATTATATCTTTATTTGGTCGAATTTATGATAGCTACTGATGCAGTAAAAAAATGGTGGAGTTAAAGTGGTGTCTTTTGCTAACGTGGTTAGCTAATAGATTTACATATTGTGTCTTCCCTGTAAAACATTTTAAAAATCAGAAATGATGGCTGGATTCACAAGATGTGTATCTTTCATCTGGTGTCTTGGACTTGTGATTTAATGATATTTAGATGCTAGTATTTACTTGTGACGCTATGCTAGGCTATGCTAGTCAGCTTTTTTACTGATGGGGGTGCTCCCGGATCCGGGTTTGGGAGGAATTAGAGGTTAAAGATACCAACTCAAAACCTACGTTCGTCTACATATGGGTTGTTTAAATTTTATCTAATTATATTCCCAGTATTACTTTTAACAAATCTCTAGTAATCGATTATACACACATACAATCCATCATATTTTCATATATTCACCGAATCCATATGAAAACGTAAGAAATTCTCAGTTACTCACGACAACCATTCCATTGCTTTTTCAAGGACTCTCCATAGCTACGAAGCAGCTCTCCAAACATACTCCCAGCAGAACAAAAAATAAACTAAACTATAGATCTCTGTTACAATCCAAACTTCAGATTAAGACTCAATCACACAACTCCCATATAGCAGTCACACAAGTCTCATATCGCAGTCACACAAGTCTCATATCGCAGTCACACAAGTCTCATATCGCAGTCACACAAGTCTCATATCGCAGTCACACAAGTCTCATAACGCAGTCACACAATGCTATTCCCAAACATACCTAATCAATTAGGTGTTTTTCAACAATATTTTAACCTACAGGAATATTTTCACATTTCTATCTCATGGTTAGTTCCTAGGATAATGTAACTCAAACATTTACATCTTTCAATACTTCTAAAATTGGGTCCAGGTTTAAAACAATTACAGGCACACCTTACTATCTTATACTATATCATACATGGTCTTAACTAGTAAACACAGATTCTAGTTTTCATCCAGTTCACACAGATAGCTGACTCAGCCTCAGAGCCTCCTGACAGGGCCCTGTTTACACCTCCAAGGTGCCTCCTACAAACTCAGAGCCTACGAGACTTTTATAAAAACTCCACTTGTTTCGCTCACCTCATATTTTTTTTTTAAACTACGTTCGAGATGTGGTATCCACTCGGCTCGCTGCCTCTCAGATCAAAGGTGGGTCCATCTGCTCCGTTCCCGAAGTGTGGTCTCCTGAGATTCCAAGTTTGAGGGCTCCCTCATGTACCTTTTACCCAGGTCGCCAGGAGCGTCACCAAGTGAAGATTCACATCCCCAAATGTGGTTAATTTCTTTAATATCAAATGAGACAAACTTATCACACAAGTCAGAGTTATTCTTAAACTAAATCTTTATTCACTTAATAATAAGGGAGCAGGTCAATACAACACACAAATATAAAGTGAATCAATTGAGTGCTCTACGATAATGACGGCTGGTCGGCAAATCACCCCCAGATGACTCTTTGAGAGCCACGAGATTAAAGTACAAAGGTATTTTATAGCCAAGACACACCCCTTTCAACCTACATGACCAACAATAGACGTATAGAACGGGTCACAAGGTTAAAATTAGTATGAAATATACTTATAATTCATAGCAGACAGTATCTGCTGTAAAAACAGTACTCTTTGTGTAGAGACTAGGGTCTGGCCCTGAGGTCATCTCTCCCTGATACCATATAGAACAGAAACATTAACTCATGCTCTGGAATGCGGTCTCTTTAGGTTATATCACCCAAAAGACATTGTAAATCTCCTGTCATTGTTTTCTCTCAGAGGCCCATCCTCAGTAGAACACAGACACAATAGTTCTAAGAACTCTCTATTCTGTTGCATAAAACAACCATTTGATCCAATAAAAGTATTATAACATAATGTTGCAGTTTAGCTCTGTGTCCACTGAAAGTTTACTAGTAACAACTGGGACATAAAAGACACCCACCATAAGACCCACTAAATCTGCCCAAGATGAGGCAAACAAAAGTAAAACCCCCACACCAAACTTACAGACAGGAAGCAAACCAAAAAAGTGGAGCAACTAAAGGTGTTGACTCTCCACATCTATCAAGACAACTGGAGCACTGGGCCAGACACTCTTAAATAGAACCTGGACCAGCTCAGGTGGAACACCTTCCCACAAACGAGATGGACAAGCCAGCACAGGTGTAACACATATTGACTAACGAGGTGACACCAATCAGTGCGCCCTACGTGCTAACGAGCTATATGCACGAAAGTCCAACCTCAACACATAAATGGGAAAACGAAAGACTAACACCTTAATTAAGAGAATGCTCACCACCAACAGAAAACAACTTCCATTTCACATTATAAACAACTACAATGCTTCACCTTCACCAATATAAACATGGTGTCTGCTGGCTGTCAACAATTAAAAACAAGAAAAATAACGTGTATTTTTCTCTTCCTAAAACTCACTAGCTTCTATAACTCTCGTCTCCTTGGAACGAGCCCAAACAAAACTAATCTCTAATACGGAAAGTCAAAATAATTTGTGATCCATGGAACGTAATGGCTAAACACAAAACACAAATCTTTTTGACTGCCCAACCTTGAGACAATCAGAAACCAAGTTATCCTCACCATGGACACAAGCACCAAAAACGCTGTTGTTTTAACAAGTAGCAATAAATCACTGATATCGATTAGGGGTTAAATCAGGTTGTACTTGCTGTTGAAACTAACAACTAAAAAAACACATGGAAATGGGAGATATCATTTACCTCACTGGTTAGAGGACAACCTGCAGAAGACAGTCAGCTACATTTTGGAGTGATGCATTTAAATGTAGGGGTCGCTAAACAAAGGAACGCAACACTTATTTGTCATCACTCATCGATATCATGCTAAAATCAATTGTGCGACAGGAGGGAGATGAGGTTGTACGTCCTGTTTAAAACTAACAGCTCAAAAACCACACAGAACCTGGGAATAATGTGTACATCCCTGGTTAGAGGACAATTTGTAGAAAACAGATCACTACATTCTGAAGTGCTGCATTTTGATTCAAGTGGGTCACTAACGTGGTAAGTGGAACACAACTCTTTTCTTGTTAGTCACTTTTTGTTAAATATCATAAATAGTACTCTTTCAATTCAGAGCCTGGATTTATCTCCTCTGAGGCTAATATCCATATCAGGCTAAAATCAACAGAACAGGGGACAAACGTTTAGGGTTCTACATTGTGACATCATTAAAATACTCCTACTACAATGTTAAAACATTCTACATTGTGACATAATTTCATTGATATCATGAAACAATTCCTTCATGTATGCATTTTCTGATGTTTGATCAGAGATCTTTTATCAGAGTATCTATTGTCACACTGATCACAGCTATAAGGTTTCTCTCCTGTGTGTGTTCTCTGGTGCACTGTCAGCTCTCCAGATTGACCAAATCTCTTCCCACATTGATCACAGCTGTAAGATTTCTCTCCTGTGTGTGTTCTCTGGTGTGATACCAGATGGCCAGATCTACCAAAACTCTTCCCACATTGACCACAGCTATAAGGTTTCTCTCCTGTGTGTATTCTCTGGTGCACTTTCAGCTCTCCAGATCCACCAAAACTCTTCCCACATTGACCACAGCTATAAGGTTTCTCTCCTGTGTGTGTTCTCTGGTGTAGAGTCAGATTGCCAGGTGTAGTAAAACTCTTCCCACATTGATCACAGCTATAAGGTTTCTCCCCTGTGTGTGTTCTCTGGTGTAGAGTCAGAGAGCCAGATGTAGTACATCTCTTCCCACATTGATCACAGCTATAAGGTTTCTCTCCTGTGTGTATTCTCTGGTGCACTGTCAGCTCTCCAGATCGACCAAAAGTCTTCCCACATTGATCACAGCTATAGGATTTCTCTCCTGTGTGTGTTCTCTGGTGTTGAGTCAGATGACAAGATTGACCAAAACTCTTCCCACATTGACCACAGCTATAAGGTTTCTCTCCTGTGTGTGTTCTCTGGTGTATAGTCAGAGTGCTAGATGCAGCAAAACTCTTCCCACATTGACCACAGCTATACGATTTCTCTCCTGTGTGTGTTTTCTGGTGCACTGTCAGCTCTCCAGATCTACCAAAACTCTTCCCACATTGATCACAGCTATAAGGTTTCTCTCCTGTGTGTATTCTCTGGTGTTGTGTCAACTGGCCAGATTGACCAAAACTCTTCCCACATTGAACACAGCTATAAGGTTTCTCTCCTGTGTCTATTCTCTGGTGTTTAGTCAGCTGGCCAGATTGACCAAAACTCCTCCCACATTGAACACAGCTATAAGGCTTCTCTTCTGTGTGTGTTCTCTGATGAATTTTAATGCCTGATGAGGTGAATCTCTTCCCACAGTCAGAGCAGCAGTGAGTTCTCTTCCCTGTGGATCTCTGCAGGTGTTTCTTGAGGTGTTCTGGTCTGGAGGGACTCTTCTCTGCCTCGTCAGCATCATGAGGTTGTTGAGGCTCCCCAGAGGATCCACGATAGTCCCGTATCTCTCCTGTGTGAACAACAAATTCAGACGATTAAAGGCCCACAACAGCGGTAATCCACTGTAAAAGGTGACGCCAACAGCATAGCCATGATGTTGTACAACAATTGACGTCTGTAATGAATGTTAAAATTATTTGACAATTGTCTTATGAGCAACAAGTCATATTTTGTGTTGTTTTCACATTAGTAGTAACATCTAAGATTGTCGGCTAGAAATAAGTTATTCATGTTGTTGAAACTCTAAGCAGTGTGCCAGACGACTTTTGGTCTCCAATATAGGCCCCTTTCTGTGTTTGCTAAAATTGCGGCACAAGGGCAATTTGATTGCAGAAACTCCTCACTGCTAATGAAGAAACCGATAGTTATGGATGTACTATATTTGCCTTGAGCAAAAATGGTTAGCAAAGATTTTAGTTTTTCACAAAGTTTTCTGAATGTGAATGGGGGAAAACTCAGGGGAGTAACCCCTATTTCCAGGTTGCTTATGAGTGCATTTCACACTACTTTGGATTATAATTGTAAGGCTCGTTTGAATGTCCTGTGTAATATAATGTTTGCTACAGTATTAAGAATTGTGTAATTATTGAAGAACCGCGTTATTGACAGTATCTATTTGGGTGTTGTCAATAAAGTTAAGATTTTATTTTTTAAAAAAAAATTATTTTTTATTTCACCTTTATTTAACCAGGTAGGCCAGTGAAGAACAAGTTCTCATTTACAACAGCGACCTGGCCAAGATAAAGCAAAGCAGTGCGACAAAAAAACAGAGTTACACGTGGGATAAATAAACGTACAGTCAATAACACAATAGAAAAATCTATATACAGTGCGTGCAAATGGAGTACGGAGGTAAGGCAATAAATAGGCCATAGTAGCGAAGTAATTACAATTTAGCAAATTAACACTGGAGTGATAGATGTGCAGATGATGATGTGCAAGTAGAAATACTGGTGTGCAAAAGAGCAAAAAAAGTAAATAAAAACATGGGGATGAGGTAGGCAGTTGGATGAGCTATTTACAGATGGGCTGTGTACAGCTGCAGCGATCGGTAAGCTGCTCAGATAGCTGATGCTTAAATTTAGTGAAGGAGATAAGTCTCCAACTTCAGCGATTTATGCAGTTCGTTCCAGTCATTGGCAGCAGAGAACTGGAAGGAAAGGCGGCCAAAGAGGTGTTGGCTTTGGGGATGACCAGTGAGATATATCTCCTGGAGCGCGTGCTATGGGTGGGTGTTGCTATGGTGACCAGTGAGCTGAGTTAAGGGGGACCTTTCCCTAGCAAAGACTTATAGATGACCTGGAGCCAGTGGGTTTGGCGACGAATATGTAGTGAGGGCCAGCCATTCTAAGTCAGAACCGTCCAGAGTAGTGATGCTAGTCGGGCGTGCGGGTGCGGGCAGCGATCGGTTAAAGAGCATGCATTTAGTTGTACTTGCGTTTAAGAGCAGTTGGAGGCCACAGAAGGAGTGTTATATGACATTGAAGCTTGTTTGGAGGTTTGTTAACACAGTGTCCAAAGAAGGGTCAGATGTATACAGAATGGTGTCGTCTGCATAGGAGGTGGATCAAAGAATCACCCCAGCAAGAGCGACATCATTGATATACACAGAGAAAAAAGTCGGCCCGAGAATTGAACTCTGTGGCACCCCCATAGAGACTGCCAGAGGTCCAGACAACAGGCCCTCCAATTTGACACACTGAACTCTATCAGAGAAGTAGTTGGTGAACCAGGCAAGGCAATCATTTGAGAAACCAACCATTAATCTACACACAATAGAATCCTCATTAATCTACACACAACAGAATCCTCAATCACACAATAATGAAAAAGTGAAAACATGTTAAAAAAAAGAAACTTATTTGCATAAGTATTCAGACCCTTTGCTATGAGACTCGAAATTGCTTTCAGGTGCATCTTGTTTCCATTAATAATCCTTGAGATGTATCTACAACTTGTTCAGAGTCCACATGTGGTAAATTCAATTGATTGGATATGATTTGGAAGGCAAACACCTGTCTATATATGGTCCCACAGTTGACAGTGCATGGCAGAGCAAACACCAAGCAATGAGGTCAAAGGAATTGTCCGTAGAGCTCCAAGACAGGAGTGTGTCGAGGCCTAGATCTGGGGAAAGGTTCCCCAAAAAAATCTGCAGCATTGAAGGTCCCCAAGAACACAGTGGCCTCCATCATTCTTAAATGGAATAATCTTCCTAGAGCTGGTCACCCGGCCAAACTGAGCGATTGGGGGAGAAGGGCCTTGGTCACGGAGTTGACCAAAAACCTGATGGTCCCTCTGACAGAGCTCCAAAGTTCCTCTGTGGAGATGGGAGAACCTTCCAGAAGGACAACCATCTCTGCAGTACTCCACCAATCAGACATTTCTGGGAGAGTGGCCAGATGGAAACCACTCCTCAGTAAAAGGCACATGACAGACCACATGGAGTTTGACAAAAGGCACCTTAAGGACTCTAAAACCATGAGAAACAAGATTCTCTGGTCTGATGAAACCAAGATGGAACTCTTTGGCCTGAATGCCAAGAGTCACGTCTGGAGGAAACCTGGCACCATCCCTACGGTGAAGCATGTTGGTGGCAGCATCATGCTGTGGGGATGTTTTTCAGCAGCTGGGAGACTAGTCAGGATCGAGGGAAATATTAATGGAGCAAAGTGCAGAGAGATCCTTGATGAAAGACCTGCTCCAGAGCGCTCAGGACCTCAGACTGGGGCAAAGGTTCACCGTCCAACAGGACAACGACCTTAAGCACACAACCAAGACAACGCAGGAGTGGCTTCGGGACAAGTCTCTGAATGTCCTTTAGTGACATAGCCAGAGCCCAGACTTAAGCCCGATCTAACATCTCTGGAGACCTGAAAATAGCTGTGCAGTGATGTTCCCCATCCAACCTGACAGAGCTAGAGAGGATCTGCAGAGAAGGATGGGAGAAACTCCCCAAATGCAGGTCTGCTAAATTAAAGAGGAAAAATAATAATTTTATAAATTTTAGCTTTAAACAAAATGTGGAAAAATTCAAGGGGTCTGAATACTTTCCGAATGCACTGTATACAGCAACACCTCCCCCATAAGCATTCCTGTCTTTTCTGTAGATGCTATATCCCTGTATTGCTACTGCTGGATCAAAGGAATTATCTCAGTGAGTTTCAGAGATGAACAGTACAGTGCATTCCAAATTAGGCAGGCAAGTAAACAAAAACGTTTTCAAATAAAAACTATTCCAGAAAATGTCAACGCGTATATAACACCCGTCCAAGAGACTGTCGACCATTCACGTTCACATTGTCATGCTGTGACACGCAGTTCCTAAGCTAATTCTCACGAAATCCCTTTTTAAAGTCAGGGTATGAGTCGAGAAACATGCCTATTTTCCTTGAAAGTACGTAATGTCACGATTGCAAAGCTATACGATATTACAGAGAACAAGTTAATTATCTCTAATTATGTCTGAAAATATTTGTATTGTTGTGCTTCTTGTTCACGGAGGGTAATTCATGCCAATGTTATTTTCTTTAAGATGTTAATACGAATCGAAAGGAGTTTCCAATATCCTCATTTCTTAAAGTATTTCTGGTGATAGCAAGTGATAGTGACACACAAGCTAGGTCTATTTGAAACATTGCCATCCCATGGCAGCATTTACCAGCCACCAGGTTCAGAAGCTTTAAAACCCAATTCTATTTTTGCCCAAAGTTAAGATATAAATTATTCAAACTGAACATAATATTATTATTTAATACAAATTATTTAAGGCTATTTTAGTTTGAGTGAAAGATAGTTTTGGAATAGTTTGAATTTTTCAAACAGGTTTGTTATTTTATTTCAGTTTACTAAATAGTTTCCCCCTAATTATTTTTTCTATAATAAGCATGGAGGTTTCCCCTATCAACCAGTCATAGGTTCTGGTGACAAAGCGCCTCGTAACCTAGCTGGGAATGGGACAAACGGAACCCTTCTGTGGGAATAGACAGGGGCGATTTGTAATCAAATCTAATTCCCAGGAATGGGGTTCATATGAACCACAGAGACTGTGTGTCGGGAAATAACATGGCCGTGTCCAACCCTGCTTGTTCCCTCGACTCCGCTACCAACCACCAATCTCCAACAGGGCCCTTAACCTGTATCACTAGACACCTCATAGTGTGCTACAGGTAGGAATCAGCAATGAATCCCAATAATGAGACACCTCTGGGGAGGGGTGTCAGCAACATTAAAAAAAAATATATATATATAGTGTTTTATGACAAACCGTTTTTTACAAATCCGTCAAGACACCAACTTAGACTTTACTGTGAAATGCTTACTTGCAAGCCCTTAACCAACAGTGCAGTTCAAGAAGAAGAGAACGTTTACCAAATAGACTAAAATAAAAAGTAATAATAAAAAGTAACAAAATGAGAATAACAATAACGAGGCTATATACAGGGGGCACCGGTACCGAGTCAGTGTGGAGGCTATATACAGGGGGCACCGGTACCGAGTCAGTGTGCGGGGTTACAGGCTAGTTGAGGTAATCTGTACATGAAGGTGGGGGCGTAGTGACTATGCACAGGTAACAAACAACCAGCAAGTAGCAGCAGTGCACAAAAGGGAGGGGGTGGGGGAGGTCAATGTAAATTGTCCGGTGGTGATTTTACAAATTGTTCAGCAGTCTTATGGCTTGGGGGTAGAAGCTGTTGAGGAGGCTTTTGGTTATAGACTTGGTGCTGCGGTACCACTTGCCGTGCGGTAGCAGAGAAAACAGTCTATAACTTGGGTGACTGGAGTCTCTGACAATTTTGTGGGCTTTCCTCTGACACTGCCTATTATATAGGTCCTGGATGGCAGGAAGCTTGGCCACAGGATGTACTGGGCCGTTCGCACTACCCTCTGTAGCGCCTTAGGGTCAGATGGCGAGCAGTTGCCATTCCAGGCGGTGATGCAACCGGTCAGGATGCTCTCGATGGTGCAGCTGTATTACCTTTTGAGGATCTGGGGACCCATGCCAAATCTTTTCAATCTCCTGAGGGGGAAAAGGTTTCGTTGTGCCCTCTTCATGACTGTCTTGGTATATACCCACGTGGGTGATTGAAAGATGAACTCAGGTCCACACTCCAGTCCAGTTGACAGTGGTAATGCACCTTAAAGTTGGTTTCCAACCACCATATAAAGTCCAAAGAAGAAAAAGAAGCCTGAAGGAAGGAGAAATTACAAGAAACTAATTTGGTTTACCTTTTGGGTGATCGCGACTGGTTACCTATTTTGATGTGATATGCAAGTATTGTGTGAAATTATTCTGAATTGATATGAAAATACAGCGATTTATGTTTCTAGAAATGTATCGCAATTGAGAATGGATAATTTGACTATTTTATCTGCCAGAGCCAGTCTACCTCTGAAAACAACAAAGTCCTTGGACCTTGAGGAGTAACGGGGGCAGCAATCAGCAGTAGAAACAATAACAAAGCGTACTCCCTGCCTGTTTCGGTAAAAAGCTGAGGGATGGGGCTGGAGAAATGCAACCATCCATGATACAAACATTATAGTTTTAACCATGTTTTGAGGATATAGAGTGTTCGTTTATATTTACTGACAAACATTGGAGTAAAAACAAGCTTATATTTTGGGTTCTGATGGGGTACGATAGTTGAACTAAGCTCACGAGGCATTTGTAAGTAAATTCTTCAAGAAAAAGATGGGTACATATCATTAATGTATAAGTCCCAAAATGGATTTAACAACTGCTGATTACCCCTTTAAGACTACATATTGGGCTAATCTAATAGGAGATATTGAGGACTACAGTATTTCAGGCATCGTCATTGGATGCATTTGATCAATTGTTAACGTTTTGTTGATGGTCCACTCTTGATGTTCTACACGTTACAGTGAAGCTTCAGCCATTCCTACAGATCAACATTAAAGCGTAGAACCCCTTTACTGCATATTGGTTCAACGACTGCAGAGACGGTACTTACTGGTGTTAAACAGATCTCCAACCTCCTCTTCTTCTTCCAATGTGATAGTCATCTCCCCCTCCTCTTTCACTCCAAAAACGGAATCCTCCTCTTCTTTTACTGTAATATCCTCCTCCTCTTTCACTCTGAACGGGTCTGCCTCTTCTTTCACTGTAACGTCTTTCTCTTCGTCTTTCACAGTAACAGCCTCACCCTCTACTTGTTTTTGTATTGTAACATCCATCTCTTCCTCCTCCTCTTTGACGAAAGCTTCTTTCTCCGTCCAGCAGACCACCTCTTCTTTATCAGGAGGTGAGTAACTTCGTGAACTCATGGTCGGGGATGTTAGCTAGCTAGCATTAGCGACTAGCCTAGTTCAAAGCTAACTTAGCAAACAAGCTAGCTGACAAACAACGTAAATATATAATTAAATGGGCCAACAAGTACAAACAAAAGAAGTGTGTTTAAAACACATCGACTAATATACACCAAAACAGTGTACGAAAGCTTCTTTCTCCGTCCAGCAGACCTCTTCATTAGCAGGAGGAGAGTAGCGTAATGAACTCATGGTCGGGGATGTTAGCTAGCTAGCATTAGCGACTAGCCTAGTTCAAAGATAACTTAGCAAACAAGCTAGCTGACAAACAACGTAAATATATAATTAAATGGGCCAACAAGTACAAACAAAAGAAGTGTGTTTCAAACACATCGACTAATATACACCAAAACAGTGTAAAGAGCGTGAATCTTGTAGCTATGTTTGCTCGAATGCTACCGAGGTGTCTGACTAGGTGTTGTTGTTGAAGGAGCGTCCCGTCCACTAGATTATACGTCACACTGGCAGCATCGCCTGAAACGAAAATACGCACATCGCCATCTGCTGACTGGAGTGGGTAACGCAGTTGAGGAACCAAAAGTTTATATTCATTTATTTCATAAAGGTTTAATAATATATTAAGTCGTTCAAAGAGAAGCATGTGTTGATTGATTCGTGTTTAATGAGTGAGAGTTTAAAACAAACGTTACACCCACTACACATTTGCATTGAACCATACTTCTGACATGGATCATTTTGACCCCAGAGGCATATCTTTTATCATAGCCAAAATGTGGTTTAATCAATTCTTCATGACTTTGTCAATCAACTTGTTCTTAATAAATCTAAATCATGGAGTAGAGTTTCTGTATCAAAATGGACTTTTAACAAATTCAAATCCTTTGGAGTAATTTTGACCCCAGTCAACAGCATCTTTGATAAATAGGACGTTTATTTACAATCAAAGTCACATTTTATTGGTCACATACACGTGTTTAGCAGATGTTATTGCAGGTGTAGTGAAATGCTTCTATTTCTAGCTCCGGACAGTTAAGTAATATCTAACAAGAACACCAGAAATGTCACTTAAATAGAAGAGGGAACTAACAAAGAGTCACTGACAAAAACCACAACTAAACATGTGGGGTTTTAGAAGGGGTTCTGAAAGACACTATGGGGGTGTCCACTGAAAGTTGACTCGTAACAACAACTGGGAACCTAAAAGACACCCACCATGAGACCCACTAAAACTGCCCAAGAAGAGGAAAACAAAAGAAAAACCCACACCAAACTTAAAGACAGAAAGCAAACCAAAAAGGTAGCGCAACTAGTGTTGACTCTCCACATCTATCAAGACAACTAGAGCACTGGGCCAGACACTCTTAAATAGAACCTGGACCAGCTCAGGTGAAATCTGTAAACTACCCACCCAATTTACCTACCTCACCCCCCATACTGCTTTTATTTATTTACTTTTCTGCTCTTTTGCACACCAGTATCTCTTCTTGCACATGATCATCTGATGATTTATCACTCCAGTGTTAATCTGCTAAATTGTAATTACTCGATTTATTGCCTACCTCATGCCTTTTGCACACATTGTATATAGATTCTCTTTTTTTTCTACCATGTTATTGACTTGTTTATTGTTTACTCCATGTGTAACTCTGTGTTGTTGTCTATTCACACTGCTATGCTTTATCTTGGCCAGGTCGCAGTTGCAAATGAGAACTTGTTCTCAACTAGCCTACCTGGTTAAATAAAGGTGAAATAAAAAATGAAATAAAAAAAACACCTTCCCACCAATGAGATGGACAAGCCAGCACAGGTGTAACACATACTGACTAACGAGGTGACACCAATCAGTGCGTCCTACGTGCTAACGAGCTATACTTGCTAACGAGCTATATGGACGAGTCCAACCTCAAAACATAAATGGAAAAACCAAAGCCTGTAACACCTTCCCCTTAAGACAACAAATATATGCTATATTTTTTTGCACAAGTTTGCTCACCACCAACAGAAAACAATTTCTATTTCACATTATAATCAACTACAATGCTTCACCAATATAAACATGGTGTCTACTGGCTGTCAACAACTAAAAATAGGGCAAAAAAAACTCTTATCGTCTAGAACTCTCATCTAACTAAAATGTATGTACAGTATTTTTTGCCCTTCTTCCTAAAACACACTAGCTTCTAGAACTCTCGTCCCCTTGGAACGAGCCCAAACAAAACTCATCTCCAATACAGGAAAAACGTGCAGTCAAAATAAATTGTGATCCATGGCAACTCACTGGCTAAACGCAAAACACTAAACTTTTTGACTGCCCACCCTTGAGGCAATCAGCAACCAAGTTGTCCTTACCACGGACATGACTGATATCAAGAGGAAACTCCTGCAATATCCGTAGTAACTTTCCATCTCACTGCAGAGCTTCTCTCTTTTCAGGGTTCACTAGATAGGCATGTTGTTGGATGTCATGCGCTAGTACATTTGGGTTGGCACATCTGAGAATTAACCCTGCTATTATAAAAGCAGGGCAACAACGTCAATATAATTGTCCCAAAAAATGGTCAGCTGGTTGTATAAATAATTATGAATACTAAATGTTTCATGAAATGTAAATATGAAATATTTGATTGCATAGTCTTATTTTCAACGTCTTTTCAATTACATTTTGCTAGGTGGGATAGCCCAACGTCAAAACACAGTTTTAACGTGTCTAAATCAATAACCAATATGCAGAAACAGTTTCTGATATATTGAAAACCTAAACAAAAAATGTGCTATAGACACAAATATCTGCCACAATAATTGTTACGGTTCTCCTCCTCCTCTACAACCGAAGAGGAGGAGTAGTGATTGAACCAAGGCGCAGCGGGTTGTGAATACATAATTTATTTAAAGAAAAGACGAAAACACGAACTTCACTATAAACTAACAAAACAACAAACGGAGTAGACAGACCTGGACGACGAACTTACATTAAACACGAAGAACGCACAAACAGGGAAAATAGACTACACAAAATGACGATGTACAAAAACAAACCGAACAGTCCCGTATGGTGCGACAAACACTGACACAGGAGACAACCACCCACAATGAACACTGTGAAACAACCTACCTAAATATGGCTCTCAATTAGAGGAACGCCAAACACCTGCCTCTAATTGAGAGCCATACCAGGCAACCCTAAACCAACATAGAAACAGACAACATAGAATGCCCACCCAAACTCACGTCCTGACCAACTAACACATACAACAAACTAACAGAAATAGGTCAGGAACGTGACATAACCCCCCCCTAAGGTGCGAACTCCGGGCGCACCAGCACAAAGTATAGGGGAGGGTCTGGGTGGGCATCTGACCACGGTGGTGGTTCAGGCTCTGGGCGAGTTCCCCACCCCACCATAGTCAATCCCAACTTACGTCTTCCCCTTATAATGACCACCCTCCTATTACACCCACTTAATATACATGGTACCATCAAGATAAGGGGCAGCACCAGGATAAGGTAGCGCAGGACAGAGAGATAGCTCAAGACAGAGAGGTAGGTCAAAATAGAGAGGTAGCTCAGGATAGAGGAGCAACTCCGGACTGAAGGGCAGCTCCGGACAGAGAGACAGCTCTGGACTGAGGGGCAGTTCTGGATAAATAGCCGCTCTGGGCTGAGAAGCAGCTCATGGCTGGCTGACGGCTCTGGACGCTTATGGCTGTAGGGCAGCTCATGACTGGAAGGCAGCTCATGACTGGAGGGCAGCTCATGACTGGAGGGCAGCTCATGACTGGAGGGCAGCTCATGACTGTCTGACGGCTCTGGCAGATCCTGTCTGGTTGGCGGCTCTGGCAGATCCTGTCTGGTTGGCGGCTCTGGCAGATCCTGTCTGGTTGGCGGCTCTGGCAGATCCTGTCTAGTTGGCGGCTCTGGCAGATCCTGTCTGGTTGGCGGCTCTGGCAGATCCTGTCTGGTTGGCGGCTCTGGCAGATCCTGACTGACGACTGGCTCTAGCGGCTCCTGACTGACTATCGGCTCTGACGGCTCGGGACAGACGGGCAGCTCTAATGGCTCGGGACAGACGGATGGCTCAGACGGCGCTGGGGAGACGGATGGCTCAGACGGCGCTGGGGAGACGGATGGCTCAGACGGCGCTGGGGAGACGGATGGCTCAGACGGCGCTGGGGAGACGGATGGCTCAGACGGCGCTGGGGAGACGGATGGCTCAGATGGCGCTGGGGAGACGGATGGCTCAGGCGGCGCTGGGGAGACGGATGGCTCAGATGGCGATGCGGAGACGGATGGCTCAGATGGCGCTGCGGAGACGGATGGCTCAGACTGATCCTGTCTAGCGGAAGGCTTTGGCTGCTCCTGTCTGGTGGAAGGCTCTAGCGGCTCCTGTCTGGCGGAAGGCTCTGTAGGCTCATGGCAGACGGGCGGCTTTGAAGGCTCAATACAGACGAGCAGTTCATGCGGCGCTTGGCAGACGGACAGTTCAGGCGCCGTTGGGCAGACGGCAGACTCTGGCCGGCTGAGACGCACTGTAGGCCTGGTGCGTGGTGCCAGAACAGGAGGCACTGGGCTGGAGACACGCACCATAGGGAGAGTGCGTGGAGGAGGAGCAGGGCACTGGAAACGCACTGGAAGCCTGGTGCGTGGTGTAGGCACTGGTGGTACTGGGCTGGGGCGGGGAGGTAGCGCCGGAAATACCGGACCGTGCAGGCGTACTGGCTCCCTTGAGCACCGAGCCTGCCCAACCTTACCTGGTTGAATGCTCCCCGTCGCCCGCCCAGTGAGGAGAGGTGGAATAACCCGCACCGGGCTATGTAGGCGAACCGGGGACACCATGCATAAAGCTGGTGCCATGTAAGCCGGCCCAAAGAGACGTACTGGTGGCCAGATATGTAGAGCCGGCTTCATGGCACTTGGCTCAATGCTCAATCTAGCCCTACCAGTTCGGGGAGGTGGAATAACCCGCACTGGGCTATGCACACGTACAGGAGACACCGTGCGCTCTACTGCGTAACACGGTGTCTGCCCGTACTCCCGCTCTCCACGGTTAGCCTGGGAAGTGGGCGCAGGTCTCCTACCCGCCCTTGGCCCACCACCTCTTAGCCCCCCCCAAAGAAATGTTTGGGTAGTACTCACGGGCTTTTCGGGCTTCCGTGCTAGATGCGTCCCCTCATAAAGCCGGTTCCCTTCTCCGGTTGCCTCTGCTCTCCTCATTGTTCTCCCAGCTGTTCCCATGGGAGGCGATCCCTTCCAGCCAGGATCTCCTCCCATGTGTAGCAACCTTTACCGTCTAAAACATCCTCCCAAGTCCATTCCTCCTTCTTGCGCTGTCCCTTCCTCCGATTACACCGCTACTTGGTTCTGGTTATAAGGTGGGTGGTTCTGTTACGGTTCTCCTCCTCCTCTACAACCGAAGAGGAGGAGTAGTGATTGAACCAAGGCGCAGCGGGTTGTGAATACATAATTTATTTAAAGAAAAGACGAAAACACGAACTTCACTATAAACTAACAAAACAACAAACGGAGTAGACAGACCTGGACAACGAACTTACATTAAACACGAAGAACGCACGAACAGGGAAAATAGACTACACAAAATGACAATGTACAAAAACAAACCGAACAGTCCCGTATGGTGCGACAAACACTGACACAGGAGACAACCACCCACAATAAACACTGTGAAACAACCTACCTAAATATGACTCTCAATTAGAGGAACGCCAAACACCTGCCTCTAATTGAGAGCCATACCAGGCAACCCTAAACCAACATAGAAACAGACAACATAGAATGCCCACCCAAACTCACGTCCTGACCAACTAACACATACAACAAACTAACAGAAATAGGTCAGGAACGTGACAATAATCACATTACTTGTATTTTTTTAACAAGAACCTTATAAACTGCACAAGCACCAGAAACGCTGTTGTTTTTACAAGTAGCAATAAATCACTGATATCGATTAGGGGGGAAATCAGGTTGTACCCCCTACCCTAAACACAAGACAGGTGATACCAATTAGACAAACTCAAAAGAAAACAGAAAAGGGGATCGGTGGCAGCTAGTAGACCGGAGACGACGACCGCCGAGCGCCGCCCGAACGGGAAGAGGCACCATCCTCGGCGGGATTCGTAACAACGTCAAATACCTAAATACTCATCATAAAACATTTCTGAAAAATACATAGTGTACAGAAAATGAAAGACAAGCATCTTGTGAATCCAGCAAATATTTCCGATTTCTTAAGTGTTTTACAGCGAAAACACAATATAGCGTTATATTAGCTTACCACAATAGCCAGAAACACAAGCCATTCCCCAGTAGCAAAAGTTAGCGATCGTAACAAACCAGCAAAAGATATATAATTTTTTACTAACCTTGATAAGCTTCATCAGATGACAGTCCTATAACATCAGGTTATACATACACTTATGTTTTGTTTGAAAATGTGCGTATTTAGAGCTGAAATCAGTGGTCATACATTGTGCTAACGTAGCATCTTTTTCCCACAACGTCCGGATATTTTTCTGACACTTTTTCTGACACACATATTCTGACCAAATAACTATTCATAAACATAACTAAAAAATACATGTTGTATAGGAAATGATAGATACACTAGTTCTTAACCTGTCTAGGATGAGGGTGCCGCTAGCGGCACTCCCCCCCCACCCCCACTGAAAAGGCAGAGCCGCGAAATTCAAAAAAAAAATTTTTTTTTAAATATTTAACTTTCACACATTAAAGTCCAATACAGCTAATGAAAGACACAGATCTTGTGAATCCAGCCAACATGTCCGATTTTTTAAATGTTTTACAGGGAAGACACAATATGTAAAGATGTACATCTATTACCTAAAAACACATTAGCATAATCCACCATCTTTTATTTGTCCACCAACACCAGTAGCTATCACCAATTCGGCTAAACTAAGATATTTATAGCCCCTAACCAAGAAAAAAACTCATCAGATGACAGTCTGATAACATATTTATGGTATGGGATAGGTTTTGTTAGAACAATGTGCATATTTCAGGTAGATGGCATAGGTTACAATTGCACCCACCGTCACAAATGGAATAGAAAAACTACTTAGAGCAACGTGTTTACCTACTTACTAATCATCAAACATTTCGTAAAAATACACAGCATACACTAATCGAAAGACACAGATCCTGTGAATACAGGCAATATTTCAGATTTTCTAAGTGTCTTACAGCGAAAACACAATAAATCGTTATATTAGCATAGCACATAGCACATAGCAGCCCAGCATTGATTCTAGCCAAAGTGAGCGATAACGTCAACATCGCCAAAATATATTATTTTTTTCACTAACCTTCTCAGAATTCTTCAGATGACACCCCTGTAACATCACATTACAACATGCATATACAGTTTGTTCGAAAAGGTGCATATTTAGCCACCAAAATCATGGTTAGACAATATGAAATGCTGGTGAGAAAATGTCCGTGCGCCATATTAGACAGTGATCTACTCTTATACATAAATACTCATAAACGTGACTAAAAATATATAGGGTGGACAGGGATTGATAGACAATTTAATTCTTAATACAATCGCGGAATTACATTTTTTAAATTATCCTTACTTTTCAATACAGTTTGCGCCAAGCGAAGCTACGTCAAAAAACATGGCGTCCTAAGCCACTAACATTTTTCGACAGAAACACGATTTATCATAATAAATTGTTCCTACTTTGAGCTGTTCTTCCATCAGTATCTTGGGCAAAGGATCCTTTCTTGGGTCTAATCATCTTTTGGTGGAAAGCTGTCCTCTTGCCATGTGGAAATGCCAACTGCGTTCGGGATGAACTGGAAGCGTGCCCAGCTATTCACAGCGTTTCAGAAATAAATGTCCCAAAATCGCACTAAACGGATATAAATTGCTATAAAACGCTTTAAATTAACTACCTTATGATGTTTTTAACTCCTATAACGAGTCTTAACATGACCGGAGAAAGATTACTCCCAACACAAATGCTTGGAACAGGTGTGGGTCGGTGTCCTCCACGCGCATGACGCACCAAGAAAAGACTTGCTAGCTACAGGGTTTTTTAATTTATAGTGCCTGTGAACGCGCAATCGACCCCATTCAAATCGTCATCACGTAAAGGCATCCAGGGGAAGACGTAAGCAGTGTCCGTATACTCATAGCAATAACAGTGCCCTTTTAACTGACTCCAGATCAGGGGCCAACATTTCTGAAATCTGACTCCATGTCAGGGAAATTGCTGTAGAATGGGTTCTGTTCCACTTAGAGACAAAATTTCAACTCCTATAGAAACTATAGACTGTTTTCTATCCAATAATAATAATAATATGCATATTGTACGATCAAGAATTTTGTGGGAAGCCGTTTCAAAAATTACACGATTAGCATAAATAGTGACAACAGCGCCCCCAGCCTCAACAGGTTAATGCAATCGCCGTGTTAGAATTCTAAAAATAACTTCATTACGACATCCAGCTTAGGTATAGCGAGAGACTACCCAAAAGCTGGGCGCAAACGACTAGCACAACATGTTTGACAGATATATGAAATAGCATCATAAAATGGGTCCTACTTTTGCTGATCTTTCATCAGAATGTTGTACAAGGGGTCCTTTGTCGGGAACAATCGTTGTTTGGATTTAGAACGGCCTTTTTCCCTCTCGATTTAGCAAGCACACTTGTCAAGTGGCGCGAATCTCTCCATCGTCAACAAACTCAGAGAACGGAACACGGCAAAACTCCCGAAAAAATGTCAATAATCTGATTAAACTATATTGAAAAAACATACTGTACGATGATATTGTCACATGTATCAAATAAAATCAAAGCCGGAGATATTAGTCGTCCATAACGACAGCTTATCAGAAGGCAAATCCAGGTCCCTTGACGCGCTCTCCAGAAAACAGGAAACTGGTGACACGTCATACAAAGAGCATTTATTCGAGCCCAGATCAAGTTACACACTCAATTTCTTCTCTCAATGCTTGTTGACATCTAGTGGAAGACGTATGAAGTGCATCTAAACTAATAAATATCAAGGATTTTAATGGGCAGGCCCTAGAAGAGAGCATCAATTTCAGATTTTCCACTTCCTGTCAGGAAGTTTGCTGCAAAAGGAGTTCTGTTTTACTCACAGATATAATTCAAATGGTTTTAGAAACTAGAGAGTGTTTTCTATCCAATAGTAATAATAATATGCATATTGTACGAGCAAGAATGGAGTACAAGGCCGTTTGAAATGGGCACCTTTTATCCGGCTACTCAATACTGCCCCTGCAGCCCAAACAGGAAAAGTATTTGGTCACCAACAAACAAGCAGGATTTCTGGCTCTCACAGACCTGTAACTTCTTCTTTAAGAGGCTCCTCTGTCCTCCACTCGTTACCTGTATTAATGGCACCTGTTTGAACTTGTTATGAGTATAAAAGACACCTGTCCACAACCTCAAACAGTCACACTCCAAACTCCACTATGGCCAAGACCAAAGAGCTGTCAAAGGACACCAGAAACAAAATTGTAGACCTGCACCAGGCTGGGAAGACTGAATCTGCAATAGGTAAGCAGCTTGGTTTGAAGAAATCAACTGTGGGAGCAATTATTAGGAAATGGTAGACATACAAGACCACTGATAATCTCCCTCGATCTGGGGCTTCACGCAAGATCTCACCCCGTGGGGTCAAAATGATCACAAGAACGGTGAGCAAAAATCCCAGAACCACACGGGGGAACCTAGTGAATGACTTGCAGAGAGCTGGGACCAAAGTAACAAAGCAGGAAGTTGGATGGGCTATTTACAGATGGGCTGTGTACAGCTGCAGCGATCGGTAAGCTGCTCAGATAGCTGATGCTTAAAGTTAGTGAGGGAGATATAAGTCTCCAACTTCAGCGATTTTTGCAATTCGTTCCAGTCATTGGCAGCAGAGAACTGGAAGGAAAGGTGGCCAAAGGAGGTGTTGGCTTTGGGGATGACCAGTGAGATATAACTCCTGAAGTGCGTGCTATGGGTGGGCGTTGCTATGGTTACCAGTGAGCTGAGTTAAGGCGGAGCTTTACCTAGCAAAGACTTGTAGATGACCTGGAGCCAGTGGGTTTGGCGACGAATATGTAGCGAGGGCCAGCCGACAAGAGCATACAGGTCGCAGTGGTGCGTGGTATATGGGGCTTTAGTGACAAAATGGATGGCACTGTGATAGACTGCATCCAGTTTGCTGAGTAGAGTGGTAGAGGCTATTTTGTAAATGACATCGCCGAAGTTAAGGATCGGTAGGATAGTCAGTTTTACGAGGGTATGTTTGGCAGCGTGAGTGAAGGAGGCTTTGTTGCGAAATAGGATGCCGGTTCTAGATTTAATTTTGGATTGGACATGCTAAATATTAGTCTGGAAGGAGAGTTTACAGTCTAACCAGACACCTAGGTATTGTAGTTGTCCACATATTCTAAAACAGAACCGTCCAGAGTAGTGGTGCTAGTCGGGCGGGTGTGGGGATTGACCGGTTGTTATTATCGGCTGTTGAGTCTGCCGATAAGAATACGGTGATTGACAAAGTCGAAAGCCTTGGCCAGGTCGATGAAGACGGCTGCACAGTACTGTCTTTAATCGATGGCGGTTATGATATCGTTTAGTACCTTGAGCGTGGCTGAGGTGCACCCGTGACCAGCTCGGAAACCGGATTGCACAGAGGAGAAGGTACGGTGGGATTAGAAATGGTCAGTGATCTGTTTGTTAACTTGGCTTTCGAAGACTTTAGAAAGGCAGGGCAGGATGGATATAGGTCTGTAATAGTTTGGGTCTAGAGTGTCACCCCTTTAGAAGAGGGGGATGACCGCGTCAGCTTTCCAATCTTTAGGAATCTCAGACGATACGAGAGGTTGAACAGACTAGTAATAGGGGTAGCCACAATGGCAGCAGATAATTTAGAAAGAGAGGTTCCAGATTGTCTAACCCAGCTGATTTGTACGGGTCCAGGTCTTGCAGCTCTTTCAGAACATCAGCTATCTGGATTTGGGTGAAGGAGAAACTGGCGAGGCTTGGGCAAGTAGCTGCGGGGGGTGCGGAGCTGTTGGCCGGGGTTGGGGTAGCCAGCTGGTCCAGGTTCTATTTAAGAGTGTCTGGCCAGCCGTAGAGAAATGCTTATTGAAATTCTCGATTATCGTGGAGTTATCGGTGGTGACAGTGTTTCCTAGCCTCAGTGCAGTGGGCAGCTGGGATGAGGTGCTCTTATTCTCCATGGACTTTACAGTGTCCCAGAACTTTTTAGAGTTAGAGCTACAGGATGCAAATTTTTGTTTGAAAAAGCTAGCCTTTGCTTTCCTAACTGACTGTGTATTGGTTCCTGACTTCTCTGAAAAGATGCATATCGCGGGGACTATTCGATGCTAGTGCCGTACGCCACAGGATGTTTTTGTGCTGGTCGAGGGCAGTCAGGTCTGGAGTGAACCAAGGGCTATATCTGTTCTTAGTTCTACATTTTTTGAAAGGGGCATGCTTATTTAAGGTGGTGAGGAAATTACTTTTAAAGAACAACCAGGCATCCTCTACTGACGGGATGAGGTCAAAATCCTTCCAGGATACCCGGGCCAGGTCGATTAGAAAGGCCTGCTTGCAGAAGTGCTTTAGGGAGCGTTTGACAGTGATTAGGGGTGGTCGTTTGACCGCGGACCCATAACGGATGCAGGCAACGATCGCTGAGATCCTGATTGAAAACAGCAGAGGTGTATTTGGAGGGCAAGTTGGTCAGGATAATATCTATGAGGGTGCCCATGGTTACGGATTTAAGGTTGTACCTGGTGGGTTCCTTGATAATTTGTGTGAGATTGAGGGCATCTAGCTTGGATTGTAGGACGGCCAGGGTGTTAAGCATATCTCAGGTTAGGTCACCTAATAGAACGAACTCTGAAGATAGATAGGGGGCAATCAATTCACATATGGTGTCCAGGGCACAGCTGGGAGCTGAGGGGTGTCTATAACAGGCGGCAACAGTGAGAGACTTATTTCTGGAGAGATTCATTTTTAAAATTAGAAGGTGTTTGGGCATGGACCTGGAAAGTATGACAGAACTTTGCAGGCCATCTCTGCAGTAGATTGCAACTCCTCTCTTTTTGACAGTTCTATCTTGACGGAATATGTTGTGGTTGAGGATAGAAATTTCAGGATTTTTGGTTGCCTTCCTAAGCCAGGATTCAGACACGGCAAGGACATTAAGGTTGGCGGAGTGTGCTAAAGCAGTGAGTAAAACAAACTTAGGGAGTAGGCTTCTGATGTTATCATGCATGAAACTACGCTAGCCCGGAGAAGCGCCTGGCTCGAGGCTAACTGGTGCTAGCTTCGGGACAAGGGCGTCATCGACGTCCTGCAAAGGCCGGTTGAGGGCACATCGGACGGAATTACGTCGGCAGACCAGTCGTGATGGATCGGCGGGGCTCCGTGTTGACAAAGGGTCTAGGCCAATTGGCAAAAGAGGTATTGTAGCTGGAGTAATTTTGTTTGCTAGCTGGGAAATGCACCGGGCTCGAGGCTAACTGGTGCTAGCTTCGGGACAAGGGCGTTAGCCACTATAGCCACTCTGGTGCAAAGGTCCAGAGCTTACGGCAGGAATCCGGTGATGTAGTGGCTTTTAGTCGTCTTAGTGAAGAGTCTGGGAGGCATCAGCTGTGTAGCCGAGTGATCATAGGGTCCACTGAGCAGGCCGGGAGATGGGCCTGGCTCAAGGCTAGCTTCGAGGCTGGGCCACTCGGTAGCAGCTAGCCAGCTGCAATTATCCGGTGTAATGGTCCAGAGCTTACGGCAGGAATACGGTGATGTAGTGGAGAAAAACAGTCTGGTATCCTCATTGTTGATATTGCACTGTGCAGACTGGCAGGTATTATCCAGGCTAAAAGCGGCTGGTGTCTGAGCTAAAAAGGTAAAGGCCACTAGCAGTGGCTAACAATGACTAAATAGCTATTAGCTAATTAGCTGGTTAGCTTCTGATGGCTAGCTGCTGATTGAGGTTGTAGCTATAAGGTCTAAAAAAAATAGCAGATCTGTATCATAATGGGTGAGGCGGGTTGCCGGAAGGTATATTTAATTTAAACATGGAAAAAGAGATTGAAATATTTTGCAATATATACAAAAAATGACGGAAAAAAACAACAAACACGTCATGCTGCTACGCCATCTTGGAATGCAAGGTGACTCGGTTAAAAAACATTGGATATAGCAAACTCTGATGATTTAGTAGTTCTGTGCCTATGAAAACTGTTTTCCCAGCGTAACATAAGGAGCCACTAAATGATACGTAGTTCAAGTGCATTTCAGAATACAAAAAAACTGTCCCACAGCAAGATCCCTTATTTAAGTTGAAGTTCATCATATAACAAGGGTAACATTATGACTATAACTACTGTTCCCTGAAGGAGGGAAACTAGGTACAACATACTATTAAATTCACGCCTCGCTGGAAGCCCCGCCTTCCACAGGTGATGAGCGTGAGGCTCGGGTTATTCCTTAAATTTAATACCGCTCTTCACCGACCCAGGAAGGAGTGGGGCCAAACAGGTGTTGCACCTCATTTCCCTCCTTCAGGGAACAGTAATTATAGTGTTAGGTTCTAATTTTTCAGAGTAAATAACTAACAGACACTAGAGAAGCTTAACCAAGTTTAATTCTTCCCAAAGGGTCGTTACAGCCGTAGTTCAGACAAAAACATGTGCTCACCATCACAAGTATATATATACCCCACTTTGGACACTCCTCCTTCTCTCCAATCCTTACATCTTCTGGGTCGACAGGAAGAGGGTAACAGGATACTAAACCCTTATTACTCCCTTCAGGGGATCTGACCTGACCTCAACCCCTCCTTCGCCTAATCCATAGATGTCCATCCGCTTCCCCTATAGCAATCCTGTGATCTCCTCCCGTCCACCCAGCACATTCCACAGCCACTCTGTCTTTCTACAGATCTCACTCATTTATATACTGCATCTGATCTATCATGTCTTTATTATCTCAATGTTCAAAGTTTAGCCCGAATCCAACAGTCATAAAGTTGCACTCCCTTTCAGTCGGTCAACTTCGGTAAAACATACTATGGGAAAATACAATCATTCCCCATGCCGACCCAAACGGATACTAAATGAAACGGCCCCTGGCAGACCACCCAGACCTTACTTCGCAAGATTTGTCAATTTATTAATTGTATTTTGTTTGAAACACTCCTGTCAATGTTGAGTAAGGACGCACGCCTTATTCTGCCCTTGAGTTGCGTTCCCATGCAAAACTAGACAGATAGCTAACAACTAAGTCTTCAATAAAACTCCCAAGGCGTGACTTTTCTTGAATGAATATATTGAAAACGTTTATGTTGTAAAACTGCAAAACACAGAAAATAATATACTTTAGTATTCAATTCACACCGACATACTGTAGCTATACATTATACATTTGTAGTTGCATGAATACAAAGCACGTGCTACGGTACCATGCATCTGGCATGATGCCAAACCATATAGCTAATTGCTTTCTCATAATGGTAATTGACTAACTCCTTTTATTACTCTAATAATGTACAACCGTCTATGTAGAATAACAAAGCATATTACACTAGAAACAGTAACAAAAATACAGTATTGTATATTTTACAATTCGTTTGCATGACGCACGAGCAAAGTAATACAGCTAACATCATACATGAAAGGCATTGCAATTTGTGTGAGTAAATGCAACCAACCAACATTGATATGTAAGAAACTCTATCAATAACAAGATTATCATCATTAGCTAAATGCTTGAATCAAACTTACAAACAAATATTTTCCAAGGCTGAAGCGTGACAAGAAATAACTACACTGAAAGACCTGCACCGTAGCGTTGTTTTTAGCTGCTTCTATGCGTGCAGAACGAATTCTCTACTTCCTGTTTGCGTACAGTCTAAGTACCAGAAAGCTCCACTAGGGGGCAAATAACACCATGGAACACAATGTAAATCCATCTTAACCATTGTTATAAAATAATCTGTTACCTTCTAACAGGATGGCAGCACACTCCCCGCCTGGTATAATGAAATTGTGCCACTATGAAATAAAACATATCAAGAAACAAATAATGTCCTTTCTATTTGTATCTTTTGTCTCTAGGATGCTTCAGAAAGAAGAACAACAATCTCTGAGATTGGTCTCAGAAACACTTTAGCAGCTCCTTGCTTGACAATTTTTAGTTCTACCTTCCTAACCTTTTTGTCGGTACTGGGAAAGGTTTTGACCACAAGCCCGACTGGCCAGTCATTTCTGTGTGCCTGACTGTCTTTCAATAAGACAACGTCTCCCACTTTTACATTTGGCTTTTCTACTGTCCATTTTCTGCGTCTCTGCAGCGTTGTCAGGTACTCCTGTCTCCACCTTTTCCAAAAGGTGTCAGCGAGACACTGGACTTGCTTCCACTTTTTTCCATGAAGGTCGTTCATGCTGAAGTATCCAGAAGGGGCTGAGGTAGCGCTGGTCTTCTGTGTCAGTAACATTGAGTGTACTTTGTTTAGGGAACTCTTTTCCTTTTTCAAGGCATTTGAATTCCTCCCTGAAGGCTTCATGTTGCACACAGTGAAGGATTGCTGTTTTGGCTTGTGACAACTCACTTGTACCGCATGGTTTATTACAGTCATGCCAGCCTCTGCAGCTGGTGTTGTCCGCACCTCCGTGGAAGGATCTGGCAACATGAATGAGTCGTGCTGTGGCTCGATTGAGAGCTTTCCAGCTTGAGAACCTCTCAAAGCGATGAGAGCCGAGTTGAGCTCCAGAAACCTTAGGGGCGAAGACAGTGACGTCTGGTCGAATCTCTGCATCTGCGTGAGGCTCTACAAGGTCAAATTTTATGTTCTCAGGCTCACTTGAGTTTGTTTGGGTCAGGAAAGGTGGTCCTGAGAAATAACTGGTGTACTTTAAGAGCGCAGCAAGTATAGGCCTGGTTGCATGGTCTGCTGGATTGCTGTCAGTGTTTACATAACACCACTGATCTGGATGGGTAGACTTCCTGATGCGAGTTACCCTATTGGCAACATACACATAGAATCTTTTGGTGACATTGTGGATGTAACCGAGAACTATCTTACTGTCTGTGTAGAACTTGGCCGCATTTACATCAATGTCAATTTCGTCTCTGATCAGTTCATACATCTCAACAGCTAGCAAAGCCGCACACAGTTCTAGGCGTGGGATAGTGTGGGCCGGACGAGGGGCCAATTTTGATTTCCCCATGACAAATCCAACATGGCATTGACCTTCCGAGTCAATAACTCTCAGGTAGGCTACTCTACTCCTATGGCTACTGTAGAGGCATCCGAGAAGATGTGTAGCTCTCTTCTTTGAGTGGTAGACAAGGAGACTGGGATGTAGGTCCGCTGAATATACATATGTTCCAACTCCATCAAAGATTCCTTCCACATGTTCCATTTCTCTTCTTTTTCTGGGGGAAGAGGGGCATCCCACTCACTCTGATCAGAAGAGAGTTCTCTGATTAAGGCTTTACCTTGCATTGTTATTGGAGCCACGAACCCAAGGGGGTCATAAAGACTATTCACTGTGGACAGGATGCCTCTCCGCGTAAAAGGCTTCTCATTGTGGGACACATGGAATGAGAAGCTGTCTGTTTCCAGGTTCCAGGAAAGTCCTAGACTCCATTGAAAGGGGAGAGGATCCACTCCTAGGTCCAGATCTTTTAAGTCTTTTGCACGGTCCTCCATAGGGAAGGCTTCCATAACTGTTTTGCTATTGGATGCAATCTTGTGTAGTTTCATGTTGGACTCCGCCAACATTGCTTGTGTTTTTCTTAGAATGTTGATAGCTTCTTCTGTAGTAGCTACTGATGTCAGCCCATCATCGACGTAGAAGTTCCTCACTACATATTGCTTGGGTTCTGATCCGTGTTCCTTCTCACCCTGTAGCGCTGCGCGTCTCATGCAGTAGATGGCTACGGCTGGTGAAGGGCTGTTCCCAAATACATGGACTTTCATCCTGTACTTAATTATGTTTCTATCTGGATTGTTGTCTTCATACCAGAGAAACCTTAAGTAATCTCTGTGATCCTCACGTACACCAAAACAGTAAAACATTTGTTGCACATCTGCTGTTAGTGCAATGCAATCCTTGCGGAAGCGCATTAGGACACCCAAGAGTGTGTGGTTTAAGTCTGGACCACTGAGCAGAACATCGTTAAGTGACACGCCTTGACACTTAGCACTGGAGTCAAATACTACTCTTATTTGTTCAGGCTTTTGTGGATGGTAAACACCAAATATGGGCAGATACCAACGTTCTTTGTCTCCCTCTAGTGGCGGTGAAGGTTCGGCTTGGTCGTTATCCAGCATCTTTTGCATGAAGTCAATAAAATGACGCTTCATGTCAGGCTTTTTGTCTAAAGTCCTGCGAAGTGTTGTGAGACGGTTTATGGCCTGCTCCCTGTTATTAGGAAGGCGACGTCGAGTGGTGCGAAAGGGTAGTGGAGCCACCCAGTTGTTTCCATCATCCTGGAAAACCTGTTTGTCCATAATGTCCAAAAAGGCTTTGTCCTCCACTGATGGTGCTGGTTTATCATCGTCTTGTGTTTTGTCGAACACGGAACATCCCATGCTGTCTGTGTTCACAGTTGTGCTCGGATCTCTCGAGTGCACTGTAGAGGGAGAGATGTGTTTCTGAGCTACGCTGTTGTAGTTCTCTTTTACCTGGATGATGTCAGGGCAAGGGCTCAGATAGGATGTGCGACCATTTTGAAGTATGTTTGTACTGAACACGTTAACATTGGCTGGTCGGTGAGCTGTTCCCAAACAGACCTCACCCACGATGACCCACCCGAGGTCGAGTCGCTGTGCATAAGGAGTGTCGTGGGGCCCATTGATTTGCTCTCGTACCTTGTGTACCCTTAAGATGTCTCGTCCTAAGAGCAGGAGGATGGGAGCGTCTGGGTCCACAGCTGGAATTTTGTCCATAACTGGTTGCAGATGTGGATGATGATACGCAATGTCAGGGGAGGGAATCTCCGTCCTATCGTCTGGCATCATATCACACTCTATCAGAGTAGGGAGAGATAGCCGCATGTGTCCGTCTATAGACTCCACCATGAAGTTGACGGCTCTCCTGCCAGAAGTCTCTGTTACCCCAGAACAGGTCTTCATGGTGTATGGAGCAGAGTTGTCATTGATGTTGAAGAGATTGAAAAACTCTGTCTTGGCCAGAGATTTGTTACTCTGTTCATCAAGCACTACATACATTTTGACAGCTTTCTCTCTTTTCCCAGCCGGATAAGCTTTAACTAGGCATATTTTTGAACATGATCTTGGATTAACTGCCTCACCACAGATCTCCGTACACTTTGAGGTGACAGATAGAAGAGCATCGTCACCTTGCTCCCCGCCATGCTCTTTCTCTGCTGTAGCAGTGTCTGTATTTGAAGGGGCTGGGCCTGGATGCAGAGCAGCAAGATGTCTGTCGCTGTCGCACTCAGAGCACTTGATTGACACCTTACAGTCTTTAGCTCTGTGCTGAGTTGACCCACAACATCGGAAACAAATTCCATTCTCTTTGAGATATGATTTGCGCTCATCTAGAGTTTTGTATCTAAACCCACGACACTTTTTAAGAGGATGAGGTTTGTTATGTATCGGGCAGTGATGGTCAGGGTTTTCAATCTTTGTCTTACTGGGTTTGGTTTGGTGGTCTGAGGGCTCAGATGACACATCGGTTTTGTATACAGTCACAGGTGTCTTGCTGCTGTACCTGGCAGGTTTCTCACTTTTCATAGACACCTGGTTAGTTGAGGTGTAGAGGGTGAAACTGGGGTCGTTTCTAGTTTTTGCCTGGTTCCTGATGAATCTCGAGAAGAACGAGAATGGTGGGAATGCTACCCGATAGTCCTCCCTGTATTTGGATCCCTGTGCAATCCATTTTTCTTGTAAACTGAATGGAAGTTTCTCTACTATAGGGTTTACCCCCCGAGATGTGTCCAGATAAGCGAGGCCTGGAAGGTACCCTTCTACTTTAGCACACTCCAGTTCGAGAAGAATGTCACCTAGTTCTCTTAGTTTGTGATTGTCTTTGTTAGCCAGTTTTGGAAAATCATCAGTTTTCTTCAACAGTGCATTCTCGATCACTTCGGGTGTACCATAGCACTCTTCTAGTCGTTGCCAGACCATGTTAAGCCCTGCTGTTGCGTTGAAAATATGGACAGATCTAATTCTGTTTGCTTGCTCAGACGACTCTGCCCCTAGCCACTTGGTAATTAGATCTAACTCTTCCCTGGCTGATAAATTCAAGTCTCTGGTCACATTGAGAAAGGATGCTTTCCATGCCCAATAATTTTCAGGGCGATCATCAAACTTCAGGAGTCCGGAACTCACCATCTCACGGCGCAGGAGGTACTTGATGAGGTCTGGTACCACTTGTGACTCAGGGACGCTTTGTGTATGTGACTGGAAGTGGGCTTGTTTTCCATTTACACCATGCTGCTGTTCATTTCTTTTGAACGGAGAGTCTCTGCTCATGCTCTGTTGTTTGCTACTTTCTGGATTATGGCATGTAGCTGGGTCAACACTAAGCTCTTGTTTCTCCACTTCAAATGGAAGTTCAGCAAAGTAGGGCCTAGCATGTTGTTGCACATACTCACAGGTACGCTGGCCTGGACTTAAGGGCTGTGTCCCTGTGTCTAGTTCTTTGCGAAGCTCTCTGAGTTCTGATTCTACAGCTTCTTCAAAGGCTGCAGCTTCAGCCAATGCAGCAGCAGCTGTTCTCTCAAATTGGAGAACATATAAACTTGCCTCGAGGTCAGCTTTTTGCTTCAACAAGCTGGCCTCTATTTCTGCCTTTTGTTTCATCACAGAAGCTTCCTTCTCAGCATAGGAGACTTGTGCACACGCTGCGTCTGCCTTGGCGCGTGCTTTGATGGCTGCAGAACTCGCCGTTGAGGATCTGCTTGACTGTTTTGATGACCTTGATCTTGTAGATTGAGACTTGGTCCCAATGTGCTGAAGAGGCTCCTCCATCTCTCTCTGTCGAACTCCTGGCTCTGGTTGTTGTACCGTAGACTGCTGGTCTTCCACAGGAACAGAGGCTTTGTTGGCTGATGAATGTAGAAACAAAACCACCGTGTGTGGTTATTCTTGAGCTTGAGCCCGCCGTGATGATGTTTTTTTTACTATTCTGCCCTTGAGTTGCGTTCCCATGCAAAACTAGACAGATAGCTAACAACTAAGTCTTCAATAAAACTCCCAAGGCATGACTTTTCTTGAATGAATATATTGAAAACGTTTATGTTGTAAAACTGCAAAACACAGAAAAGAATATACTTTAGTATTCAATTCACACCAACATACTGTAGCTGTACATTATACATTTGAAGTTGCATGAATACAAAGCACGTGCTACGGTACCATGCATCTGGCATGATGCCAAACCATATAGCTAATTGCTTTCTCATAATGGTAATTGACTAACTCCTTTCATTACTCTAATAATGTACAACCATCTATGTAGAATAACAAAGCATATTACACTAGAAACAGTAACAAAAATACAGTATTGTATATTTTACAATTCGTTTGCATGACGCACGAGCAAAGTAATACAGCTAACATCATACATGAAAGGCATTGCAATTTGTGTGAGTAAATGCAACCAACCAACATTGATATGTAAGAAACTCTATCAATAACAAAATTATCATCATTAGCTAAATGCTTGAATCGAACTTACAAACAAATATTTTCCAAGGCTGAAGCGTGACAAGAAATAACTACACTGAAAGACCTGCACCGTAGCGTTGTTTTTAGCTGCTTCTATGCTACGAATTCTCTACTTCCTGTTTGCATACAGTCTAAGTACCAGAAAGCTCCACTAGGGGGCAAATAACACCATGGAACACAATGAAAATCCATCTTAACCATTGTTATAAAATAATCTGTTACCTTCTAACAGGATGGCAGCACACGCCTGATTACCCATATAGAAGTAGAATTAGTCTACCTGGCCTGAGCGCAAATGTAGGCCTATAAATGTGCCCATTTGGGATGTCTGATAGTATTTCTGATCGTCTTAACGCACCACCACTAATGAGCTGTGGAGCTTCTCAAAGTAATGTTTTATTCACCTCAAACAGCAAGTAAACAAAGTCTAATAAAAATCAATAGCGAATGAAAATAGTTCCTCAAAGTATTTGAAAGATATTTCCAGCTCTCAACCTTTCGATAACCACTAGGCACAAAAGGGAAAAACATAATGCGCTGATCCAGTGGAAATATCAAAATACCTGATTACTTCTTATCCCTTTCACAAATAGCCTACAGCTGTGTCGGTCGAGAACTCACTGGCAGGGGAAACTGAGGGCCCAGAATATTTTATACAATGTTGCAAGCTTGCTATCTAGAGTTTTGGGCCAGTCCAGTTGATAGTTGATCCAATGTTTCCAGTTCGTTGCAGACAGGCCATGTGTAGCCAATGAGATTTATATGATATTTATTTATCAGGATCGAAATCTGGTTAAACTATCATTTTGACCTTAAAGATGGCCAGTCCTTGTATTCATGGTGTAGTGAATTCAGGGGGTAGCCCTGAGCTGAACTCAAACCTGGTTTCAGTGACTCTCAAGCCAACACCTTATAACTGTTACACCAAGATGTCGGAACTTCTTGACGAGGTCGCTAGGTTTTGGGTTAAGGTTGACACAATAGCTTTCTCTATGAATTTGAGTGGTTACATTTCTCCAGCCCCCATCCCTCAGCTGTTTACCAAACCAAGTCTCTTGGCAGCCATTTTGTTTCTGTTTAAATCCTAGGTTGTCCCTTTAAAAAAGCCACACAACAATCAATCAACCAATCTGCAGTTGAAACAATAACAAAGCTGTCATTCCACCACTGTTTTGCTAATAAGATGATGGATGGGGCTGGAGAAATGCAACTACTCTCAAATTCACAGACAGACCTATGGATGCAAGGACTGACCATCCATGATAACAACATTATAGTTTTAAACATGTTGAGGATATAGTGTTGATTTACATTGTTTCTAAACAGAGTAAAAAAAAGCTTATTTGGGGTTCTGATGGGGTACAACAGTTGAACTAAGCTCATGAAGCATGGGTTATATTCTCCAAGAATCAATAGCTATAAATAAATAATTAAAAAGTCACAATATGGATGTAGCAATTGCAGATTTCCGCTTTAACACCAAACATCAGTTCAACAACTGCAGAGTTTGTGTCTCTGTTTTTAAGACAGTACTTACTAGTGTTAATCAGGGAACGGTTTCTCAAAACCATCTTATGGCTAAGTTCAGCGTTAGAACCATCGGACGCCTGTTAGGATTAGGATGTTGATTGATGTTGTAAATTCTATTCAAGATCCAACATTAGTGATACAATGGTGATCAATTGGTTTTGGTTAATCGAAGCAATGATGTTGTGACTGAGGAAGGGACAGAGAAAATGGTTTGTGTCATTTAGAGGGAAAATGCGTGCATTATAGCTTTGAGCCACTTTTCAGAAGTTGTTATAAGTTCCAAATATAATTTTAAAAGTAGCTGAATATTGTCAGGGTAGTCTAAAAAGATGCTAAAAACTAGCAACAAAAATGCTAGGTGGCCATCACGGATATTTGGCTATAAGATAGGAAGGTCAGAATAGTTTAATCGTAAAAGTTTATGATAGCTAATGTTAAAGGGACAGTTATAACTACTAGGTTTTGTTTGTAGTAAACGTTTGGGTTAGAGGGGATTTCTAAATTTCCCAGCGAAAAAATATCTTAAAGGGATACACACACATAAAAGTGGGGGTATGAATTCCAAAAGTGACTTTTTCAGTGTGGTTTGATCAGCCTCATTGAAAAACCATTTGAATGGAGAATATAAGGGCCTTGGCGTCTGAGTTTAAGGTAATTTGATAGAACAAATTGATGATATTAATATTAGGGATTGTAGTGAAGGTGAAAAGTCACTAGAGGGCGCTATTGGACATTTTAAGCAGATTTTAAGCATATGGGCCTAAAAACACAATGAAGACTTGGTTGGTTTCAGGAACTAAGGGGCAGCACTGATAACTCTTAAAGTAGATAAGACACTTGACAGAGAATTGTTAGATTTGTGCCAGTATTGATACAAGGGCGGAGCCATGTATCAAAAGGGGGATGGAATAGGACACGTTGTGGTGTGGCCTATTAGTTAAACATATCTAGAGATGGTTGACTAGGATAATAATGGATGATATTCTAGCTAATCAGATAGAACAGATAGAATGACAGAGGTTCTAGCAGAACACATTAAAATACTGTTAATTAACCAAACCCGTATGTCCAAGATTTTATGCTCTCAGGAGAACTACAGGAGGAGATTACCCACATGAAGGGGCCAGGGGACTGGGTCTGGGTCCAATCACTAAAGAAAAAGGACTGGAAGCAGCCACGGTGGGAGGGGTCATACCAAGCACTCCTGGTGACTGCATTCGCAGTGAGAATAACTGAGAGAACTACCTGGGTTCATATCACACAATACAAGAGGGTAGGACACACTGACACTGCCGAATGATCACAGAGTTAAGGAGAAGAACCGTAGCTAATAAAGTTCGGGGGTCAACTCCTTAATGAAGATTTCCCTGACCCCCCCTCTCATCACTGTGTACGTTCATAGAAGTGAAAGTGTGGCTTGGCCTCTGGCTGATGATGTGTTATCTGGGAGAGGGTGGGGCTTTACAGGACTGCTGGTCGTCCTGAGCTGTCTGATTGGGATACGATGGGGATGGTTACCGTCACAGTGCTGCCAAAACCACCACCAGTTCCAACAGGCCAGGGCCAGGTTCAGCCGAACTCCTCCACCACTTCAAGACCGTGTTCCACATCATCACCTAAGCTCTCCAATCCGGTACAGGAAATAAATGTAAAGGATATCTCAGATAGCGACTAATTGGGGAATGAAACTGGCTATGAGGGTAGTGTGGGGTTTTATAAAGGTTTTTTGACATGCTTAACTAACTATAAGCTAGTAGGGCTTCTTATGCATTAAAGTTTGAATTGCTGACTCCTGTGAACCTGCATTTTCCATTGTTCTCACTCTTACCAGTGCTCAGGGCCTAACCATGAATATCAGCCTGAAATGTGTGTGTGTTAAAGATAGCGCTGTACTGTATGAAATATGTGTGTGTATGAAACAAATGTATCAGTAGTGTGAAGCTGTACTGTGTGGCCGAGACTGTGCTAATCTTAGAGAGACACAGGAGGGGGGTGAATCAGGAGACTGCTGACCAGACAATAACAGATCAACTATACACACGAAAAACATATGTGAGGTTCTGAGTCATGCACTATAACCCAATACTATAACAAACATGATTGAATGTTAGCAACTGTATTATATGTGATTGAATACTATAACAAACATGATTGAATATTAGCAACTGTATTATATGTGATTGAATACTACAACAAACGTGATTGAATATTAGCTGACTGTTGGTCTGGGCGCCTGGGTGTCTGTGTGTGTGTGCTGGAAGTAACAGTTAGCTCAGATAAGAAGCTGGGAAGCTGTAGTTAGCCTTGAGCGAGAACAGTGGACATTGTATAACAGGTGTGAATAGCTCAGACAATATTACAGAGCTGTCTGACCTCAGTCTTTGGGGTGAAGAAGCGTAATCTACACAGCAACAGCGACGGGACAACAGAGAGCGCAAAGGGGCTAGGACTAGCTTAAGCGCCAACACCAACGATAGGCTGGGTGAGTCTAAACCACGCCCAGTCTCTACTCTGACAGGCCGGCTCGGAAGTGGGAACTATCTCTGTCATGAGTATTTATTATAATGTCTTTGTCAGTAACAAGTGTCTTCTCTGTTTCCACCCTGCGGGGTGGTGCAGAGAACCCGTATATACGAAAAATGCATTTGCCATTTATTAACTTTTGAATTAAACAATTATTTTAATCAAGTTCAAGTGTCCTATTGTTCCTATCTCAGTTGAACTTACGCAACCCTAACAATTGGTGACCCCGACGTGATCTGAGGGAACTTCGCTGGACATTGAGCCATCCAGCCTTTGGCCTAGACTGTCGCCAGACGGGGTCCTCTCACAAAAGACCGCGGTCTACTTAAACAGGTAAGCAGATACCTATTGTATTAATATACTAAAGTTCTGCACATTGGCGTTAACCAAATTTATTTTGTGAGAAAACCTAACTGGTGTAAGTTACTAAATTTTCGAACCATATGTTCATTTTAGTAAAGTAAGGATAAAACTAATTACGTATTATTTCATTACGTACTACTTAATGGCGAATGCATTTTCAATTGGCCAACAGAATAACAATGGTATGACTGTATGTGTATGGAGTGAAATTAAAAGCCTGTTTGTGTGTGTGTATGTATGTAGGCTAGGGTTGTTTTATTAAAAGTCTTATATATAAGACTTTAGGGAAGTGATTGAGGACAATGGCCACATAACCACCGTGACTGGCGGGATATTGAACATAAGACAAGTTCTAATATTGAACGACAATATACCGACTTCACGGATTTTTATGTATTTACATGGTATGTGGGATATAAGACAAATTGTCGATTAACAAGTCTAGGTGTAGTGGACCCTCGACTAAAAGTGGACGGCAACATAGTCCAGGGAAAGGCAGAAGTATTGGAATATAAGATAAGTCTAGGTGTAGTGGACCCTCGACGGCAATACACTGAGTAAGACAAGTTCCCTGTAACAAGTAAACGGCAAAATATTTTAAGTTGGGTTTATATGCGCATATTACCGAACAACAATGTTTTGGAGATAAGATAAGTTTACTGATTGAATAAAGACGTGTTGGATATAAGATAAGTCACACTGTATGTCTGTTGCTATATGATTGTGTGTACGAAGTAAGTCAGGCTTATATGTAGGAGGAAGTAAGGATATAACGTAGTTAGGTATACTCTAATAATACCATAGACCAGGGGTGTCAAACATACGGCCCGCGGGCCGGAACCGGCCCCCAAGGAGGTTCGATCAGGCCCGCAGGATAATTTGAAAGTGGAAAAAATGCATAAAAGACATGGAATTAATATTTTTAATTCGCTGCAATTCATGGATTATCCGCTAAGGGGCGCACTCTTTCCATCAGAGTAGAAGACAAGCCGCATCACTGAGACAGACTGAAAACAGCAGACGGTATCAATGCGCCATCTGCTGCTTGTTACGACGTTGTTAATACCTTGGTCTCTACCTCTCCGCTACACCCTCATTAGCCAAAATGAAATTGTGTGCATGTTTGGGACAACCTACCTTTGTGAACAAATTTTCTCAGTGATGAATATCAATAAAACAAAAATGCGTTCAAGGCTCACAAACAAGCACTTAAATGACATTCTGAAAGTGACAGCTAGTCAGGACATGACACCTGGTGTTGATGCACTTGTACAGGCCAAAAGATGCCAAGTTTCAGGAACAAATACAAGTCCAGACTAGACTAACACCTTTAAAATGCTGCCTTAGATACTGTTTGCATTGAAAGAATACAGCTCTGTGAAGATGAATCCTTACTGTGGTGATTTAAAAAATGTGCACTTTAATGTTAGTCAGCAGCTTCAAAACAAAAGTTGTGTGATGGAATTCTACTGTTCATACAACTCCATAAATTTTCAGTATGTATTGTATGTGTATGTATGTTTCATGTATGAAGTTTACATATTTACAGGACAGGCGAACACTTTCTTCATTACACATTTAAAATCACTCTCCTTAGTTTGTAAGGTGTACGCAGGGATTACATTTAGATTGTATATGCGTATGTGTAAGTGGTTTAAAAATTCCTTTCTTTAAAAGTCTCATTTAATCTTAAAGTGCATTACTATATTTTTCAGTACCAATTAAAGTTTTGTGCCTTTGTACAATCAGTGGGATCAGTTGCAATGCATATTTGTGAATGATAAAAGTAAATTGCACATTTGTCTAAGGAAATATGAGGTGTTTCATGAAATGTTTTGTAAAAGGATAGTTCATTAAATTTCAATATTTTCCTAATGTTCTTGTGCTTCTTTACACCAAAACAAAGGAAAGACATGATATTTTGGTTATTTATAGCAGAGTATGGTATAATTTTAATGGTCCGGCCCACTTGACATCTCCCTAGGCCGTATGTGGCCCACGATGCGAAATGAGTTTGACACCCCTGCCATAGACAGTAACACACTTACCCACTATTTAATCATAGTCACATTAAGAGATAATACACAAATATAACCATTTGGGATAAATAGTTAACTATAATGGCCCACATTGAAAAAGTGATGATAACACTGAAATCTACTCTAGAAATAAATGGAGAAAAATTATACAGAGAATGGACAGGAGAGGGCAGTATTGCAGCGCCTAACGGGCTCCCAGTCTACGGGGAGCCTGGTTGAATACTGGTGACACAACTGAAAACTTAAAACAATTCGGAGTAGAGAGAGAATAAGGATAATCCTCGCTGGGGGAAAGCTTGGACCTTTGAATTGTAATATTTTCTGGGAATTGTTTTGGTGCTGGTGTTTGCGACTACAGAAAAATTATAATAATGGGGTTATTGGCTCCTTTATTCCAAAAGTGATGGTGGTTCAGGTGTTAAATAGCTGCCTCCCAAGCTTGAGACCGGACTTCGATTCACGGTAAATACTCTGACTAAAATCTGAGTTTTTAATTGTAATTAAACCATTTGTATGTTTTGCCTAAGACAATATGGTCCTTAGTGTCGGTATAGGATATAAACTGAAACGTTTTAATAACTTGTTTAGGTTAAAATGAAAGACTAATCTAATTCTAAATGATGGCGATGCCCTTTCGATGTGATACGTTGTGTTGCCTCAATGATCTGCATGAATAATGTATGGAGACGTGAGTCGTATTTATATTACTGAATCGTAGAAGTGACAGTTACCTTAACCTGATGAATTCTATAGAATAACGGAGAAATACGATGAAGTTGTGCCCATCGGAATGTTATAATTGTTATGGATTGGCTGACATGCGATATAAATTTAGCAAAGAACATGGTACGTTTACATTTTGGAGTAGAGAAAGTTGAGAAGTTGATTTTACTTATACGATAGTTTTGGTGCAAAACTCAGTTGGACGTAAAACAACGTCATTAGGTGGGATACACAATTACGTTACTCGACTGGATTTAGCCATTGTTCAGGTACACTCTATTCTGTACCTCTGGCAGTATAATTTCGATTGAGAGATGTTGATTGACGTTGTAAAATTATACTCCAGATCCAACCTTTGTGATAAATTGGTTTTGGGTTATCGAACCCGTACTATTGCCTGTTGCAGTTAGTCAACGATGATTTACAGTTCGTTGAAAGTTGCTGCGTTCTGAACACAGGTTGAGCGCTAGTTGTTGACATAACTCACGATGCACTTTTGCAACCAGGCAATGATGTTGTGACTGATTGGCCAATATTTGATAAGAATTCTTATATTGGGGATTGTTAATTCCATTCAGTAATAAATACTATAGTTGAGGAGTTTTTTAATTAAAGAGAGCAACAGTTATTGGTTTTTGGTTAAGTAACGCCAGGGATTTCGAACAAAAAGTAAACATATTCTAAACATGATCTGTTTTCATTATGGGGAACAATGAACGGCAGCAAACTGGTATGGCTGGCCGGGAGTTAAAGGGACAGTACACGTTTATCACAGTTGTGTGAGTGTAATGGCAGGGTATAAAGTATTTTGGGGAGACACTTTGGAGAAGGACTGAATGAGTTACATGAAAAATCACTAGAGTGCGCCATTGGTCAACTTATGGAGGTTCATGTTATTGGGATAAGGCACACAGTTACATGAAACATAGAGGATATTAGGTTTTGTTTTAGTAGTACACGTTTGGTTTAAGGGGATCAAGCTTAAGGGGTAAATTGCCACCATAGACATGTTTTTCTAAAAATCCATGAGTGATGAAGCCAAACAGTGAGACATTTAGTTAAAATTTGGAAACAACACAGTTGTTACAGACAGATAAGGGAAAGGGCAGACAGAGGAGCCCTCCCTGCACTGCTGAGACCTTGAAGGTTTGAGAGCAGAGTGGGAGGGGGGACCAGGAAATGAGCAAGGTAGGCTGTGAAATAAGATAGGAGAGAAAGGGTTTAACATATATAAGCAGCACAGATACATTTTAAAGTAGATAAGTCACTTGACAGATAATAGATATGAATGGACGCCCAAGGGAGAATTGGACATGTGGAAAATGAAAGGTACGTTCCTATATTATAATGTAGAACATAAGAATATTTGACTAATCTTACCTAAGTCATTATTTAGAATAGGTAAGGTTGTTACCTGGCCAGGGCCAGGTATCAAACGGGGGAGGGGTACATTGTGGTCTAGGATAGGATGGGGCCTATTGGATAATAAACGAAAAAAAAAAAAAAAATCTAGCTAACAAATAGGCATAGAAGTTAAATATATAATCAGATAGAACAAATGAGAAACTGTTTGTTAACCAAACCTGTATGTCCAAGATTTTATGCATTACAGGTGAATTAAAGGAGAAGGTGATTCACTCGACCTGGGGGCATATCGCACTTGGAGGGTGAGACACACTGACACTGCCGAATGATCACAGAGTTAAGGAGAAGAACTGTTGCTAATAAAGCTCGGGGGTCAACTCCTTAATGAAAAATCCCTGACCCCGACCTTTCATCACTGTGAACGTTCATAGAAGTGGGGGTGTGGCTTGGTCTCTGGCTGATGATGTGTTCTCTGGGAGAGGGTGGGGCTTTACAGGACTGTTGGTCGTACTGGGCTGTGGCCACCACCACTTCCAACGGGCCAGGTTCAGCCGGCCTCCTCCACCACTTCAAGACCAAGTCCCACGCCATCGCCTAAGCTCTCAAATCCGGTACAGGTAATAAATGTGGATGACATCTCAGATAGTGACCAATTGGGGACTGAAACTGGTTATGAGGGAAGGGAGAATATGTGGTTGGCCTATATGAGATACACAACCAAAACACTTAACAGAAAAGATTGTGTGATCTGTGGACATGCCAGACCTACTCTGGCTACACACTTATTTTCCCTAAGCAATGGGAAAGGTTGGATGTGCATATTGGAAAGTTTCTATTATAATAAGCCAAATTCAACCCTGTATAAAACTCTGAGTCTTGTGTTCCCAGAAGTCCCTCCCCAGAAGGCACCATGGGGGGTTAAGGCATATGGGGGAAATTACAGCTGTAACACTGGTACAGGTAGGGGTATAGACTATGGGAGGCTCCCTACTACTGCCTGCATCACTAATGTCACTATGAACTAGAGGTGTTGCTGATGTATGGTGGATGTGTGGACCTGCCAGGCGGTTGACCCTCATTTTGAAAGGAGAATGGCAGGGCACATGTGCTTTGGCCTGTTGGGGTCCCAATAGGGGTCGCCCACGAATTCCAGACATTAAACAGGAATGATGGCCTGTGGCATTTGTTGCCCATTATTGGCCCAGCTATTGTTGATGCTAAGCAGAATGCCTGGATCAATTATATCTACTATAATCAACAACGATTTGTTAACTACACCCACACAGCACTTAAGGGGATGGCTGAACAATTGGATGCCACCTCTCGAACTGCTAGACAAAATAGGCTAGCACTAGACATGATTCTGGCCAACCAGGGAGGTGTATGTAAAATGTTTGTAGAACAATGTTACACGTTTATCTCTAACAATACCAGTCCGGATGGGAGCATTCCAAAAGCTCTGAGCGGGTTGGAAAAGTTATCTGTGGAGATGAAGGGTCTTGCAGGTGTGGAGGAGAGTGGACTGTTCTCCTGGCTGGGTGGTTGGTTTGGTGAGTACACTGCATTGATGGTTACTGGATTTCTGACCCTAATAATTGTATTTCTTGTGTTAATCTGCTGCGTTGCTTGCATTTTACCTTGTACCAAGAGATCTATTGCAGATGCTGCTAAAGCTTCTGGCATGATGCCCCTGCTTACAGCCAGCGGGGAGGATACTGAAGCAAACTATCGTGAACAGATGGGGTCAACTGAGGGTGATCCATGGTTTGCTATAAAATAATAAAAATGTGCTCATTTTTAGTTTAATTCATTGCTTTTTGTTGCACAATATATCCTTGTAATCTTTTACCCTGTATGTTGTCCTACCTTATGTCAAGGTTTAAATTTCCTGGGTGGGAGGTAGCCAACCTAGTACCTGTTAGGTGTAGCAGGGTAGACTAGAGGGTTTTTATTCTTTATGCAATAAAGGTGTGTTTCTTTTAATCTTTGTATTCTAAGAGCAAAAGGAGGAGTCGAAATGCAACTTATTAATAATAAAATAATACTAAAATTAATTAATTAATAATAAACGTTTTATTATTTTCATGAAATGCTATAGAAAGAGGTCTATGAATAACACTGTTCTCCCTAAGAAGGTTATAAGTTCCTGGGTGGTAACGAGCCCACCTAGTATATGGAATAGGGATGAAATGTTTATTGTATGTGACACCTTTTTGGTGTCAAACGGGGGAATCAAAAAATAAAATAAAAAATGTCTATGTTAATCAAAAATGTTTATGTTGACACCTTTTTTGGTGTCAAACGGGGGATTGTGGGGTTTTATAAAGGTTTTTTGACATGCTTAACTAACTATAAGCTAGTAGGGCTTCTTATGCATTAAAGTTTGAATTGCTGACTCCTGTGAACCTGCATTTTCCATTGTTCTCACTCTTACCAGTGCTCAGGGCCTAACCATGAATATCAGCCTGAAATGTGTGTGTGTTAAAGATAGCGCTGTACTGTATGAAATATGTGTGTGTATGAAACAAATGTATCAGTAGTGTGAAGCTGTACTGTGTGGCCGAGACTGTGCTAATCTTAGAGAGACACAGGAGGGGGGTGAATCAGGAGACTGCTGACCAGACAATAACAGATCAACTATACACACGAAAAACATATGTGAGGTTCTGAGTCATGCACTATAACCCAATACTATAACAAACATGATTGAATGTTAGCAACTGTATTATATGTGATTGAATACTATAACAAACATGATTGAATATTAGCAACTGTATTATATGTGATTGAATACTACAACAAACGTGATTGAATATTAGCTGACTGTTGGTCTGGGCGCCTGGGTGTCTGTGTGTGTGTGCTGGAAGTAACAGTTAGCTCAGATAAGAAGCTGGGAAGCTGTAGTTAGCCTTGAGCGAGAACAGTGGACATTGTATAACAGGTGTGAATAGCTCAGACAATATTACAGAGCTGTCTGACCTCAGTCTTTGGGGTGAAGAAGCGTAATCTACACAGCAACAGCGACGGGACAACAGAGAGCGCAAAGGGGCTAGGACTAGCTTAAGCGCCAACACCAACGATAGGCTGGGTGAGTCTAAACCACGCCCAGTCTCTACTCTGACAGGCCGGCTCGGAAGTGGGAACTATCTCTGTCATGAGTATTTATTATAATGTCTTTGTCAGTAACAAGTGTCTTCTCTGTTTCCACCCTGCGGGGTGGTGCAGAGAACCCGTATATACGAAAAATGCATTTGCCATTTATTAACTTTTGAATTAAACAATTATTTTAATCAAGTTCAAGTGTCCTATTGTTCCTATCTCAGTTGAACTTACGCAACCCTAACAGTAGGGAGAACATGTGGTTAGCCTATATGAGATACACCGCCAAAACACTTAATAGAAAAGACTGTGTGATCTGTGAACATGCTAGACCTGTTCTGGCTACTCACCCATTTGCCCTAAGCAGTGGGGAGGTTGGATGTGCATATTGGAGGGTTTTTACCATAAGCTAAATTCGACCCTGTGTAAAGCTCTGAGTCTTGTGTTCCCAGAAGTCCCTCCCCAGAAGGCACCGTGGGGAGTTAAGGCATATGGGGGAAATTACAGCTGTATCACTGGTACAGATAGGGGTATAGACTATGGGAGGCTCCCTATTGCTGACTGCATCACTAATGTCACTATTAATGCCACCTGGCCCGTTGAAGGGCTGAACAAAACTAGAGGTGTTGCTGATGTATGGTGGATGTGTGGACCTGTCAGGCGGTTGACCCCCATTTTGAAAGGAGACTGGCAGGGCACATGTGCTTTGGCCAGTCTGATAACACCATTGACTATTATTGAGGTTACAGCTAACCAACTCCTGGGAGCTACACATGACACAGAGGCGCGGGACCAACCCAGGAGACGGCAGAAACGTGACGCTCCTTGGTCCGAGGGTACAGATAACATCCACACCAACCTGTTGGGGGTCCCAATAGGGGTCCCCCACGAATTCCAGGCATTTAACAGAAATGATGGTCTGTGGCATTTGTTGCCCATTATTGGCCCAGCTATTGTTGATGCTAAGGAAACTGCCTGGATCAATTATATTTACTATAATCAACAATGAGTTAACTACACCACACTGCACTTAAGGGGATGGCTGAAGAATTGGATGCCACCTCTCGAACCGCTAGACAAAATAGGCTAAAACCGCGCTCATGATTCTGGCCAACCAGAGAGGTGTTTGTAAGATGTTTGGAAAACAGTGTTTTACGTTTATTCCTAATAATACCAGTCCGGATGGGAGCATTTCAAAATCTCTGAGCGGGTTGGAAAAGTTATCTGTGGAGATAAGGGGTTTTGCAGGTGTGGAGGAGGATGGACTGTTCCCCTGGCTGGGTGGTTGGTTTGGTAAGTACACTGCATTGATGGTTCCTGGATTTCTGACCCTAGTGGTTGTATTCCTTATGTTAATGTGTTGTGCTGCTTGCATCATACCTTGTTAAAAGAAATCTGTTACAGATGTAGCGAAGGCTGCTGGTATGATGCCTTTGTTTGATGCTCCGGATGGAGATGCTGATACTGAGTCAAACTACAGGAGAAAGATGGGTAAGATGACCCTTGGTTTGCTGTGGGTGAGGTTGTCGTGTAAGAAAGAAAAAAAATAATAAGAAAAAAAAATTATAAAAAGAAACAATATACCGGTACTTTTTATCCAGGTCATTACGTTTGTCCTCCCTGTTGTGAAGGTTTGAAGTTCCCGGGTGGCAAGGAGCCCACCTGGTACAATATGTATAGAGGGAGAGACCAGAGGGTTTCATTTTTTAAATATATATTCTGTATGTAATCATGTTGTTGTGATGACACCCAAAAGGGGGAATCGAAAACCCCACAGATTTTTTTTTTTTACATTGTTTTGCATAAAAATGATACATTTCATGAAAATAACTATCCTCCTAGGTTGAAGGTTTCAAGTTCCTGGGTTCAACGCCAACCCAGTATATGGATATTAAAGTTGGTTACACCCCATGAGGGTGTAAAAAGGGGGAAATTGTTAGGATTTATGTTTATGCACTATAGCCTGCTAGCATATTGTTTGAAGATTAATATTGTTTTGTCACACACACACACAAACAATACAGATGTGTGTAAGGACTGACCAACACAGGCCATAAAAGCTGTGGTCAATCTGGAGAGGGGAGGGGTGCATATCTCCAGGCCAACCAGGGTGGTTAGGACACTGGACAATACCATATAAGGAACTGTTTGAGTGTAGCGGCACAAGACGGATCTAATCTACGCAACGACCAGATGCGGACATCTGAAAGAAGGGGACCAGTCTGAGTAACGGCGATAGGCTGGGCAAAGTTTAAACCGCGCTCAGCCTCTACTGTGATAGGCCAACAGACGCGTTGGAACTACGTCATCACGGTATAAGAACAGCTGTTTACGTACTTCCTGCCAGTTCTCTGTTCAACCCTGCACGGTGATACAGCGAACCCGTATATACGAAAATTGCATTTGCCATTCATTGCTTGCGGTAATTAAACATAATTAAAGAAAGTTAGCAGACCTTGCTTTTTATTTATCCTGATACCGGATTCGAATAACGCAACGTTCACACACCTTAAGATGCGTTTGGGAAAACGGGCCCAGATATCCAGGTTCCTCCTCTTCTTCTTTCTCCTTTTTCGATGTAACAGTCATCTCTCCCTCCTCCTCTTTCAATCCATAAACTGCATCCTCCTCTCCTTTTACTGTAACATCCTCCTCCTCTTTCACTCTGAACGCGTCTTCCTCTTCTTTCACAGAAACGGCCTTAACCTCTACTTCTTGTTTGACTGTGATATCCTCCTTTTCATTAGAAGGGGAGTAGCTTAGTGACCGCATGTTCGGGAATGTTAGCTAGCTAGGCTAATGCTAACTTAACCAGCCCGCTAGCTGACTAATAACAACAACCGTAAATATGAAATTAAATCTGATAACTAACTAGACGACAGAAGTGGGTTCAAAACACAGTGGCTAATATACACAAAAACGTCTAAAGAGCTTTATTGGTTCGGCTATTTTGTCTAGCAAGCTACCGAGGTGGCGGACTAACTGTTGCTGCTGTTGAAAGAAGCGTTCTGTCCACGAGATTATATGTCATACTAACAGCATTGTCTTAAAGTCGCAGACCGCCATCTGCTGACTGGAGTGGGTAACGTAGTTGAGTAAAATTTATATTTTATCTTCAGACAAAAAGTAAAAGTGTAGGAAGCATGAGTTTTTACTTACCAGAGTGTAACAACACAGTGTGGTTAAAGACTTAGTAACTTAGTTGTATTGAAGATCTGGTTACCTATAAGAACAAACAGTTATGCTTTTGCTTTTTTACATATTTCTTAACCCACAATAGTTGGCTACGCTTGTTAGGCTAATAGCTAGTTTGCTAAATAGCTAACGTTAGGTGGTTGGCTACGCTTGTTAGGCTAATAGCTAGTTTGCTAAATAGCTAACGTTAGCTGGTTGAATACGCTTGTTAGGCTAATAGCTAGTTGGCTAAATAGCTAACGTTAGCTGGTTGGCTACGCTTGTTAGGCTAATAGCTAGTTGGCTAAATAGCTAACGTTAGCTGGTTGGCTACGTTTGTTAGGCTAATAGCTAGTTGGCTAAATAGCTAACGTTAGCTGGTTGGCTACGCTTGTTAGGCTAATAGCTAGTTGGCTAAATAGCTAATGTTAGCTGGTCGGCTAAGATAACAGCATATAGCTACTGTTAGCTGGCTGGCTAAGATAACTGCATATAGCTAATGTTAGCTGGCTGGCTAAGATAACTGCATATAGCTAACGTTAGCTGGCTGGCTAAGATAACTGCATATAGCTAATGTTAGCTGGCTGGCTAAGATAACTGCATATAGCTAACGTTAGCTGGCTGGCTAAGATAACTGCATATAGCTAATGTTAGCTGGATGGCTAAGATAACTTCATATAGCTAATGTTAGCTGGCTGGCTAAGATAACTGCATATAGCTAATGTTAGCTGGCTGGCTAAGATAACTTCATATAGCTAATGTTAGCTGGCTGGCTAAGATAACTGCATATAGCTAACGTTAGCTGGCTGGCTAAGATAACTGCATAAAGCTAATGTTAGCTGGCTGGCTAAGATAACTTCATATAGCTAATGTTAGCTGGCTGGCTAAGATAACTGCATATAGCTAACGTTAGCTGGCTGGCTAAGATAACTGCATAAAGCTAATGTTAGCTGGCTGGCTAAGATAACTTCATATAGCTAATGTTAGCTGGCTGGCTAAGTAAACTGCATATGGCTAATGTTAGCTGGCTGAGATAACTGCATATAGCTAACATTTGATACATTTGATACATACATTTGACAACTTTGATATTTGGTTAGATGGTGTTATGTATTTCCAAAACGTTGGTTACTTTAATCACTCAAGTCATGAGTGCAAACGATTGGTTTAATTTAAAGTTATACATTTGAAGTTATTTCTGTTGTAGTTTACATCATAGGTAATAGACTGGTCCGCCATATTACTTCACACCTGACTTTGGCATTCTTTGGAATTCTTATTGGTTTTATGTAATAAGGTGTAACTTTGCATTGGGCCTTAAAACATATATTTCATTTGATATTTTATAAACGTACACATACAAATGACAACATCATACAAACATTAACTACATCACACCTGCCCAGACCCACTAGAACACTCCTCCATCTCCATTAACTACACCACACCTGCCCAGACCCACTAGAACACACCTCCATCTCCATTAACTACAACACACGTGCCCAGACCCACTAGAACACACCCCCATCTCCATTAACTACATCAAACCTGCCCAGACCCACTAGAACACACCCCCATCTCCATTAACTACATCACACCTGCCCAGACCCACTAGAACACCCCCCCCCCCCCCCTCCATCTCCATTAACTACATTCCACTAGAACACACCCCCATCTCAAGCGCCTGCACCAGCACCATTTTATTCCTCTCCGTCACTTTAAACTTTTAGATAATAAAGCATTTGACCTTTCTTTTGAATTAACAACAGAGGATTGGTTGATTTCCAGGTTTTAATTAAGTATAATATTTAAGATGATTGACGAGAAAAGTATCATCCAACTATCGGGTATCTCACTGCACCCTCAAATGCCATGTCTTGAAATATACAGACAGCCAGATTAAAAGTAATTTTACATTGTATAACTGTACTTCTGACAGCCAACTTTCTAACTCCTCCCATAACTTTATGACATCATAACATTCCCAGAAGGATTATTAAGTCATTGTTAGTTTTACGCTTAAGACATGACTCTGCCGTTGTGCTGTAGAATTTGTGAATTTTGTCTCTTGTATAATAAGGGACTATCATTTGTCCCAACATCACAGGCCGCAGACTTTGATGCAGTTAAAGACTTCTTTTAAAGAGTTTTTCTGCAGTTTAAGATCAACTGAGTTTTTTAAAATTGGGTTTCTCCCTGTGCACCTGCCAATGTTAATCCATTGAACGAGACAAGTTACAAGACAGGACATATTGCTAATGTTCTTCCCGGCCTATTGAATGACGTCGTCCATCGGGATTCCCCAAATAAGAAGACGCTCTGGAGTCAGATGTGGAGGAGGAGGTTGATCATCAGGAGTCATATGTGAAGGAGGAGGTTGATCATCAGGAGTCAGATGTGAAGGAGGTTGTTGATCATCAGGAGTCAGATGTGAAGGAGGAGGTTGATCATCAGGAGTCAGATGTGAAGGAGGAGGTTGATCATCAGGAGTCAGATGTGAAGGAGGAGGTTGATCATCAGGAGTCAGATGTGAAGGAGGAGATTGATCATCAGGAGTCAGATGTGAAGGAGGAGGTTAATCACCAGGAGTCCGATGTGAAGGAGGAGGTTGATCATCAGGAGTCAGATGTAAAAGGAGGTTGTTGATCATCAGGAGTCAGATGTGAAGGAGGAGGTTAATCACCAGGAGTCCGATGTGAAGGAGGAGGTTGATCATCAGGAGTCAGATGTGAAGGAGGAGGTTGATCATCAGTGAACCTCTAAGATTGTGGCTGGGCTGGCGTTTACACTTCCAGCTTGGTCATATATTTTGATACATTGAATGTTGATATTGTGTTATATGTTATATATTTGTACCTCCTGTTTCATGAAGTGATGTCACAAAGTACTGCCCCTATATACACAGTGCATTCGGAAGTTTTCAGACCCCTTCACTTTTTCTACATTTTGTTACGTTACAGCCTTATCCTAAAACGGATTAAATAATTTTTTCCCCCTCATCAATCTACAAACAATATTCAATAATGACATGACAATACCCCATAATGACATCACAATACCCCATAATGACATCACAATACCCCATAATGACATCGCAATACCCCATAATGACATCACAATACCCCATAATGACAAAGCAAAAAACAGTTTTTTATAAATGGTAAATGAAATAATTTGATTTTCTTTAAAAAACAAGGACATTTCTAAGTGACCCCAAACTTTTGAAAGGTAGTGTACATCTATCTACATGATGTATTGTTACACCATGTAGGAGCAGTATAGACCTAGTCTGTTCATTATATACATCTAGACGATGTATTGTTACACCATGTAGGAGCAGTATAGACCTAGTCTGTTCATTATATACATCTACATGATGTATTGTTACACCATGTAGGAGCAGTATAGACCTACAGTAGCTAGCTACTTATTTAGATTTAGTTTGCTGTAGTAAACATTTTTTATTCGCACTAATCAATCAACACATTCCTGTCTTTGTATGTCTCAATATAATAGTATTATTTAATTAAATTCATTTAAAATAATCTTTGTCTGAAAATAAAATATGAACCTCAACTGCGTTTCCCACCCAGGTCGGCAAACGGCGACGTGCGTCTTTCAGGCGAAGCTGCCAGCGTGACGTATAATCTAGTGGACGGTTCTTCATAAACAGCTCGTCAACCACCTTGGTAGCTTGCTAGACAACATAGCCGAAATATTCAAGCTGTTTATACGCGTTCGATGTATATTAGCTACTGTGTTTTAGACACACTTCTGTCGTATCTACTTGTTAACCTATTTAATTTAATATTACGTTATTTTGTATTGGTCAACTATAGTAGCTGGCTGGTTTAGTTAGCACTAGCCTAGTCGCTAATGATAGCTAGCTAGCTAACATCCCCGAACATGAGGTCAGTAAGCTTCTCCCCTCTTGTTAAAGAAGAGGAGGTCTGCTGGACGGAGAAAGAAGCTCTGGGGCTGAACATTGTCGTGAAAGAGGAGAAGGAAGAAGAGGATGTCACAGTAAAACAAGAAGTATAGGGTGAGGCTGTTACCGTGAAAGAAGAAGAGAAAGACGTTTCAATGAAAGAAGAGGAAGATGCGTTCAGAGTGAAAGAGGAGGAGGGTGTTACTGTGAAAGAAGAGGAGGAAGAGAAAGAGGAGGATGCCGTTTTTGGAGTGAAGAAGGAAGGGGAGATTACTGTCACATTGGAAGATGAAGAGGAGATAGGAGATCTGATTAACACCAGTAAGTACCGCCTTAAATGTGTTTTTAACTTTGGATATTCGGAGTTGGCTCATCAATACCTCTTCAACGGAGGGCCCTAGGATGATGACTGATATGTCTAGAATCAGACGACGTAGAGAACAAGCTACCACTTGTTTTCTCCGTTCCGTTTCCAAAAGGTGACTTAACATATATATTTGAGAAGGGTCTATCTGCTGACCGCAGACTGGGGGGCACGGCGTGTAGTGATGATTTTCTACACACTGTGCCCCCCAATAGTGCCATGTGAGAGTTGGGTTGGCTACACCAAAGATTATGGATATACTGACAAGATGACTCTCTGCCCTAACAAGGGGAGTCGTTGTCCACAAAGCGGCACTGTGGGTTGTCTACTAGCTCCTGCCTAACCTTTCTTTGGATTGGTGGATTCATCTTTTTGTAATCTATTGTTTATATTCTTTGAGGAAGGTTGACGTCAACCGCCTGTATTCAATGGAGAAAGATGCTAAGCTACTAGCATGAATATGCATATGCATAGGTGCAGTAATCTGTGAGCTGCTCTGACAGCTGGTGCTTAAAGCTAGTGAGGGAGATAAGTGTTTTCAGTTTCAGAGATTTTTGTAGTTCGTTCCAGTCATTGGCAGCAGAGAACTGGAAGGAGAGGCGGCCAATCCAGTGGCGTGCCCACGGCACGCCACTGGATATACTACATCCATAACTAGTGGTTTCCTCATTACCAGATATACCACATCCATAACTAGTGGTTTCCTCATTACCAGATATACTACATCCATAACTAGTGGTTTCCTCATTACCAGATATACTACATCCATAACTAGTGGTTTCCTCATTACCAGATATACTACATCCATAACTAGTGGTTTCCTCATTACCAGATATACCACATCCATAACTAGTGGTTTCCTCATTAGCAGATATACTACATCCATAACTAGTGGTTTCCTCATGACCAGATATACTACATCCATAACTAGTGGTTTCCTCATGACCAGATATACTACATCCATAACTAGTGGTTTCCTCATGACCAGATATACTACATCCATAACTAGTGGTTTCCTCATTACCAGATATACTACATCCATAACTAGTAGTTTCCTCATTACCAGATATACTACATCCATAACTAGTAGTTTCCTCATTACCAGATATACTACATCCATAACTAGTGGTTTCCTCATTACCAGATATACTACATCCATAACTAGTGGTTTCCTCATTACCAGATATACTACATCCATAACTAGTGGTTTCCTCATTACCAGATATACTACATCCATAACTAGTGGTTTCCTCATTACCAGATATACCACATCCATAACTAGTGGTTTCCTCATTACCAGATATACTACATCCATAACTAGTGGTTTCCTCATTACCAGATATACTACATCCATAACTAGTGGTTTCGTCATGACCAGATATACTACATCCATAACTAGTGGTTTCCTCATGACCAGATATACTACATCCATAACTAGTGGTTTCCTCATGACCAGATATACTTCATCCATAACTAGTAGTTTCCTCATTACCAGATATACTACATCCATAACTAGTGGTTTCCTCATTACCAGATATACCACATCCATAACTAGTGGTTTCCTCATTACCAGATATACCACATCCATAACTAGTGGTTTCCTCATTAGCAGATATACTACATCCATAACTAGTGGTTTCCTCATTACCAGATATACTACATCCATAACTAGTAGTTTCCTCATTACCAGATATACTACATCCATAACTAGTGGTTTCCTCATTACCAGATATACTACATCCATAACTAGTGGTTTCCTCATTACCAGATATACTACATCCATAACTAGTGGTTTCCTCATTACCAGATATACCACATCCATAACTAGTGGTTTCCTCATTACCAGATATACTACATCCATAACTAGTGGTTTCCTCATTACCAGATATACTACATCCATAACTAGTGGTTTCGTCATGACCAGATATACTACATCCATAACTAGTGGTTTCCTCATGACCAGATATACTTCATCCATAACTAGTAGTTTCCTCATTACCAGATATACCACATCCATAACTAGTGGTTTCCTCATTAGCAGATATACCACATCCATAACTAGTGGTTTCCTCATTAGCAGATATACTACATCCATAACTAGTGGTTTCCTCATTACCAGATATACTACATCCATAACTATCGGTTTCCTCATTAGCAGGGAGGAGTTTCTACAACCAAATTGCATTTGCATCGCCCTCGTGCCGCAATTTTATTCAACACAGAAAGGGGCCTATATTGACACCAGAGAACACACACAGGAGAGAAACCTTATAGCTGTGATCAATGTGGGAAGAGTTTTGCTACATCTGGCCAGCTGACTTTACACCAGATAACACACACAGGAACGAAATCTCATAGCTGTGACCAGAGATAATCTGATTAAAGATCTCAAATATCAGAAAATGCATACATGAAGTTGTTTCATGATTTCAATGAATAAATGTCACAATGTGGAATGTTTTAACATTGTAGAATGAGTATTTGAATAATGTCACAATGTAGAACCCTAAACGTTTGCCCCCTTATCATTTAATTTCAACATGATATGGAGATTAGCCTCAGGGGAAAAATCCAGGCTCTGAATTGAAAGAGTACTATTTATGTGATTTAACAAAAAGTGACTAACACAAAAAGAGCTGAGTTACACTTACCATGTTGGTGACCCTCTTGAATCAAAATGCAACACTTCAAAATGTAGCGAGCTGTTTTCTACAAATTGTCCTCTAACCAGGGATGTACACATTACTCCCAGATTCCGTGTGGTTTTTGAGCTGTTAGTTTTAACAGGACGTGCAACCTCATCTCCCATAAATGATTTTAGCCTGGTATCGATGAGTGATGACAAATAAGTGTAGCGTTCCTTTGTTTAGCGACCCCTACATTTAAATGCATCACTCCAAAATGTAGCTGACTGTCTTCTGCATGTTGTCTTCTAACCAGTGAGGTAAAAGATATCTCCCATTTCCATGCGTTTTTTTGTTGTTGTGTTAGTTTCAACAGCACGTACAACCTGATTTCCCCCCTAATCAATATCAGTGATTTATTGCTACTTGTCAAAACAACAGCGTTTTTGGTGCTTGTGCAGTTTATAAGGAGCTTGTTTAAAAAAATACAAGTAATATGATTATTGTGGCAGATGTTTGTGTATATAGTACATTTTATGTTTAGGTTTTCAAAATATCAGAAACTGTTTCTGCATATTGGTTATGGATTTGGACACGTTAAAACTGTGTTTTGACATTAGGTTATCCCACCTAGCAAAATGTAATTGAAAAGCTGTTGAAAATAAGACTATGCAACCAAATATTTAATATTTACATTTCATGTAACATTTGGTAATGATAATTATTTATGCAACCAACTGACAATTTTTTTGGTACAATTATTTTGACATTGCTGCCCTGCTTTTAGAATATCAGAGTTCATTTTCAGATGTTAACCCAAATGTACTAGAGCAAGACATTGGGGACTGGGCCCAGATCCAACAAAAGGCAGAGAGCTCGATGACCCAAGGAGTTCAGAAGCCTTATATAGTCAAACTATCTTGTACATATAGAAAACACGTGATCTTGGTATGTGTACGTGTGTGGAGAACGAGACACAGACTAACTGGGAATTGGTCGTCTCGTTCTGTAGCAACAGCTAGTTATTCTAGTTTTCCAGTGAGGTGTCAAAACAACAGGAAATGACTCTAGACACAGTTCCTCTGAAGTAGATCAACGGTTCCCTGAATTGGGGCAAGCAAGCTCCTTTGGCCTGTCTGCCGAGAGGGTGTGTCTAGAGCTAGTCTGGAGATAAATCAGACCCAGCCTGAACTGTGTGATGTAGTAGGGAGTTGTAGTTTCTAGAGATAAATCAGACCCAGCCTGAACTGTGTGATGTAGTAGGGAGTTGTAGTTTCTCTAGAGATAAATCAGATCCAGGCTGAACTGTGTGATGTAGTAGGGAGTTGTAGTTTCTAAAGATAAATCAGACCCAGCCTGAACTGTGTGATGTAGTAGGGAGTTGTAGTTTCTCTAGAGATAAATCAGATCCAGACTGAACTGTGTGATGTAGTAGAGTTGTAGTTTCCAACAGACCAATATTCTACATAGTTTAGCGCATAAAACATAATTAACTACAATGACCATAATCCACTGTGTACCTACTTGTCCTGTCTGTGTTTCTTTTACACATGCTATGTAAAAGAGACAGAAGAATGCACAATGGTCAATGCTATCTGGGATCCTTGGGACATCCCTTTCTAAACCCTAACCTTAACCCCTACCTTAACCATTTTAAATGTCAACTTCAACAGGTTAGGGACGTCCCAAGGATGTATCTCTACCTGGAAATACATGATCTAAGTGATTGATCGTTGGTATGCAGCAGTCATAAAGCCTTATTTACTTTAATGAACTACTAAAATAGTGATTTTGTCAGACAGCAGCTCTACACTTTATTGACTGACTGATCCATTCATCCTTCCATCCCTCCTCAGCCTTCCTCTCCTCTGAAGACCCAATGAGGGTGGAGCTCAGTCAGAGAGCTGTTGAGGGACTGGTTAGGAAGAACACTTCTACAGCCAGAGAGGTGAGAGGTCACTCATGGTTTAGATGGTAAATATTTATGTCCCATTTTTTTATTTAACTAGGTAGGCCAGTTGAGAACAAGTTCTCATGTAGTTCTCAGTGCGACACAAACAACAACACAGAGTTACACGTAAACAAACATACAGTCAATAACACAAAAGAAAAATAGAAAAATCTATGTAGTGTGTGCAGATGTAGAATAGTAGGGAGGTAATAAATAGGCCCCGGAGGCAAAAATAATTACAATTTAGCATGAATACTGGAGTGATAGATGTGCAGATGATGACGTGCAAGTAGAGATACTGGGGTGCAAAAGAGCAAGTAATAACATGGGGATGAGGTTGTCGGGTGTGCTATTTACAGATTGGCTGTGTACAGTTACAGGGGTTCATCACATCAGCAAAGGGGAATATGTTCTATCATCTATGTTTATTTACATTAGTGCAAAGTGTCCACTGATATGGGTGTAATGTCTCCCCCCTTTTGGCTGTATGAAAGTTAATTTCCCCTCAGGCACCCACATTTGTTCTTTGATATTATGAAGGTAATTTGTGTCAAATGTTCTTTTCCCCACTCATTCACCCCATCTCTTTACATTGCTTATGCATATTCGGTGGCCAGACTAAAATTCCAAACACAATGCCCATCCTGGTAGATCTGAACCTAATGCAGCTTGGAGTGATCAGGTGACAGGAGTCACATTTCAGTGCCAGGTATAACTGAGGCCATAGATGCTCCATATCCATTACTTTGAATGTTTTATATAATATGACTAAATGTGTTTCTGTGTTGCAGGGGCAGTCAAGAAAGGGAACAGCAAGGCCACAGAACATGACATAAGCAGAGCTGTGGGAGACCACCTCAAGCCCCTGGTAGAGCCGGGGGTGGTGTTTACCACTCCACCACGCCTTCAGCAGGCTGGAAATGTGAGATTGATACTGTATTTCATACTAAGATGGGGGGGTACCCCTTTGTGGACAAATCTCTCAATGTATTACTGCTACCCTGGGGAGATTGATATACCCCTTGAACACCGGCTCCGACCCTTGTCAGATGAGGCAGGGCTTGCAAACTATTAAAGACTACGAAGGGAAGCACAGCCGATAGCTGCCCAGTGACACGAGCCTACCAGACGAGCGAAATTACTTCTATGCTCGCTTCAAGGAAAGTATTACTGAAACATGCATGACAGCATCAGTTGTTCCGGACGACTTTGTGATCACGCTCTCCGCAGCCGATGTGAGTAAGACCTTTAAACAGGTTAACATTCACAAGGCCACAGGGCCAAACGGATTACCAGGACGTGTACTCCAAGCATGCGCTGACCAACTGGCAAGGGTCTTCCCTGACATTTTCATCCCCTGTCTGTTGGTAATGAACAGCAGTTTAGGGTCGGAGTGGGAATCATCAGCAAGGATGTTTTTGTGGGTGACCTGTTAACGGTCTCAAAGATGGTGAAGGATGAATTGGGTAAAGTGGAATCGGTTTGAGTGACCAGGAGTGGTATGATACTGATTGTGTGTCAACAGCGCAAAAGGAGAAAGCTTTGTGTGGTTTAGGTTAAACATTTCAGGTAGACGCACGTTGATTAAAATGAATGCTAGACGGAAGGTTTTACTGTGGTTTGGTGAAGTGGTTCTCCCATTGTTTGTAAAACCTGGGTAAGTGAGATATACAGAAGACGCTGCAGTGTTACAATTGTAAAAAGGTTTGGACATGTGGCAAGTGTTTGTCAAAGGAATAAATATGTCGTAGTCAGATGAAGCATGTTGTAATTGTGATGGGAATCACGTTCCCGAGTTCCCGGGGTGCCCTGCTCGGATGAAGGATGTCACAGTAGCTTGGATGATCAGGCCCATCCAGCAGTGGGCCTGTGGAGGCAGTGAAAATAGCTGAAGGAGTAGAGGAGAAGGTAGTTTATGTCCCACAGTGAGGTCATGCAGGAGAAGGATCCCAACACACTAATAGTGAACAAGGTGGACTTTGTTGTGTTTATAGAGCAAGTGATAAATTTAATTAATAAATTATTAGTAACCTTCGTCCAAAACTAGCAGTTTCTGCATTAGCATGGAGGAGTTTATACCACAAAATTGCGTTTGCATTGCCCTCACTGCAGCAGTGATAAATTGCATTAAAAATAAACTAATAAAACATCTAAGAAGCTAGACATCATTGTGAAGGCGGCAAATAGATTTCTGGATCTCCAGGACTTCACAGACAAAATGTTACAGGGAGTACTGAATGAAGAATTTCCACCCCTCCCAGGTTCCTGAACCTGTGTAGGGATCTGTATAGTACCATTTTTGTTTGAAATTCAGGGTAGTGGAGTGAATTTGGTTCGTGTTTATTTTACGTAATTAGTATGATTTGTTAAATCCCAATTATTTTAGCGTTTTGGTTATTTTTTACAACCCCGTACAGTAGGTGGCAGCAATACACCTGATGAGTGTAGTCTGACAATAAACCTCAGAGAAGAAGACATGGTAGGAACAAAAGTGTTGGTCAGTGTTTCCAGTTGACCCTAATTAGATGTTAAGTTACATGTTGTTTTCTTACTTCATGTAGCCGGCTAGCTAGCCAACATATTCATACATCGCTTACTCCTCTCTGATAAGATACCGCTGCACAAACATGCTTATCTAGGCCTACACCAGCACTGGTACCAGGCAATATTAGCTAGCTACGTTTGCTCTGACTATTAATACATTTAGCAAGCTAGCTAGCCCGCTAACTAGCGTTTAGCAGCTAACATTATTTGAGCAACACCTTGCTAAGAAAAGACAATCTTTCGCCTTTAAATGTAATGGCATGAAAAGAATTGCCAGAATATTATACAATGACTTATCAACAGCTGTAACAATTTGACCCCAACAGGAAATATACACTGGCAGTTATAGAAAGACCCATTTACTATATAACCATTGATTCTTGAAGAATATAACTTATAAATGCCTCAAATGTTTCAACCGTATTACCCCACCAGAAACCAAAACATAAGCTTGTATAACGCCACTGTTTGTAAACAAATACTATATGGCTGAGGAGTAGGGTCGATCCAAGCGTTCTGACCTCACAATGACAGTAAAGCACCCAAGCTAACTGGCTAAAGTTGGATAGCTTGCTAGACACAAATCAGAGAAAACCTCACTTTTACCATTTTACTTGCCCTAGCAGAGCTGGTTAGGCTGTTGTCATGTTATTCAGAGCATTGGTGACTAACTGTGCTGCTGGCAACAATTTAATTTGAGCTTTTTTGCAGATGTTTACTGACACCAGCCATATTTAACAGGTGTTGAGCGTTATTAAATTCATCAGTTATTATGCGCTCTAATCAAGTCAATAAACTTTGGGTAGTTAGTTAGAATATAGTTAATATACTGGCAAGTTTGATGTATAAGTAGCCAACTAATGTTAGGCAGCTAGCTCACATACTGGTACATACTGCTGTAAAGATATGCTATGCGTTTTGTAAGGATAGTGTAGCTAACATAATGTGTAAGGTAACTTATTTGAAAAGTCATTACTTTATTGCATTGCTCAACATTTGTCATAATTATTTAAAGCAGTTCATTTGTATCCGCTCTCTCGTTGGACTTCGGCTGCATATTTCCCCCCATTTTCTTCAAATCTGAAAACGTTGAAGCCACAACCAATTCCTGAAGAATTGCATTATGGGCCCTAAAGTACTGCATGTATACTTCCCATTTTTGCAAATTTAGTACGACATCCGGGAACTTTTGGCATACTAACTATATCATACTATGACCAATAAGCAGACTATATACTCTATTAACATCACAAATAGTGCAGTTAGTATGAGTATTCTAACACAGCTCAGGACTCTGGGCAGCCATTTTGTTTGTTTAAAAACTAGGTTGCCCCTTTAAAAAAGCCACACAACAATCAATCTATTGGCATACTAACTACATCATACTATGACCAATAAGCAGACTATATACTCTATTAACATCACAAATAGAATACTCATACTAACTACATCATACTATGACCAATAAGCAGACTATATACTCAATTAACATCACAAATAGAATACTCATACTAACTACATCATACTATGACCAATAAGCAGACTATATACTCAATTAACATCACAAATAGAATACTCATACTAACTACATCATACTATGACCAATAAGCAGACTATATACTCAATTAACATCACAAATAGAATACTCATACTAACTACATCATACTGTGACCAATAAGCAGACTATATACTCTATTAACATCACATATAGAATACTCATACTAACTACATCATACTATGACCAATAAGCAGACTATATACTCTATTAACATCACATATAGAATACTCATACTAACTACATCATACTATGACCAATAAGCAGACTATATACTCTATTAACATCACATATAGTAGGGTTAGTATGAGTATTCTAACACAGCTCAGGACTCTGGGCAGCCATTTTGTTTGTTTAAAAACTAGGTTGCCCCTTTAAAAAAGCCACACAACAATCAATCTGCAGTTGAAACAATAACAAAGCTGTAATTCCACCACTGTTTTGGTAATAAGATGGATGGGGCTGGAGAAATGTAACTAGTCTCAAATTCACAGACAGACCTAAGGATGCAAGGACTGACCATCCATGATATCAACATTATAGTTTTAACCATGTTGAGGCTATACAGTGTTGATTTACATTGTTTCTAAACATTGGAGTAAAAAATGCTTATTTGTGGTTTTGATGGGGCAAACAGTTGAACTAAGCTCATGAGGCATGTGTTATATTCTTCAAGAATCAATGGCTATAAATAAATCATTTAAAAGTCAAAATATGGATGTAGCAATTGCACATTTCCGCTTTAACACCACACATCAGTTCAACAATCGCAGAGTTTGTGCCTCTGTTTTTAAGACAGTACTTACGAGTGTTAATCAGGGAACGGTTTCTCAAAACCATCTTATTGTTAAGTTCACCGTTTGAACCATTGGATGCCTTAAGATGCGTTTGGGAAACAGGGACCAGACATCCAGTTTTCTCCTCTTCTTTCACTCTGAACGCGTCTTCCTCTTACACTGAAACGTCTTTCTCTTCTTCTTTCACTGTAACAGCCTCATTCTCTACTTGTTTTTGTATTGTAACAGCCTCCTCTTCTCCCGCCTCTTTCACGAGAGCTTCTTTCTCCATCCAGCAGACCTCCTCTTCTTCAGCAAGAACAGGGTTAAGTTTGAGACTGGAACTATGAGGCATGTACTGAAGTCGCTAAGCGATATAATTCAAAGCAGTGTCACTTTATCAGCACAACGTGATCAATGACGTCTGAAGAATAATTTCGTCGAACACCTGATTGGTTTGGTATTGGGCTTGTTCGACATTGCAGCTGACAGTGCAGGTGGCTACTGACTGCTGACTGACTAATTTACAAATCACCTTGCATCATAAATAACTACACATTATTATTTATAAAACAGTCAGCCAGTTACCGGTTAACCACAACGCAGCATGGATTTGATGCTCTCGAACACGGCCAGTGGTTTAATATATGACCTAATGGCTACGCTGCTACGGCGTGTGACTTAATCTATAAAAATGTGGCTGTTCTAAATTCTGTGTAGCTCAAAGCCTTGAGTAATGAACCTATTTTTGACACAATTGGCTGGAAAGAGCCAATGATTCAGGAAGCTTTGTTTCCCCATCACTACTTTGCAGCATGTTTTCTGTGAATTAGACTACGGGAGTTTTGTACGTTTTTCCAAATTGGCTTATTGCTAGCCGCTAGTTTTCTGACATCTGGAATCGATTTGTATTGAATGATGGGGATTTCCCCTGCCATCATTCTGTATGTCTCTTTTGATCTGCAGTCATGTTTTATTTGTGTTTTGTTACTTGGGTTCTAACTGGTCTCCGGTATTTGGGCTCCAGCTCGCTGACCATAACCGTGCTGGTTGGCTATGCTGGTTAGGCTAATAGCTAGTTGACTAAATAGCTAACGTTAGCTGGTTGGCTAAGATAACTGCATATAGCTAATGTTAGCTGGCTGGCTAAGATAACTGCATATAGCTAATGTTAGCTGGCTGGCTAAGATAACTGCATATAGCTAATGTTAGCTGGCTGGCTAAGATAACTGCATATAGCTAACATTTTTGGATAGATGGCGTTATGTATTTCCAAAACTGTGGTTTTCTTTAATCACTCAAATAATGAGTTCAAACGATTGGTTTAATTTGAAGTTCTACATTTTAAGTTATTTCTGTTGTAGTTTACATCATAGGGAATAGGCTGGTCCTCCATATTACATCACACCTGACTGGCATTCTTCTGAATTCTGATTGGTTTAATGTATTAACTCCAAAAATAGAACTGTGAGGTGTTACTTTGCATTGGAAATGTTTTAATATTTTATTTGATATTTTATAAACAATACAAAACATACACATACAAACAACAACATCATACAAACATTAACTACATGACTCCTGCCCAGACCCACTAGAACACACCTCCATCTCCATTAACTACATCACACCTGCCCAGACCCACTAGAACACACCTCCATCTCCATTAACTACATCACACCTGCTCAGACCCACTAGAACACACCTCCATCTCCATTAACGACATCACACCTGCCCAGACCCACTAGAACACACCTCCATCTCCAGCTCCTGCATCACTGTCTGCCACATGGCCTCAAACTGCACCATTTTATTTCTCACTGTCGCCCAGCACTTTACCTTTCTATTGCGTTATCAATGGAGGATTGGTTGATTTCCAGTTTAAGTATAGTATTTAAGATGATTGACGAGAACAGTATAGTCCAACCATCCGGTAACTTGTTTCATGCTCATCAAAGGTGAGGGTGAATTTCAGATGTTCACTGCTTGTATTGATGAAGGAGTGGAATCGATGAAGTTCCTCTGCTGTCCCCTGGAATAGAAGGAACACATCATCAATGAAGACTTTTACAGAACCTGATGAGGTGCTAGAATGGATTGTTAGGGCTGACAATCACATTCTTCTCTAACAACCTCACATACAGTTCCGCATAATTAGATGCTATTTTTTTAAACTACAATGACTATAATGACCTGAGCGCCTACTTGTCTTGTCTGTGTTTCTTTTACACCTGCTACGTAAAAGAGACCGAAGAATGTGTAACAGTATAGCTTCCGTCCCTCTCCTGGCCCCTACCTGGGCTCGAACCAGGGACTCTGCACACATCAACAACTGCCTCCCACGAAACATCGTTACCATCGCTATTAGCGCGCACCCCGCTAACTAGCTAGCCATTTCACATCGGTTACTAATGCACAATGGTCAATGCTATCTGGGATTCTTGGGACATCCCTACCCAAAACCCTAACTTAACCGTTTGAAATGTCAAGTTCAATGGGCTAGTGTTAGGATTGGTGTTTATTACTATAACCCAATGCTATATCACATGTGATATGTTAGCCTGGGCGCCTGGGTGTCTGTGTGTGTGTGCTGGAAGTAACAGTTAGCCCCAGATAAGTGTGCTGGGAAGCTGTGGTTAGCCTTGAGCGAGAACAGTGTGCTTTGTATGCAGGTGCAAATAGCTCAGACAATGATGCAGAGCTGTCTGACTTCAGTCTCTGGGGTGAGGGAGCGTAATCTACACAGCAACAGCGCCGGGACACCAAGGAGCGCCAAGAGGCTGGGACCAGCCTGAGCGCCGGCGATAGGCTGAGCAAAGTTTAAACCAAGCTCAGCCTCCACTGTGATAGGCCAACAGACGGGTTGGAACTAGTCTGCCACAGTATAAGAACAGCTGTTTACTTACATCCTGCCAGTTCTCAGTTCTGCCCTGCGAGGTGATACAGAGAGCCCATATATACGAAAAATGCATTTACCATTTATCGCTTGAGTTTAATAAAAATACTTAAAGTATATTCGGTGACTCTGAATCACATTTTGTCCTGATACCAGATTTGAATTGACGCAAATCCCTTATACTAGTGACGTCCGGGACGTCCCAAGGATGTATCGCTACCTGAAAATACATGATCTAAGTGATTGATAGTTGGTATTCAGCAGTCATAAACCCTAATTTACTTTAATGAACTACTAAAATAGTGATTTTGTCAGACAGCAGCTCTACACTTTATTGACTGACTGATCCATTCATCCTTCCATCCCTCCTCAGCCTTCCTCTCCTCTGAAGACCCAGTGAGGGTGGAGCTCAGTCAGAGAGCTGTTGAGGGACTGGTTAGGAAGAACACTTCTACAGCCAGAGAGGTGAGAGGTCACACATGGTTTAGATGGTAAATATTTATGTCCCCTTAGTGGTTCATCACGTAAGCAAAAGGGAATATGTTCCATCATCTATGTTTATTTACGTTAGTGCAAATTGTCCACTGATATTGATGAAATTTCTCACCCCTTTTGGCTGTATGAAAGTTAATTTCCCCTCAGGCACACACATTTGTTCTTTGATATTATGAAGGTAATTTGTGTAAAATGTACTTTTCCCCACTCATTCACCCCATCTCTTTATATTGAATATTTATATTCAGTGGCCTGACTGCATCCAGACTATGTCAAAGGCCCATCCTGGTAGATCTGAACCTAATGCAGCTTGGAGTGATCAGATGACATTAGTCACATTTAGGTGCCAGGTGTAACTGAGGCCATAGATGCTCCATATCCATTACTTAGTGTTTTATATAATATGTCTAAATGTGTTTCTTTCTGTGTTGCAGGGGCAGTCAAGAAATGGAACAGCAAGACCACAGAACATGACATAAGCAGAGCTGTGGGAGACCACCTCAAGCCCCTGGTAGAGCCGGGGGTGGTGTTTACCACTCCACCACGCCTTCAGCAGGCTGGAAATGTGGGATTGATCTGTTTGATCCAGTAGTTGAATCCTTTGACTTATTGTTGATTTCAAAACATTTCAGTTTCAACAAATGAACTGGGTTGGTTGAAAAATGATACTAAACGTACATACCATGTACGTTTTAACATAGTGGAAGATATTTTAACATAGTGGAAGATATACTGTTTTTCATACTAAGATATGTTTTGCTTTTGCACATATTTGTTCATTGGTTTTGCTAGTCTGTTGATTGTCAGTCATTGGGTTCATTTGTCTTACAATATGTTCAAATCAAGCTTTATTTATACAGCACATTTCAGACACGGTGTTAAAGGAATTTTAATTCCTATGTTTATCAACCAATTCAATTAAAACACTGCCCATACATAAGAATTTGTAAGATAATTATCAGCATTAAATGGACAGAAACCAGTCTTAAAATCAATCAATCAATAGCGTTTATTCTCGAGTACTGATCATAATACATTTTACATCAGGTTATATAATAAAGATGTCATAGGTTTTAATGTCCATCCTCCTCTCGGATACAATGGCAGTATAGTTAGAGTTCTCATTACTGTCTGCCACCTGTTAAACTATCTACAAACAACCCAAGGTCTTTCCCCTCCCTGGGTAGAGACATCATTCTAGCCTGTCTGAAGATAAACCCATTCTTTCTAACAAGGAACACATAACATTCAACATTATGATTATAAGATTAATTCTTACAGTAATATAGTAGTATTCTGTTTAGTTATAATTCTAAGTTAAATGTATACATATTTTAGTCATTAAACACAAAAATCCCATAACACACGGATACAACACAACGGATTCACAGGAAAAAACGATAACAATAATAACTGAAAGACTGATGAGCATTCTTAGGAAATGCCATTGATTAAAATATTAATTGGATGCAATATCCAACCCCAAAATATAAGCTTGTTTTTTAGGAGGGGTTCTGAAAGACACTGAGGGTGTCGACTGAAAATTGACTAGTAACAACAACTGGGACCTAAAAGACACCCACCATGAGACCCACTAAATCTGCCTAAGAAGAGGAAAACAAAAGAAAAACCCACACCAAACTTAAAGACAGGAAGTAAACCAAAAAGGTGGAGCAACTAAAGGTGTTGACTCTCCACATCTATCAAGACAACTGGAGCACTGGGCCAGACACTCTTAAATAGAACCTGGACCAGCTCAGGTGAAACACCTTCCCACTAAAGAGATGGACAAGCCAGCACAGGTGTAACACATACTGACTAACGAGGTGACACCAATCAGTGCATCCTACATGCTAACGAGCTATACGTGCCAAAGTCCAACCTCAAACAAATGGAAAAACCAAAGCCTGTAACACCTTCCCCCTTAAGACAACAAATAAATCCTATATTTTTGCTGGACAAGTTTGCTCACCACCAACAGAAAAAAACTTCCATTTCACATTATAATCAACTACAATGCTTCACCAATACAAAATAAACATGGTGTCTACTGGCTGTCAACATTTAAAAACAAGAAAAAACACGTATTTTGAAATAATTTCTTCTCCTTTTTTCTTTCTATAGAATCCTAAAACTCACTAGCTTCTAAAACTCTCGTCCCCTTGGAACGAGCGCAAACAAAACTCATCTACAATATGGAAAAATGTGTAGTCAAAATAAATTAAGATCCATGGCAACGCATATCGATTTGGGAGGAAATCTGGTTGAACCTGCTCTTGGAGGTAACACAAAACAAAAAACACATGGAAATGGGAGATATATTAAACCTCACTGGTTAGACAACCTGCAGAAGACAGTCAGCTACATTTTGGAGTGCTGCATTTAAATTTAGGGATCGCTAAACAAAGGAACACAACACTTATTTGTCATCACTCATCGATATCATGTTGAAATCAATTCTGCCGAGAGGAGGGAGATGAGGTTGCACGTCCTGTTAAAACTAACAGCTCAAAAACCACACGGAATCTGGGAATAATGTGTACATCCCTGGTTTGAGGACAACTTGTAGAAAACAGTTAACTACATTTTGAAGTGTTGCATTTTGATTCAAGTGGGTCACCAACACGGTAAGTGTAACACAGCTCTTTTTCTGTTAGTCACTTTTTGTTGAATCACATAAATAGTACTCTCTTAATTCAGAGCCTGGATTTTTCCCCTGAGGCTAATATCCATATCATGCTGAAATCAATAGAACAGGGGACAAAACTTTAGGTTTCTACATTGTGACATCATTAAAATACTCATACTACAATGTTAAAACATTCTACATTGTGACATCATTAAAATACTCCTTCTACAATGTTAAAACATTCTACATTGTGACATTATTTCATTGATATCATGAAACTCCTTCATGTATTTTCTGATGTTTGATCAGAGATCTTTTATCAGAGTATCTCTTGTCACACAGATCACAGCTATGAGATTTCTCTCCTGTGTGTGTTCTCTTGTGTCGAGACAGGTGGCTAGATGTAGTAAAACACTTCTCACATTGATCACAGCTGTAAGATTTCCCTCCTGTGTGTGTTATCTGGTGTAGAGTCAGTGCTCTAGATGCAGCAAAACTCTTCCCACAATGACCACAGCTATAAGGTTTCTCTCTTGTGTGTATTCGCTGGTGTTGAGTCAGATAGCTAGATGCAGCAAAACTCTTCCCACATTGACCACAGCTATAAGGTTTCTCTCTTGTGTGTATTCGCTGGTGTTGAGTCAGATAGCTAGATGCAGCAAAACTCTTCCCACATTGCCCACAGCTATAAGATTTCTCTCCTGTGTGTGTTCTCTGGTGTCGAGTCAGAAGGCTAGATATAGTAAAACACTTCCCACATTGATCACAGCTGTACGGTTTCTCTCCTGTGTGGGTTCTCTGGTGTTGAGTCAGAGAGCCAGATCTAGTAAATCTCTTCCCACATTGATCACAGCTGTAAGGTTTCTCTCCTGTGTGTTCTCTCTGGTGTCGAGTCAGATGGTAAGATGTTGTAAAATACTTCCCACATTGATCACAGCTGTAAGGTTTCTCTCCTGTGTGGGTTCTCTGGTGTTGAGTCAGAGAGCCAGATGTAGTACATCTCTTCCCACATTGATCACAGCTGTAAGGTTTCTCTCCTGTGTGGGTTCTCTGGTGTATAGTCAGTGCTGAAGATGCTGAAAAACTATTCCCACAATGACCACAGCTATAAGGTTTCTCTCCTGTGTGTGTTCTCTGGTGCACTGTCAGATCGCTAGATGCACTAAAACTCTTCCCACATTGACCACAGCTAAAAGGTTTCTCTCCTGTGTGTATTCGCTGGTGTAGAGTCAGAGTGTTATATGCAGCAAAACTCTTCCCACACTGACCACAGCTATAAGGTTTCTCTCCTGTGTGTGTTCTCTGGTGTATAGTCAGAGTGCTATATGCAGCAAAACTCTTCCCACAATGACCACAGCTATAAGGTTTCTCTCCTGTGTGTATTCTCAGATGTTGAGTCAAATGGCAAGATCGACCAAAACTCGTCCCACATTGAACACAGCTATAAGGTTTCTCTCCTGTGTGTATTCTCTGGTGTAGAGTCAGAGTGCTAGATGCACCAAAACTCTTCCCACATTGAACACAGCTATAAGGTTTCTCTCCTGTGTGTGTTCTCTGGTGCACTGTCAGATCTCTAGATGCACTAAAACTCTTCCCACATTGACCACAGCTATAAGGTTTCTCTCCTGAGTGTGTTCTCTGATGGATTTTAATGCCTGATGAGGTGAATCTCTTCCCACAGTCAGAGCAGCAGTGAGATTTCTTCCCTGTGGATCTCTGCAGGTGTTTATTGAGGTGTTCTGATCTGGAGAGACTCTTCTCTGCATTTTTAGCATCATGAGGTTGTTGAGGCTCCCCAGAGGATTCAGGACAGTCACGTCTCTCTCCTGTGTGAATGACAAAGTCATACAGGTGATTAAAGGCCCACAACAGCAGAAATCCACTGTAAAAGGTGATGCCAACAGCATAGCCATGATGTTGTACAACAATTGACGTCTGTAATGATTTGACATTTGTCTTAAAATAAGCAAGAAGTCATATTTTGTCTTGTTTTCACATTAGTAGTAACATCTAAGATTGTAGACTAGAAATAAGTTATTCATGTTGTTGAAACTCTAAGCAGTGTGCCGGACGACTTTTGGTCTCCAATATAGGCCCCTTTCTGTGTTTGCTAAAATTGTATGTAGTATATCTGCCTGGAGCAAAAATGGTGAGCAAAGATTTTAGTTTTTCACAATGTATTCTGAATGTGAATGGGGGAAAACTCAGGGGAGTAACCACCATTTCCAGGTTGCTTATGAGTACATTTCACACTACTTTGGATTATAATTTTAAGGATCGTTTGAATGTCCTGCTTAATATAATATTTGTGTCATCATCGCAAATCAACCGCTTTGTACTTAAAAAACACTTGAACCAGTAAAATGCTCTTTGGCTTTTTCATCAGCCTGACAATGAGGGTTTGTACACTGTTTGCCAAATTGGCCCATAAACTTCACCTAACAACAAATATAGGAAAATAGCTGTGTGTGTTGTACAACAGCCTATCCATTAAGGAACAGTTCTCTACACATTATGAGCTAAGTATCTCTGTGTCCAAACAGACGAACGAGACCCAACTATAAATCAAGCAGACAATAACATTATAAACATCAATTTGTTAGGGATGTTGTATCCAACGTGGAGCACGGCATAACTGTCTTTACCAGAGTTATGAATGAAGAAGCACTTTGGTTGTTGTTGCATGTCGTGATGTTTGTCATTTGACTGTCATTCACAAAATGATTTCCTGGATCTTCTGATGATAGTTGAACACGTGGCTGTAACTAAACAGCTACAGTATTAAGAATTATGTGTAATTATTGAAAGAACCACGTTAATGACAGTATCCATTTGAGTGTTGTCAATAAAGCTAAGATTAAAAAATATATATATATATTTCACCTTTATTTAACCAGGTAGGCCAGTTGAGAACAAGCTCAACTGCAACCTGGCCAAGATAAAGCAGAGCAGTGCGACAAAAACAACACAGAGTTACACGTGAGATAAACATAAGTACAGTCAATAACACAATAGAAGAATCTATATACAGTGTGTGCAAATGGAGTACAAAGCTAAGGCAATAAATAGGCCATAGTAGCGAAGTAATTACAATTTAGCAAATTAACACTGGAGTGATAGATGTGCAGATGAGGATGTGCAAGTAGAAATACTGGTGTGCAAAAGAGCAAAAAAAGTAAATAAAAACATTGGGATGAGGTAGGTAGTTGGATGGGCTATTTACAGATGGGCTGTGTACAGCTGCAGCGATCGGTAAGCTGCTCAGATAGCTGATGCTTAAAGTTAGTGAGGGAGATATAAGTCTCCAACTTCAGCGATTTATGCAATTCGTTCCAGTCATTGGCAGCAGAGAACTGGAAGGAAAGGCGGCCAAATTAGGTGTTGACTTTGGGGATAACCAGTGAGATATACCTCCTGGAGCACGTGCTATGGGTGGGTGTTGCTATGGTGACCAGTGAGCTGAGTGAAGAGCAAAGACTTATAGATGACCTGGAGCCAGTTGGTTTGGCGACAAACACGTAGCGAGGGCCAGCTGACGAGAGCACACAGGTCCTAGTGGTGGGTGGTATATGGGGCTTAGGTAACAAAACAGATGGCACTGTGATAGCAAACTGGATGCAGTCTGAGTAGAGTGTTGGAGGCTATTGTGAAAATGACATCGCCAAAGTCAAGGATCGGTAGGATAGTCAGTTTTACGAGGGTATGTTTGGCAGCGTGAGTGAAGGTAGCTTTGATGCGAAATAGGAAACCTTGGATTGGAAATGCTTAATATTAGTCTGGAAGGAGAGTTTACAGTCTAGCCAGACACCTAGGTATTTATAGTTGTCCACATATTCTAAGTTAGAACCGTCCAGAGTAGTGATGCTGGACGGGGGGGGGGGGGGCAGCAATCGGTTGAAGAGCATACATTTAGTTTTGCTAGCGTTTAACCTGTCTAGGACTGGGGTTCCGCTAGCCCACATTCCACTGAAAAGGCAGCGCGCGAAATTCAAAAAATATTTTGTAGAAATATTTAACTTTCACACATTAACAAGTCCAATAGAGCAAATGAAAGATAAACATCTCGTGAATCCAGCCAACATGTCCGATTTTTAAAATGTTTTACAGCAAAAACACCACGTATATTTATGTTAGCTCACCACCAAATACAAAAAAAGCACAGGCATTTCTTTCACAGCACAGGTAGCTTGCACAAAACCGACCAAAGAGAGATAGAATTAGTCACTAACCAAGAAACAACTTCATCAGATGACAGTCTTATAACATGTTATACAATAAATCTATGTTTTGTTAAAAAAATGTGCATATTTCAGGTATAAATCATAGTTTTACATTGCAGCTACAATCACAAATAGCACCGAAGCAGCTAGAACAATTACAGAGACCAACGTGAAATACCTAAATACTCATCATAAAACATTTATGAAAAATACATGGTGTACAGCAAATGAAAGACAAACATCTTGTGAATCCAGCCAATATTTCAGATTTTTTAAGTGTTTTACAGCGAAAACACAATATAGCATTATATTAGCTTACTACAATAGCCAGCCACACAACCGCATTCATTCAACGCAACGGTAGCGATAGCGAAAAAAAACAGCAAAAGATATAAATGTATTCACTAACCTTCACAATCTTCATCAGATGACAGTCCTATAACATCATATTACACAATACATATATGGTTTGTTCGAAAATGTGCATATTTAGAGCTGAAATCCGTGGTTATACATTGTGAAAACGTAGCAACTTATTTCCAGAATCTCCGGATATATTTCTGACACTCACCTAATCTGACCAAATTACTCATCATAAACTTTACTAAAAAATACATGTTGGATAGCAAATGAAAGATACACTAGTTCTTAATGCAATTGCCGTTAGAATTCTAAAAATAACTTTAGTACGACATACAGCTTATGTTATAGCGAGACAGCGCCCAAAATCAGGGCGGAAAATAATACTAAACATTTGACAGAAATACGAAATAACATCATAAATGGTTCCTACTTTTGCTGAGCTTCCATCAGAATCTTGTACAAGGGGTCCTTTGTCCAGAACAATCGTTGTTTGGTTTTAGAATGTCCTTTTTTCCTGTCGAATTAGCAACCAAAGCTAGCCAAGTGGCGCGAAGCTGTCCATCTCCACCAAACGCAGAGAACGGAACACGCCAAAACTCCCGATAAACTTTCAATAATCTGATGAAACTATATTGAAAAAACATACTTTACGATGATATTATCACATTTATCAAATAAAATCAAGGCCGGAGATATTAGCCATCTATAACGAAAGCTTTTCAGAAGGCAATCCAGAGTTCCTTCCCGCGCCTTGCTGAACAAAGGAAATTGGGGTCATGTCATTCCAAGAGCTCTCTTTTGACCTCAGATCAAGCTATACACCCCATTTCACCTCTCACTGCCTGTTGACATCTACTGGAAGGCGTATGAAGGGCATGTATATCCATAGATTTGAAGCAAATGAATAGCAAGGCCCTGGAACAGAGCCTCGATGTCAGATTTTTCACTTCCTGACGGGAAGTTTGCTGCAAAATGAGTTCTGTTTTACTCACAGATATAATTCAAACGGTTTTAGAAACGTGAGAGTGTTTTCTATCCAATAGTAATAGTAATATGCATATTGTACGAGCAAGAATTGAGTACGAGGCAGTTTAATTTGGGGGAAAAAATTCCAAAGTGAAAACAGCATCCCCCTATCCCAAAGAAGTTAAGAGCAGTTGGAGGCCACGGATGGAGTGTTGAATGGCATTGAAGCGCGTTTGGAGGTTTGTTAACAGTGTCCAAAGAAGGGCCAGATGTATACAGAATGGTGTCGTCTGCGTAGAGGTGGATCAAGGAATCACCCGCAGCAAGAGCAACATTGTTGGTATATACAGAGAAAAGAGTCGGTCCGAGAATTGAACCCTGTGGTACCTCCATAGAGACTGCCAGAGGTCCGGACAACAGGCCCTCCGATTTGAGACACTGAACTCTGTCTGAGAAGTAGTTGGTGAACCAGGCGAGTCAGTCATTTGAGAAACGAAGGCTGTTTAGTCTACCGATAAGAAAACGGTGATTGACAGAGTCAAAAGCCTTGCCCAGGTTGATGAAAACGGCTGCACAGTACTGTCTTTTATCGATAGCGGTTATGATATCGTTTAGTACCTTGAGGATGACTGAGGTGCACCCGTGACCAGCTCGTAAACTGGATTGCACAGCGGAGAAGGTACGGCGGGATTCAAAATGGTCAGTGATCTGTTTGTTAACTTGACTTTCAAACACTTTTGAAAGGCAGGTCAGGATGGATATAGGTCTGTAACAGTTTGGGTCTAGAGTGTCACCCCCTTTGAAGAGGGGGATGACCGCGGAAGCTTTCCCATCTTTAGGAATCTCGGATGATACGAAAGAGAGGTTTAACAAACTAGTAATAGGGGTTGCCACAATGGCGGAGGATAATTTTAGAAAGAGAGGGTGTAGATTGTCTAGCCTACCTGATTTCTAAAGGTCCAGGTTTTGCAACTCTTTCAGAACATCAGCTATCTGGATTTGGGTGAAGGATAAGCTAGGGAGGCTTGGGGAAGTAGCTGCGGGGGGTGGGGAGCTGTTAGTGCAGTACGCCACAGGATGTTTTTGTCCTGGTCGAGGGCAGTCAGGTCTGGAGTGAACCAAGGGCTATATCTGTTCTTAGTTCTACATTTTTTGAAAGGGGCATGCTTATTTAAGGTGGTGAGGAAATTACAATTAAAGAACAACCAGGCATCCCCTACTGACAGGATGAGGTCAATATCTTTCCAGGATACCGGGCCTGGTCGATTAGAAAGGCCTGCGTGCAGAAGTGTTTTAGGGAGCGTTTGACAATGATGAGGGGTGGTCGTTTGACCGCGGACCCATAACGGATGCAGGCAATGAGGCAGTGATCGCTGAGATCCTGATTGAAAACAGCAGAGGTGTATTTGGAGGGCAAGTTAGTCAGGATAATATCTATGAGGGTGCCTACGTTTACAGATTTATTTAGGATTGTACCTGGTGAGTTCCTTGATAATTTGTGTAAGATTGAGGTCATCTAGCTTGGATTGTAGGATGGCCGGGGTGTTAACCTCACTAGAGTAGGGGGCACTATTTTCACCTCCGGATGAAAAGCGTGCCCAAAGTAAACTTGGTAGATTTGGATAGAAAACACTCAAGTTTCCAAAACTGTTAAAATAACGTATGTGAGTATAACAGAACTGATATGACAGGCGAAAACCTGAGATAAATCCATCCAGGAAGTGGGATTTTTATATCTTTGTAGTTTTCCATTGACTGCCTATACAGATTCCATTGACTTAGGACTCAAATTGCACTTCCTATGGCATCCACTAGATGTCAGTCTTTAGAAATGGTTTCAGGCTTGTATTCTGAAAAATGAGAGTGTAAGACCACTGAATGAGTGGACCATTCAGTGTCCCAGAGATTTTTTCATGTGCGAGACCGAGAGAGCGCCTTTCTTGTTTACCTTTTATATTGACGACGTTATTGTCCGGTTGAAATGTTATCTATTATTTAGGCTAAAAACAACCTGAGGATTGATTATAAACATTGTTTGACATGTTTCTACGAACTTTACTGATACTTTTCGGATTTTTTCGTCTGGCTGTTGTGTTTGCTGTTGAGCCTGTGGATTACTGAACAAAACGGAGGTTTTTGGATATAAAGAGAGACTTTATCGAACAAAACTAACATTTATTGAGTAAATGGGAGTCTTGTGAGTGCAACGATATGAAGATCATCAAAGGTAAGTGATTAATTTTATTGCTATTTCTGACTTGTGTAACTCCTCTACTTGGCTGGAAACTGTTTGTAATGATTTGTTTGCTGGGCGCTATTCTCAGATAATCGCATGGTATGCTTTCGCCATAAAGCCTTTTTGAAATCTGACACCGTGGTTGGATTAACAAGAAGTTAATCTTTAAACCGATGGATAACACTTGTATGCTTCATGAATTTATATAATGAGTATTTTTGTTTTTGAATTTGGCGCTCTGCAATTTCACTGGATGTTGGCCATGTGGGAAGGTAGCGTCCCACACCCCCTAGAGAGGTTAAGCATATCCCAGTTTAGGTCACCTAATAGAACGAACTCTGAAGATAGATGGGGGGGCAATCAATTCACATATGGTGTCCAGGGCACACCTGGGAGCAGCTGGGAGTCTGTAACAGGCGGGAGTCTGTAACAGGCGGCAACAGTGCGAGACTTATTTCTGGAGAGATTCATTTTTAAAATTAGAAGCTCGAACTGTTTGGGCTTAGACCAGGAAAGTATGACAGAACTCTGCACTTTGAAAGCCATCTCTGCAGTCGATTGCAACTCCTCCCCCTTTGGCAGTTCTATCTTGACGGAAAATGTTGTAGATGGGGATGGAAATTTCAGAATTTTTGGTGGCCTTCCAAAGCCAGGATTCAGACACGGCAAGGTCATCAAGGTTGGCGGAGTGTGCTAAAGCAGTGAGTAAAACAAACTTAGGGAGGAGGCTTCTGATGTTAACATGCATGAAACGAAGGCTTTTATGGTTACAGAGGTCAACAAATGAGAGCGCCTGGGGACACACAGGGTCTGCCTTAACCTCTACATCACCCGAGGAACAGAGGAGTAGGATGAGGGTACGGCTAAAGGCTATCAGTACTGGTCGTCTAGTGCGTTGGGAACAGAGAATAAAAGGAGCAGATTTCTGGGCGTGGTAGGATAGATTCAAGGCATAATGTACAGACTGGGGTATGGTAGAGTGTGGGTACAGTAGAGGTAAACCTAGGCATTGAGTGACAATAAGAGGTTGCATCTCAGGAGGCAACAGTTATGCTAGGTGAGGTCACCGCATGTGTGGGAGGTGGGACAAAAGAGTTCTCTGAGGCATGTGGAGTGGGACTAGGGGCTACGCAGTAAAACAAAACAATGATAACTACCCTAAACAACAGTATACAAGGCATATTGACATTAGAGAGACATAAAACGAGGCATAAAGCAATCACAGGTGTTGATTGGGAGAGCTAGCTAAGACAACAATGGGTAAGACAACAGTTAAATCAGCTAAGACAACAACAGCAGGTAAAATGGCGATGATTGGGCAGAGAGGGTCAGTTAACTACACACAGGGCATGAGTTCGAGGCTGGGGCCAACAGAAACAAAATAAACAAAATGGAGTACCGTGATTAATGAACAGTCCAGCAGGCATCAGCTATGTAGCCAAGTGATCATAGGGTCCAGTGAACAGCAATATACACTGCTCAAAAAAATAAAGGGAACACTTAAACAACACAATGTAACTCCAAGTCAATCACACTTCTGTGAAATCAAACTGTCCACTTAGGAAGCAACACTGATTGACAATCAATTTCACATGCTGTTGTGCAAATAGAATAGACAAAAGGTGGAAATTATAGGCAATTAGCAAGACACCCCCAATAAAGGAGTGGTTCTGCAGGTGGTGACCACAGACCACTTCTCAGTTCCTATGCTTCCTGGCTGATGTTTTGGTCACTTTTGAATGCTGGCGGTGCTTTCACTCTAGTGGTAGCATGAGACGGAGTCTACAACCCACACAAGTGGCACAGGTAGTGCAGCTCATCTAGGATGGCACATCAATGCGAGCTGTGGCAAGAAGGTTTGCTGTGTCTGTCAGCGTAGTGTCAAGAGCATGGAGGCGCTACCAGGAGACGGGCCAATACATCAGGAGACGCGGAGGAAGCCGTAGGAGGGCAACAACCCAGCAGCAGGACCGCTACCTCCGCCTTTGTGCAAGGAGGAGCACTGCCAGAGCCCTGCAAAATGACCTCCAGCAGGCCACAAATGTGAATGTGTCAGAATATGTTCTCACAAGGGCTCTGAGGATCTCATCTCGGTACCTAATGGCAGTCAGGCTACCTCTGGCGAGCACATGGAGGGCTGTGCGGCCCCACAAAGAAATGCCACCCCACACCATGACTGACCCACCGCCAAACTGGTCATGCTGGAGGATGTTGCAGGCAGCAGAACGTTCTCCACGGCGTCTCCAGACTCTGTCACGTCTGTCACATGTGCTCATGTGCTCAGTGTGAACCTGCTTTCATCTGTGAAGAGCACAGGGCGCCAGTGGCGAATTTGCCAATCTTGGTGTTTTCTGGCAAATGCCAAACGTCCTGCACGGTGTTGGGCTGTAAGCACAACCCCCACCTGTGGACGTCGGGCCCTCATACCACCCTCATGGAGTCTGTTTCTGACCGTTTGAGCAGACACATGCACATTAGTGGCCTGCTGGAGGTCATTTTGCAGGGCTCTGGCAGTGCTCCTCCTTGCACAAAGGCGGAGGTAGCGGTCCTGCTGCTGGGTTGTTGCCCTCCTACGGCCTCCTCCACGTCTCCTGATGTACTGGCCTGTCTCCTGGTAGCGCCTCCATGCTCTGGACACTATTGCCACAGCTCGCATTGATGTGCCATCCTGGATGAGCTGCACTACCTGAGCCACTTTTGTGGGTTGTAGACTCCGTCTCATGCTACCACTAGAGTGAAAGCACCGCCAGCATTCAAAAGTGATCAAAACATCAGCCAGGAAGCATAGGAACTGAGAAGTGGTCTGTGGTCACCACCTGCAGAACCACTCCTTTATTGGGGGTGTCTTGCTAATTGCCTATAATTTCCACCTTTTGTCTATTCCATTTGCACAACAGCATGTGAAATTTATTGTCAATCAGTGTTGCTTCCTAAGTGGACAGTTTGATTTCACAGAAGTGTGATTGACTTGGAGTTACATTGTGTTGTTTAAGTGTTCCCTTTATTTTTTTGAGCAGTGTATGAACCAGGGAAGCCGTTAGGTAGTCATTACTGCGCTAGCCGGGAGATGCGTCTGGCTCGAGGCTAACTGGTGCTAGCTTCGGGACAAGGGCGTCACCGACGTCTGGCAAACGCCGGTTGAGGGCACATTGGACGGAATTGCGTCGGCAGACCAGTTGTGATGGATCGGCGGTGCTCCGGGTCGACAAAGGGTCCAGGCCAATTGGCAAAATAGGTATTGTAGCTGGAGTAATTTTGTTTTCTAGCCGGGAGATGCACCTGGCTCGAGGCTAACTGGTGCTAGCTTCGGGACAAGGGTGTTAGCCACTGTAGCCAATCCGGTGCAAAGGTCCAGAATTTACGGCAGGAATCCGGTGATGTAGAGGCTTCTAGTCGTCTTAGTGAAGAGTCTGGGAGGCATCAGCTGTGTAGCCGAGTGATCATAGGGTCCACTGAGCAGGCCGGGAGATAGCTAGCCTTGAGCCAGGCCTTCGGGGCTGGGCAATCGGTGGCAGCTAGCTAGCTGCGATCATCCGGTGTAATGGTCCAGAGTTACGGCAAGAATACGGTGATGTAGTGGAGAAAAACAGTCCGATATGCTCAGTATGATATCGCGCTGTGCAGACTGGCAGGTGTTATCTAGGCTAAGAGCGGCTGGTGTCTGAGCTAAAAAGGTAAAGGCCGCTAGCAGTGGCTAACAATGACTAAATAGCTAGTAGCTAATTAGCTGGTTAGCTTCTGAGGGCTAGCTGCTGATGGAGGTTCTAACTATAAGGTCTAAAAAAATAAAATTGCAGATCCGTATCATAATGGGTGAGGCGGGTTGCCGGAAGGTATATTTAATTTAAAAATGGAAAAAGATTTAAATATATTGCAATATATACAAAAAAAGACGAAAAATACATACCATTTACAACAAACACGTCTTAATGCTACGCCATCTTGGATTACAAGATGACTCTGTAAAAAAACATCGGATTTAGCAAACTCGAAAACTGTTTTCCCAGCGTAACATAAGGAGCCACTAAATGATACATAGTTCAAGTCCATTTCAGAATACAAAAAACTGTCCGACAGGAAGATCCCTTATTTAAGTTGAAGTTCATCATCTGACAAGCGTAACGTTATGACTATAACTACTGTTCCCTGAAGGAGGGAAACGAGGTACAACATACTATTAAATCCACGCCTCGCTGGAAGCACCACCGTCCACAGGTGATGAGAGTGAGGCTTGGATTTATTCCTTAAAATGTAATGCCGCTCTTCACCAACCCAGGAAAGGGCGGGAACAAACAGGTGTTGTACCTCGTTTCCCTTCTTCAGGGAAGTGTAATTATAATCAAAGTTACACTCCCTTTCAGTCAGTCAACTTCGGAACAACATACTATGGGGAAATAAAATCATTCCCCAGCCTAACCAAACGGATACGAAATGAAACGGCCCCCTGCAGACCACCCAGACCTGACCCTACAAGATGCGTCAGTTTTGTCAATTTATTCATTGTCTTTTGTTTGTAACACTCCTGTCAATGTTGAGTAAGGATGCACACCTGATTACCCATATAAAAGTAGGATTAATCTATCTGGCCTGCACACAAATGTAGGCCTATAAATGTGCCCATTTGGGGATGTCTGATAGTATTTCTCATTGTCTTAACGCTGAACCACTAATGAGTTGTGGAGCTTCTCAAAGTAATTTTTTCTTCGCCTCCAAACAGCAAGTAAACAAAGTCTAATCAAAATCAATTGCGAATGACAATAGTTCCTCAAAGTATTTTTGTAAAATATTTCCAGCTCTCGCCCTTTCGATAACCACTCGGCATAAAAGGGAAAAATGTAATGCTCTGATCCAGTGGAAATGTCATAAAATACCTTATTACTTCTTATCCTTTGCACAAATAGTCTACAGCTGTGTCTGTCCAGAACTCACTGGAGCAGGAAACTGTGGGCCTAGAATATTTTATACAATGTTGCAAGCTTGCAATCAGAGTTTCACTGACCCAGTTGATAGTTGATACAATGTTTCAAGTGTGTTGTAGACAGGCCATTTGCAGCCAATGTGATTTCTAGGATATTTATTTTTATCAGTATATTTTCTACCTGCAGAATGCTATGTTTTTATTTGTTGGCTTTATGTAGGCTATTTTTTTACATAGTTGGCAATGGCAATGAAAGTTACTTTTAGATTTCTATAATTTTCATTTAGATTTAGATAGAATGTAGATTAATCACAAACAATAATTTTGAGATACTATTATAAATTAAATGAAACTGTTCCAGTAAAATGTGCATATGAAAATCATAACTGGCACACAGATTCGCAGAAATGGTCAGATAAATTGGCACTCCAACTGGAAAAGGTTGCAGACTGATGGTGTAGTCTATTATTAGTCTATTAGTCTATCTATCTGTAGACTATTTGTCTATTACTGAAAACTTCAAGAGCAGAACGGCAGAATTTACGAAGTCCAGCAGAGGGGGGACTCCCTCTGGTCAGGTTATGTTGACGAGCGGCTCCCTCTAGTCAGGTTATGCTGACGACCGGCTCCCTCTAGTCAGGTTATGCTGACGACCGGCTCCCTCTAGTTATGACCGAGTCATTTGTGTGTCTTAATTATTTGATCAAACAGAATGCTTAAAGCATCAGACAAGTTCAGTACGTATATTTCATTTTATAAAAACACATGGGGCGATTGGTAGAAAGAACAGATGACTCTTGGTTGACCAAGATGTATTTTAGTTGGGGACAGCACTAGAACATGATTTTGGGGCTCCCGAGTGGCGCAGCGGACACTGCATCTCAGTGCTTGAGGCGCCACTACAGACACACTGGATCAAATCCAGGCTGTACCACAACCGACCGTGATTGGGAGTCCCATAGGGCGGCGCACAATTGGCCCAGCGTCGTCCGGGGTAGGCAGTCATTGTAAATAAGAATTTGTTCTTAACTGACTTGCCAAGTCAAATAAAGGTTATATTTAAATAAATAAAAATGAGTGTTTCATGATAAACCATTTTACACAAATCCGTCAAGGCACCAACTTTGAGAAGGGTTCATGAATGTAATTGAATCTAGGTATGTCTTGCCTTTAATGTAAGGGCATGAAAAATAATTGGCTGAATATTATACAATGACTTATCAACAGCTCTAATAATTTGCCTCCACAGGAAATCTTCACTGGCAATTCTAGAATATACTATATAGCCTAGAAACCTTGTTAAACTATCATTATGACATCACGGATGAATTCTAGAATATACTATATAGCCTAGAAACCTGGTTAAACTATCATTATGACATCATGCATGAATTCTAGAATATACTATATAGCCTAGAAACCTGGTTAAACTATCATTACGACATCATGGATGAATTCTAGAATATACTATATAGCCTAGAAACCTGGTTAAACTATCATTATGTCATCATGGATGAATTCTAGAATATACTATACAGCCTAGAAACCTGGTTAAACTATCATTATGACATCATCAAACCTGGGTCCAGTGACTGTCAAGCCAACACCTTATAACTGTTATGCCAAGAATGTCGGAACTTCTTGACGAGGTCGCTAGGTTTTGGGTTAAGGTTGACACAATAGCTTTCTCTATGAATTTGAGAGTGGTTACATTTCTCCAGCCCCCATCCCTCAGCTGTTTACCAAACCAAGTCTCTTGGCAGCCATTTTGTTGCTGTTTAAATCCTAGGTTGTCCCTTTAAAAAAGCCACACATCAATCAACCAATCTGCAATGAAACAATAACAAAGCAGTAATTCCACCACTGTTTTGGTAATAAGATGATGGATGGGCCTGGAGAAATGTAACTACTCTCAAATTCATAGACAGATCTATGGATGCAAGGACTGACCATCCATGATATCAACATTATAGTTTTAACCATGTTGAGGCTGTTGATTTACATGGTTTCTAAACATTGGAGTAAAAAAATGCTTATTTGGGTTCTGATGGGGTACAACAGTTGAACTAAGATCATGAGGCATGTGTTATATTCTTCAAGAATCAATGGCTATAAATAAATAATTTAAAAGTCAAAATATGGATGTAGCAATTGCAGATTTCCACTTTAACACCAAACATCAGTTCAACAACTGCAGAGTTTGTACCTCTGTATTTAAGACAGTACTTACCAGTGGTAATCACGGCCCGGTTTCTCAAAACCATCTTATGGCTAAGTTCATCTTTAGAACCACTGGATGCCTTAAATTGCGTTTGGGAAATCGGGCCCAGATATCCAGTTTCCTCCTCTTCTTCCTCTTCCGATGTGACCGTAATCTCCCCCTCCTCTTTCACTTCAAAAACTGCATCATCCTCCTCTTTCACTCTTAACGCCTCTTCTTTCACTGTAACGTCTTTCTCTTCTTCTTTCCCTGTAACAGTCTCACCCTCTACTTGTTTTTGTATTGTAACATCCTTCTCTTCCTCCTGCTCTTTGACGAGAGCTTCTTTCTCCGTCCAGCAGACCACCTCTTCTTCAGCAGAAGGAGAATAACTTAGTGAACTCATGGTCGGAGATGTTAGCTAGCTAGGCTAATGCTAACTTAACCAGCCCGCTAGCTGACTAATAACAACACGGTACATATTTAATTAAATCTGATAACTAACTAGACGACAGAAGTAGGTTCAAAACACAGTGGCTAATATACACTAAAGCGTCTAAAGAACTTTATTGGTTCGGCTATTTTGTCTAGCAAGCTACCGAGGTGGCTGACGAACTGTTACTGCTGCCGAAAGAAGCGTTCCGTCCACTAGATTATACGTCACACTAACAGCATTGCCTTAAAATCGCACACCGCCATCTGCTGACTGGAGTGGGTAACGCTCAGTCTGAACCTCTGACTGCGATGGAGATGTGCGACTTTAAGACAATGACGCTAGTGTGACGTAAAATATATATTATAATGTTCAGACAAAAAGTTAGTGTAGGAAGCATGAGTTTTTACTCACCAGTGTAACAACACAGTGTGGTTAAAGACTTAGTTGTATTGAAGATCTGGTTAACCTATAAGCACAACCAGTTATGTTTTTGTGTTATCACATATGTATTAATTTATTTCGGGATTCTGGGTAATCCACAGCAGATTTATGGAGAATTGCTGTGAGTGAGTTGAAAATCGAATAGTCCCGGGATAGAAATTTATAAAGTTGACATTACATCATAAAATCCACCTTTTACATCATACATTAGCAATTTATGTTTTAATAACTACTGTTGTTGGTTTGGGTGTCAAATAAGCCTCTTTATATTATTTTTGCCGAATCTCAGTTTTCCATGTGGGTTTTATGCAAAAGTTCCCTCTTTCAAATTGGTATCTAACTGGAAAATGCATCTTCTTTAGGAGTGCTATTTTTACCCTGTCGACTGCTGATCATTTATCCACACTGTGCGTCTCATCAATGCAGGTCATTTATGACAAATGTATAAAGTATATGTTTTATAAACTCATGAACACCAGCCAGTTTATTATCCCGTGTTTGTTAGTTTAGATGTATTATACTTCTTCACCACCAGAGGGGGACATTGAGTAATTTTTCAGGTTAATTTTATATATTTTGACACTAATAATGGATGACAGTTTATTCTGATGTTGTGAATATGAGACACATGGAAACAATGTATTCATTTATTATAGTAAATTAGGAATTATTAGGAATTGTTAAATCCACAATACGATCACAATGACTTTGATAGACATTTCAATAATTTTTTTGTTAGTATATTATAGGGCAGATTTATGTAGAATTGCTGCGGGAGTGCTATTTATATCCCGTCACTAATGATCATTCATCCATACTGTGTGTGTCCCATCATTGCAGCTTTGGAAATAAATGAACTATCCATCCATTGCTCCTTCCTGTGTTGACTCACTGACTTGAGAGACCAGGAAGGTCACACTAGCTCATAGGTTGATATCTAGCTCAAGCTTCACCTCATATGAACTGTGTGGTTGTGTTATCTAGTGGGAACCCGTTAGCACGGTAGGCTCTGGTGCTTTCTTGCCGTGGGCTCAAAATGACAGAGGAAATCAACCTGCTTGCTCCTTTTTGTTTTGTCAACTTTTCGATGGGGATGTTATGTTTGATACCGGAGGTACGAGGCATGCCCAGGGGCGAAAATCTGTTATCAACCTTGGAGGGGACAATTACATTACATTTTCTCAAGAGCAATTCCTGAGGGGGACACCAAAAGTAGTGCTGTAACACATAGCCTACGTTGTAATATGTTAAATGTATATTGAGGAACCATAATTCCTACAACTGAATAATTGATAAGTACAGTAGTTAACTGAAGGGTTTAACAAACTTGTTCAAATGTTTAAATCATTATAATACTACTACTAATAATAGTTATAGCAGTGCTCCTTACCAGTCCAGTATGTATGCAGGTATTCGTACTTACAACTAGCAATATCAAGAACGGCCAGTAGGTAGCAATGGTACTGTACACTGTATGGGTGTAGTTTTCATAAATACAATGAACATGGTGTGATCACATCTAAAAGAGTCTCCATTGAGAACCATCAAAGTTAGTCTCCGTATTGAATAGACCTTTTAATTTTACTTTTTCTGATACATTTATATAGTCATTAAATGTGCCACTGGCCTGAGTCTACTACAATATCTTTACAAGAACAAAAAGATTAAAATAAGTACAGTTCTAAAAGCTAAATAACTACTTCAATGAAAAACCCAAATAAATCAAACAAAATATCCTTCAGTCAGTGTCTCAACTCTTCAAACAGCAGCTATGGACAAGTATGTCGCACAAAGTATGCAATTTTAAATAAAATAACATGAAATAAATAATTTGTAAGTGTACTGTCATGTACTAAAAACTACTCTCCTCTAGGCTGCTTAGTACCCGCTCATACTGCCCTAGCACAGCTCTAATAGCAGTATTCCGCACAGTCCACCTTGTTGGACATAGGGGTTTCCGGGTGGGCAGATGTGTTTCTTTGGACGTGGAAATTGATTCAAACATGCTCTTAAACTTTCCTGACTGGCCATAGAGGACACCTAACTGATGGACCCAAGAAAGGGAATCCCGGATCAGTGGGGAGGCTGAGCAGCAAGCCTGTGTAATCAGATTTACACAGTGTGCTCCACAATGGACATAGAGGGCTAATGGCTGCTGCCTTCTCACAATTGCCTGTGCACCTGTGTATTTTCCTGCCATGTTTGAGGCACCATCGTAACTCTGCCCACGTAAGCCAGACATGGGCAAATTGAGCCTCAACAACACTTCAGTTGCCACTTTCGCAATGCCCTCGTCTGTTGTCTCCGACACCCTGTATAGCCCAATAAACTCCTCGTGAGGGACAAGGTCATGGTCAACATAATGCAAAAATACACTCTCCTTCAGCACCAGAGACCAGAGACATCTTGAGTACCATCAACATTTAATGAAAATTGTACAATCGGAAGAGACCTAATCTCAGCTGCAATGCCTCGAATGATTGTATTGGCCATGATGTTCAGAAATTCATTCTGTGCTTTGGGGCCTCTTGAAACATCAACACTCTGTTGGCAAGAGTTTGCGGTTCAAAAATTGTGGGTGTGGCTGATATGGTTTTGTGCCATCACTGAGGTAACTGGACAATGCAGTGCCACTGTCCCCTATACTGGTGCTGCTGGCAACAAGGGTGACACCTGGTCCTGCCGTGGCTGTGACATTGTTCTCTGAAGTCTCTCTCCCTGGCTCTTTCCCTTTCACCACCCTCACTGACTCAGTCTGTCTCCTAGAAAAGAAATAAGGTGTTTGCCGTACTCCTAACTACCGGTACCCAAAACTACACAATTAACCACAACAGCAATACCATTGCCATAAACAAATCTTAGTTTAGTCATCAGTTTAAGTTGAGAGCGGGGGTATCAATGGCATTTTCCAATTATGTCCCTATTTTACAAGTAAAAAAAATTGAGAACCTTTCATGTTGCCAAACAAAGACTTACCTGAGACTCCCTGTCTCTGCCAGTCTGTCCCTGCATATCTGTCCCCAGCTCTGCTGTCTGTGTGCCATCTGTTGCCTGCTCTGCCTAATGACATCATTGTGAAACATTTCCATTAGCATTTCACTTCTTTCTTATGAACATTTTATCAACTCGTCTTTGAGATATTAGGCTACTAGAGTTCTTACTTTGCGTTTTGGTGTACTGAAAAATACTCTGATGTCCGTCTTTTTACTTTTTTCTGCCATTTTTCTACCTGGCTGGCTGGCCGGTCTAGCTGCACACACACACATTTACACAACATATGCTACAACCTTTTCTAATTTTAATATAGTTTGTTTCATATTGGCTGGCTTCCAACAATAGCTGAATTTGTAAAGCTAGCGAGCACCAATTCAGTTTCTGTGGTGTTTGCTATAATCTTTTTTTTTTTTTAAAAGGTCCTGTTTGGGGTGCAAGCCCGAAATCGGAACGAAAATGACAACAGCTGCAGGGCGCGAAATTCAAAATCTATTTTTTTAAAATATTTAACTTTCACACATTAACAAGTCCAATACAGCATTTGAAAGATAAACATCTTGTCAATCCAGCCAACATGTCCGATTTTTTTAATGTTTTACAGAGAAAACACCACATATATTTATGTTAGCTCACCACCAAATACAAAAGTGGACAGACACGTATGAATATGATTATGATGTATGAATTATGATTCAAGTAGCATGCACAAGCCAACCGAAATAAACTAAAACCAACCTAAAGAACCCAGAAAAAACTACCTCAGATGACAGTCATATAACATGTTACACAATAAATCTATGTTTTGTTCATAAAAAGTGCATATTTTAGCTATAAATCAGTTTTACATTGATGCTACCATAAATGCTACCACATAGCTACAGCCTGAATCCAGACGGGAGTAGCCAGAGAAAATACATACACCAACGTTGACTACTAATTACACCTCATAAAACACTTCAGAAAAACATATGGTGGATAGCTAATGAAAGACAGATATCGTGTGAATAAAGCCAATATTTCCGATTTTTTAAGTGTTTTACAGCGAAAACACAATATATCGTTATATTAGCTAACAACATAAGCTAGCATAAAGCAGCACTAGCATAAGTCAAGCGCTAGCCTAGCACAGTTAGCAGAGTTAGCATAGCACAGTTCGACAGATATATGAAAAAGCATCCCAAATTGGGTCCTTATCTTTGTTGATATTCCATCAGAATGTTGTAACGGGGTCCAATGTCCAGTAGAGTCTTTAGTTGGGTTCCAGAACGAACTATTTCCCTCTTTGGTTAGCAAGCACAATAGCATTGCGGCGCTAACCTCTCCTTCTTCAAAAAATTCTTCCAAAACATCACGTCTAAAGTCCAGAATAAATTGCAATAATATAATTAAAGTATATTGAAAAAACATACTTTAGGATGATTTTGTGACATGTATCAAATAATATCGAAGTCAGAGATCATATTCACCGTTATCGACCTTCTTCCAGAAGCCGAGACCAAATTATGCTTCGCGCCCGGAATTTTTTTTTAACTGCGCAGGTCTTACAAGAAGGTGTGTTATTCAGTCCATGGACGAGATATTCGACTGCTTTCAATTCTCACTTCCGCATTACAGCCTGATGAAGGAGTGTGACGTGTTTCTACGGTCCTAAGTCTAATGGCCTTTTATAGACAAGGTCTTAAAGAGACACATCGCATTTTGGAAATCTCAATTCGGCTGGGAAAATGGCTGTAAAAATATTTCTGTTCGACTTAGAGAAACAATTCAAACCTTTTTAGAAACTATAGACTGTTATCTATCCAACAGTAGTAAATATATGCATATTGTAAAATAAAAAGTTTCTTAGGAGGCCGTTTGAAAATGTGCACATATTTTCCAGTTTTTTCAATATTCAGCTTGCAGCCCAAACATGTTAAAGGTGAAATAAAATAAATTTTAAAAAGTTCACTAGCGACAATTTAGCTTTTGCAACGAGACCATTAAATATATTTAAGACAATGGTATAAGAGAGTGTAGTTCTGTACAGTTTGGACTTCAGTTTATCGCTAACCTTATCACAGGGACTTTGAAGCACTACAGCTGCATGCTGATCTTGGAATAAACTGACGATAGCAAAGATTCCATCTTTGACGACGCCACATAAATGGAATAGGTACTAGCTAGCTCGCTAGTTAATGTTTGCTTTAGTTTGCGCGCTAGCTCTGCAAATTCAGCTAGTGTGTTGTAATAAATACCATTTAAAATAACACAAGCATATTGCTATTACATTGTTATAACTAACTTCTTTCTAAGCAGGGTTTCTCACACACCCAGAGACAGATGGCTGACACAGAACATTCAGAAACACTGATAAGAAAAGGGTGCAGACACACACATACCCAAGGACGGAGGGCTGACTACGCACACACAAAATATCCTGTTTAGCTGAACATTTGATAACAAAGAACTTTTGTTGCAAGACTCAGAAGGATGACGTCCAGCTCATCAGGACCAATCTGAGAAGACAACAACCTGATCAGGACCAACCAGAAAACCAGATCTACCAGACTCAACCTACTTTCTGTGTTGTATAAAATGTCTATGCATTTCTGTTATCTGGGCTTTTTCTGGAGGTTCTCTATGAGCCGAAGGAACGAGACCGTATACACTTGTACCAGATATCTTTACTCATAATTAAACTGTCGCTTGTCATACAATTTATCACCTTGTCTGAATCGATCCTTGACCGGCTCGCCCTTCTCCATATCCAATTATCAACAGTGTGAACCCTGCCAACATAAAAAAATAAAAACATTGCTATGGCGCGATTGACTGGATTAACCTCACGTCAGTTACGTACATTGAGTGCCTTTCGGACAGTAGATATGAACCCTCTATTACCTTGCCAGCTAAAGAACTGTCAGTGGATCAAACCATTGTGAGGCAAAGGGCAGGGTGGTCGCAATCTTTTGAAACTTAAAAACGCGCTATTAAGTGTCTATAATCAGCACAACTGCTTTCATTGCGTATTATTAATATTATTGAAATTACATAGTTATGTTTACAGTGATAGATTGGGGGGGACAAATCATATTTTTCCCAGGATGGGGGGGTCGTGTCCCCCCCGTCCCCCCTGGGATTTCCGCATATGGGCATGCCTGAAAGCAGTAAACTTCAAAGCAGTGTACTGATGCCTGTATCACTTTATCAGCAGCACGTCATCAATGACGTCTGAAGCTTCGTTTCGTCGAACAACCACCTGATTGGTTTAGTATTGGGCTTGTTCGACACTGCAGGCGACTGCCAACTGACTGCTCTACAAATCACCTTACATCATAAATAACTACTCATTATTATTTAAGCAGTGTGTCACTTTATCACCATTGATCAATGACTTCTGAAGATTCATTTTCTCACATCATTCTGTATGTGTCTGATCTTTTGATCTGCAAACACGTTTAGGTTTTGTTAGTTTGGTTCTAAATGGTCTCGGTGCTGGTTGGCTACGCTGGTTAGGCTAATAGCTAGTTGGCTAAATAGCTAATGTTAGCTGGCTGGCTTATAACATTCTTTGATATTTGGTTAGATGGCGTTATGTATTTCCAAAACGTTGGTTTACTTTAATCACTCAAGTCATGAGTGCAAACGATTGGTTTTATTCTAAGTTCTACATTTGAAGTTATTTCTGTTGTAGTTTACATCATAGGGGATAGGCTGGTCCTTCATATTACTCCACACCTGACTTTGGCATTCTTCTGAATTCTGATTGGTTTAATGTAATAACTCCAAATATAGAACAGTGAGGTGTAACTTTGCATTGGGGAAAGTATTTCATTTTATCTTTTTAAAAACTATACAAAACATACAAACGACAACATCATACAAACATCAACTACATCACACCTGCCCAGACCCACTAGAACACACCTCCATCTCCATTAACTAAATCACACCTGCCCAGACCCACTAGAACACACCTCCATCTCCATTAACTACATCACACCTGCCCAGACCCACTAGAACACACCTCCATCTCCATTAACTACATCACACCTGCCCAGACCCACTAGAACACACCTCCATCTCCAGCGCCCGCATCAGCACCATTTTATTTCTCTCCGTTGCACACTCACTTTCAACTTTTAGATAATAAAGCATTTTACCTTTCCATTGAATTAACAACAGAGGATTGGTTGATTTCCAGGTTTTAATTAAGTATAATATTTAAGATGATTGATGAGAAAAGTATCATCCAACCATCGGATGTCTCACTGCATCCTCAAATGCCATGTCTTGAAATATACAGACAGACAGATTAAAAGTAATTTTACATTGTATTTCTGTACTTCTGACAGCCAACTTTCTAACTCCGCCCATAACTTTATGACGTCATAACATTCCCAGAAGGATTATTGAGTTATTGTTAGTTTTACACTGAAGACATGACTCTGCCGTTGTGCTGTAGAATTTGTGGATTTTGTCTCTTGTATAAGGGACTATCATTTGTCCCAACATCACAGGCAACGGACTTTATAAAGACTTCCAAAAGTGTTTCACAGTTTAAGATCAACTGAGTTTTAAATAATGGCGTTTCTCCCTGTGCACCTGTCAATGTAAATCCATTGAACGAGACAAGTTACCAGACAGGACATATTGCTAATGCTCTTCCCATTAATGACCTAAATGACAATTAACTTGTGGGCGGTGGTGGTGACGACGGCCTATTGGATGACGTCGTCCATCGGGATTCCCCAAAAAAGAAGACGCTCTGGATTTATCACTGGAGTCAGATGTGAAGGAGGAGGTTGATCATCAGGAGTCAGATGTGAAGGAGGAGGTTGATCATCAGGAGTCAGATGTGAAGGAGGAGGTTGATCATCAGGAGTCAGAAGTGAAGGAGGAGGTTGATCATCAGGGGTCAGATGTGAAGGAGGAGAATGATCATCAGGAGTTAGATGTGAAGGAGGAGGTTGATCATCAGGAGTCAGATGTGAAGGAGGAGGTTCATCATCAGGAGTCAGATGTGAAGGAGGAGGTTGATCATCAGGAGTCAGATGTGAAGGAGGAGGTTGATCATCAGGAGTCAGATGTGAAGGAGGAGGTTAATCATCAGGAGTCAGATGTGAAGGAGGAGGTTGATGATCAGGAGTCATATGTGAAGGAGGAGGTTGATCATCAGGAGTCAGATGTGAAGGAGGAGGTTAATCATCAGGAGTCAGATGTGAAGGAGGAGGTTGATGATCAGGAGTCATATGTGAAGGAGGAGGTTGATCATCAGAGGGAGTGTGGCTGGGCTGGCGTTTCCACTTCCAGCTGGGTCATATATTTTGATACATTGAATGTTGATATTGTGATCCTATATTATATATTTGTACCTCCTGTTTCATGAAGTGATGTCATTAAGTACTGCCCCTATATATACAGTCCATTTGGAAAGTATTCAGACCCCTTCACTTTTTACACATTTTGTTACGTTATTCTAAAATGGATTAAATAGATTTTTTCCCTCATCAATCTACACACAATACCCCATAATGACAAAGCAAAAACAGGTTTTTAGAAATGTTTGCAAATGTAACAAAAACAACAACTGAAATATTATATTTACATAGAGTATCAGTCAAAAGTTTGGACACACCTACTCATTCAAGGGTTTTATTTTGACTATTTTTGTCATTGTAAAATAATAGTGAAGACATCAAAACTATGAAATAACACATATGGAATCATGTAGTAATCAAAAAAAGGGTTAAACAAATCAAAATATATTTTATATTTGAGATATTTCAAAGCAGTCACCCTTTGCCTTGATGACAGCTTTGCACACTCTTGGAATTTTCTCAACCGGCTTCATGAGGTAGTCACCTGGAATTATTTTCAATTAACAGGTGTGCCTAGTGAAATGTTCATTTGTGGAATTTCTTTCCTTCTTAATACGTTTGAGCCAATCAGTTGTGTTGTGACAAGGTATGGGTGGCTCTCATGAGGATTGCCACAGGAAAGGAAGACCCAGAGTTACCTCTGCTACCTCTTCTTCCGGCGCCGACAGAGATGGCCGCCTCACTTCGCGCTCCTAGGAAACTATGCAGCATTTTGTTATTTTACGTGTTGTTTCTTACATTGGTACCCCAGGTAATGTTAGGTTTCATTACATACAGTCGGGAGGAACTACTGAATATAAGAGCAACGTCAACTCACTATCATTACGACCAGGAATACGACTCTCCCGAAGCGGATCCTGTGTTTTGCCTTCCACCCAGTACAATGGATCTGATTCCAGCCGGCGACCCTAAACAACGACGCCGTAAAAGGGGCAAACGAAGCGGTCTTCTGGTCAGGCTTCGGAGACGGGCACATCGCGCTCCACTCCCTAGCATACTACTCGCCAATGTCCAGTCTCTTGACAACAAGGTTGATGAAATCCGAGCAAGGGTAGCATTCCAGAGAGACATCAGAGACTGTAACGTTCTTTGCTTCACGGAAACATGGCTCACTCGAGATACGCTAACGGAGTCGGTGCAGCCAGCTGGTTTCTTCACGCATCGCGCCGACAGAAACAAACATCTTTCTGGTAAGAAGAGGGGCGGGGGGTATGCCTTATGATCAACGAGACGTGGTGTGATCATAACAACATACAGGAACTCAAGTCATTCTGTTCACCTGACTTAGAATTCCTCACAATCAAATGTCGACCGCATTATCTACCAAGGGAATTCTCTTCGATTATAATCACAGCCGTATATATTCCCCCCAAAGCAGACATATCGATGGCCCTGAACGAACTTTAATCTGACTCTATGTGAACTGGAAACCACACACCCTGAGGCTGCATTCATCGTAACTGGGGATTTTAACAAGGCTAATCTGAAAACAAAACTCCCTAAATTCTATCAGCATATCGATTGTGCTACCAGGGCTGGTAAAACCCTGGATCATTGTTATTCTAACTTCCGCGACGCATATAAGGCCCTCACCCGCCCTCCTTTCGGAAAATCTGACCACGACTCCATTTTGTTGCTGCCAGCCTACAAACAGAAACTAAAACAAGAAGCTCCAGCGCTCAGGTCTGTTCAACGCTGGTCCGACCAATCTGATTCCACGCTTCAAGACTGCTTCGATCACGTGGATTGGGATATGTTCCGCATTGCGTCCAACAACAACATTGACGAATATGCTGATTCGGTGAGCGAGTTCATTAGAAAGTGCATCGGCGACGTAATACCCACAGCAACGAATAAAACATTCCCAAACCAGAAACCGTGGATTGATGGCAGCATTCACGTGAAACTGAAAGCACGAACCACTGCTTTGAACCAGGACAAGGTGACCGGAAACATGACCGAATACAAACAGTGTAGCTATTCCCTCCGCAAGGCAATCAAACAAGCTAAGTGCCAGTATAGAGACAAAGTAGATTCGCAATTCAACAGCTCAGACACAAGAGGTATGTGGCAGGGTCTACAGTCAATCACGGATTACAAAAAGAAAACCAGGCCCGTCGCGGACCAGGATGTCTTGCTCCCAGACAGACTAAATAACTTTTTTGCTCGCTTTGAGGACAATACAGTGCCACTGACACGGCCCGCTACCAAAACCTGCGGGCTCGCCTTCACTGCAGCCGAGGTGAGTAAAACATTTAAACGTGTTAACCCTCGCAAGGCTGCAGGCCCAGACGGCATTCCCAGCCGCGTCCTGAGAGCATGCGCAGACCAGCTGGCTGGTGTGTTTACGGACATATTCAATCAATCCTTATCCCAGTCTGCTGTTCCCACATGCTTCAAGAGGGCCACCATTGTTCCTGTTCCCAAGAAAGCTAAGGTAACTGAGCTAAACGACTACCGCCCCGTAGCACTCACTTCCGTCATCATGAAGTGCTTTGAGAGACTAGTCAAGGACCATATCACCTCCACCCTACCTGACACCCTAGACCCACTCCAATTTGCTTACCGACCCAATAGGTCCACAGATGACGCAATTGCAACCACACTGCACACTGCCCTAACCCATCTGGACAAGAGGAATACCTATGTGAGAATGCTGTTCATCGACTACAGCTCAGCATTTAACACCATAGTACCATCCAAACTCGTCATCAAGCTCGAGACCCTGGGTCTCGACCCCGCCCTGTGCAACTGGGTACTGGACTTCCTGACGGGCCGCCCCCAGGTGGTGAGGGTAGGTAACAACATCTCCACCCCGCTGATCCTCAACACTGGGGCCCCACAAGGGTGCGTTCTGAGCCCTCTCCTGTACTCCCTGTTCACCCACGACTGGGTGGCCATGCACGCCTCCAACTCAATCATCAAGTTTGCGGACGACACTACAGTGGTAAGCTTGATTACCAACAACGACGAGACGGCCTACAGGGAGGAGGTGAGGGCCCTCGGAGTGTGGTGTCAGGAAAATAACCTCACACTCAATGTCAACAAAACAAAGGAGATGATTGTGGACTTCAGGAAACAGCAGAGGGAGCACCCCCCTATCCACATCGACGGGACAGTAGTGGAGAGGGTAGTAAGTTTTAAGTTCCTCGGTGTACACATCACGGACAAACTGAATTGGTCCACCCACACAGACAGCGTTGTGAAGAAGGCGCAGCAGCGCCTCTTCAACCTCAGGAGGCTGAGGAAATTCGGCTTGTCACCAAAAGCACTCACAAACTTCTACAGATGCACAATCGAGAGCATCCTGTTGGGCTGTATCACCGCCTGGTACGGCAACTGCTCCGCCCACAACCATAAGGCTCTCCAGAGGGTAGTGAGGTCTGCACAACGCATCACCGGGGGCAAACTACCTGCCCTCCAGGACAACTACACCACCCGATGTCACAGGAAGGCCATAAAGATCATCAAGGACAACAACCACCCGAGCCACTGCCTGTTCACCCCGCTATCATCCAGAAGGCGAGGTCAGTACAGGTGCATCAAAGCAGGGACCGAGAGACTGAAAAACAGCTTCTATCTCAAGGCCATCAGACTGTTAAACAGCTACCACTAACATTTAGTGGCCGCTGCCAACATACTGACTCAACTCCAGCCACTTTAGTAATGGGAATTGATAGAAATGTATGTAAAAATGTATCACTAGCCACTTTAAACAATGCCAATTAATATAATGTTTACATACCCTACATTACTCATCTCATATGTATATACTGTACTCTATACCATCTACTGCATCTTGCCTATGCCGTTCTGTACCATCACTCATTCATATATCTTTATGTACATGTTCTTTATCCCTTTACACTTGTGTGTATAAGGTAGTAGTTGTGGAATTGTTAGGTTAGATTACTCGTTGGTTATTACTGCATTGTCGGAACTAGAAGCACAAGCATCAGTTGCATTTTCTCTGTTACCACCACTCCTGTACCTGGCATCATGCGCATGTTCAGACTGACGGTGGTCACATTGCTGGCTGCAGCTTGCTGTACACTAACGGATGGAGCAATCAGCATCACGTGCGAAGGCTCTGATGCTTTACTGCAATGTGATGGAGGTAAGATTCAAATCAAGCGTGCCAACTATGGTCGTCGTCAACACGATACGTGTTCCATTGGGCGCCCCGATAACCAACTCACCGACACCAACTGCCTCAGCCAATCCACCACCAGCAAGATGGCAGAAAGATGCGGTGGGACGAGCGAGTGTGTTGTGCCGGCATCCAATTTTGTTTTTGGAGACCCCTGTGTCGGGACTTACAAGTACCTGGACATCAAATACTCCTGTGTCCAACAGCAAGAAACAATAAGCAGCATCATATGTGAAGGCTCTGATTCTCAACTACTATGTGATCGGGGTGAGATCCATATTCAGCGTGCCAACTATGGTCGTCGTCAACACGATGTGTGTTCCATTGGGCGCCCACATAAACAACTCAAAAACACCAACTGCCTCAGCCCATCCACCACCAGCACAATGGCAGAAAGGTGTGACGGAGAGCTCCAGTGTATCGTCAAGGTATCCAACTCCGTGTTCGGCGACCCCTGTGTCGGAACCTATAAGTACTTGGATGTGGCTTACACCTGTTACTGAATGATATCTTCCTGGGGAACCTGAAGATGTACAAGTCTTCTGGGATATCTTCATCAGGTCGTGCTGTTTTCAACCAAATTAACTTCAATGACCATCTCTACTGTAAGTCGCTCTGGATAAGAGCGTCTGCTAAATGACTAAAATGTAAATGTAAAATTTCACTACACTCGCATTAACATCTGCTAACCATGTGTATGTGACAAATAAAATTTGATTTGATTTGCTACAGAAGATCCGTTCATTAGAGTTAACTGCACCTCAGATTTCAGCCCAAATAAATGCTTCACAGAGTTTAAGTAACAGACACATCTCAACATCAACTGTTCAGAGACTACATGAATCAGGTCTTCATGGTTGAATTGCTGTATTCAAAAACACTGTTTACAAAAGCTTTATTAAAGAACAAGAAAACCAGCACACTGTTTACTAAAGCTTTGTTAAAGAACAAGAAGGCCCACACACTGTTTACAAAAAAATGGCTTTTCTTTCAAAAACAAGGACATTTCTAAGTGACCCCAAACTTTTGAACGGTAGCATACATCTACATGATGTATTGTTACACCATGAAGGAGCAGTATAGACCTAGTCTGTTCATTATATACATCTACATGATGTTTTGTTACACCATGTAGGAGCAGTACAGACCTAGTCTGTTCATTATATACATCTACATGATGTTTTGTTACACCATGTAGGAGCAGTATAGACATACAGTAGCTAGCTGCTAATTTAGATGTAGTATAACTTAATGAAACTGCCTTAAATATGCTGTGGTAAACATTTTTATTTGCACTAATCAATCAACACATTCCTGTCTTTGTATGTCTCAATATAATAGTATTATTTAATTAAATTTAAATTTAAATAAAATTTCTTTACATAGTTGAATGTGCTGACAACAAAATCACACAAAAATTATCAATGGAAATCAAATTTATCAACCCATGGAGGTCTGGATTTGGAGTCACACTCAAAATTAAAGTGGAAAACCATACTACAGGCTGATCCAACTTTGATGTAATGTCAGGTCTGGGGATTCAGGTCGGTCCATAGCATCAATGCCTTCCTCTTGCAGGAACTGCTGACACACTCCAGCCACATGAGGTCTAGCATTGTCTTGCATTAGCAGGAACCCAGGGCCAACCGCACCAGCATATGGTCTCACAAGGGGTCTGAGGATCTCATCTCGGTAACTAATGGCAGTCAGGCTACCTCTGGCGAGCCCATAGAGGGCTGTGCGGCCCCCCAAAGAAATGCCACCCCACACCATGACTGACCCACCGCCAAACCGGTCATGCTGGAGGATGTTGCAGGCAGCAGAACGTTCTCCACGGCGTCTCCAGACTCTGTCACGTCTGTCACATGTGCTCAGTGTGAACCTGCTTTCATCTGTGAAGAGCACAGGGCGCCAGTGGCGAATTTGCCAATCTTGGTGTTCTCTGGCAAATGCCAAACGTTCTGCACGGTGTTGGGCTGTAAGCACAACCCCCACCTGTGGATGTCGGGCCCTCATACCACCCTCATGGAGTCTGTTTCTGACCGTTTGAGCAGACACATGCACATTTGTGGCCTGCTGGAGGTCATTTTGCAGGGCTCTGGCAGTGCTCCTTCTGCTCCTTCTTGCACAAAGGCGGAGGTAGTGGTCCTGCTGCTGGGTTGTTGCCCTCCTACGGCCTCCACGTGTCCTGATGTACTGGCCTGTCTCCTGGTAGCGCCTCCATGCTCTGGACACTACGCTGACAGACACAGCAAATCTTCTTGCCACAGCTCACATTGATGTGCCATCCTGGATGAGCTGCACTACCTGAGCCACTTGTGTGGGTTGTAGACTCCGTCTCATGCTACCACTAGAGTGAAAGCACCGCCAGCATTCAAAAGTGACCAAAACATCAGCCAGGAAGCATAGGAACTGAGAAGTGGTATGTGGTCACCACCTGCAGAACCACTCCTTTATTGGGGGTGTCTTGCTAATTGCCTATAATTTCCACCTGTTGTCTATTCCATTTACACAACAGCATATGACATTTATTGTCAATCAGTGTTGCTTCCTAAGTGGACAGTTTGAGTTCACAGAAGTGTGATTGACTTGGAGTTACATTGTGTTGTTTAAGTGTTCCCTTTATTTTTTTGAGCAGTGTATATTACATTATTTTGTATTACTCAGCTATAGTAGCTGGCTGGTTAAGTTAGCACTAGCCTAGTCGCTAATGATAGCTAGCTAGCTAACATCCCCGAACATGAGCTCCCTAAACTACTCCCCTCCTGTTAAAGAAGAGGAGGTCTGCTGGACGGAGAAAGAAGCTCTGGCGCTGAACATTTAACTTTGAAAGAGGAGGAGGAAGAAGAGGATATCAAGGTAAAAATAGAAGTAGAGGGTGAGGCTGTTACAATGAAAGAAGAAGAGAAAGACGTTTCAGTGAAAGAAGAGGATGACGGGTTCAGAGTGAAAGAGGAGGAGGATGTTACAGTAAAAGACGAGGAGGAAGAGAAAGAGGAGGCTGCGGTTTTTGGAGTGAAAGAGGATGAGGGGGAGATTACTGTCACATTGGAGGAAGAAGAGGAGGTTGGAGATCTGTTTAACACCAGTAAGTACCGTCTCTGCAGTCGTTGAACCAATATGCAGTAAAGGGGTTCTACACTTTAATGTTGTTCTGTAGGAATGGCTGAAGCTACACTGTAACGTGTAGAACATCAAGAGTGGACCATCAACAAAACGTTAACAATTGATCAAATGCATCCAATGACAATGCCTGAAATACTGTAGTCCTCAATATCTCCTATTAAATTAGCCCAATATGTAGTTTTAAAGGGGCAATCAGTAGTTGTTACATCCATTTTGGGATTTATACATTAATGATATGTACCCATCTGTTTCTTGAAGAATTCACTTATAAATGCCTCATGAGCTTAGTTCAACTGTCGTACCACATCAGAACCCAAAATATAAGCTTTTTTTTACTCCAATGTGTCACGTTCCTGACCTGTTTTCTGTTGTTTTGTATGTGTGTGATGGTCAGGGCGTGAGTTTTGGGTGGGCATTCTATGTTGTGTGTTTCTATGTTGGTTTAGGGTTGCCTGGTATGGCTCTTAATTAGAGGCAGGTGTTTTGCGTTCCTCTAATTAAGAGTCATATTTAGGTAGGTTGTTTCACTGTGTTCGTTGTGGGTGGTTGTTACCTGTCTCTGTGTTTGTGTTCTGCACCAGATAGGTCTGTATCGGTTTTGCACGTTTGTTATTTTTGTAAGTTGTTTGTAGTGTTCACTTGTTCTTCATTAAACATGTTTAACACTAGCCGCGCTGCACTTTGGTCCTCTCCTTCACCCCTGGAAGAAAACCTTTACACAATGTTTGTCAGTAAATATAAACAAACACGGTATATCCTCAAAACATGGTTAAAACTAGAATGTTGATATCATGGATCGTTGCATTTCTCCAGCACCATCCCTCAGCTTTTTACTGAAACAGGCAGGGAGTACGCTTTGTTAATGTTTCTACTGCTGATTGCTGCCCCCGTTACTCCTCAAGGTCCAAGGACTGTATGTTATTTTCAGAGGTAGTCTGGCTCTGGCAGCTAAAATAGTCAAATATTCCATCTAAATGTGAATCCATTCTCAATTGCGATACATTTCTAGAAACATAAATCGCTGTACTTTCATATCAATTCAGAATAATTTCACACAATATTTTCATATCACATCAAAATAAGTAACCAGTCGCAATACCCCAAAACAGTAAACCAAATTAGTTTCTCGTAATTTCACCTACCTTTAGGCTTCTTTTTCTTCTTTGGACTTTATATGGCGGTTGGAAACCAATTTTAAGGTGCATTACCAACATCAACTGGACTGGAGTGTGTGGAATCTGGAATCTTTCAATCACCCACGTGGGTATATACCAAGACAGTCGTGAAGAGGGCACAACAAAACCTTTTCCCCCTCAGGAGACTGAAAAGATTTGGCATGGGTCCCCAGATCCTCAAAAGGTAATACAGCTGCACCATCGAGAGCATCCTGACCGGTTGCATCACCACCTGGTATGGCAACTGTTCGCCATCTGATCCTAAGGCGCTACAGAGGGTAGTGCGAACGGCCCAGTACATCACTGTGGCCAAGCTTCCTGCCATCCAGGACCTATATAATAGGCGGTGTCAGAGGAAAGCCCACAAAATTGTCAGAGACTCCAGTCACCCAAGTTATAGACTGTTTTCGGCAAATGGTACCACAGCACCAAGTCTAGAACCAAAAGCCTCCTCAACAGCTTCTACCCCCAAGCCATAAGACTGCTGAACAATTCGTAAAATCACCACCGGACAATTTACATTGACCCCCCCACCCCCCTCCCTTTTGTGCACTGTTTCTACTCACTGGTTGTTTGTTACCTATGCATAGTCACTACACTTCCCTACCTTCATGTACAGATTACCTCAACTAGCCTGTACCCCCGCACACTGACTCGGTACCGGTGCCCAATGTATATAGCCTTCACACTGACTCAGTACCGGTGCCCCCTGTATATAGCCTCCACACTGACTCGGTACCGGTGCCCCCTGTATATAACCTCCACACTGACTCGGTACCGGTGCCCCCTGTATATAGCCTCCACACTGACTCGGTACCGGTGCCCCCTGTATATAGCCTCCACACTGACTCGGTACCGGTGCCCCCTGTATATAGCCTCCACACTGACTCGGTACCGGTGCCCCCTGTGTATAGCCTCCACACTGACTCGGTACCGGTGCCCCCTGTATATAGCCTCCACACTGACTTGGTACCGGTGCCCCCTGTATATTGCCTCGTTATTGTTATTCTCATTGTGTTACTTTTTATAATTAATTTTTATTTTAGTCTACTTGGTAAACGTTTTCTTCTTCTTGAACGGCACTGTTGGTTAAGGGCTTGTAAGTAAAGCATTTCACAGTAAAGTCTAAGTTGGTGTCTTGACTGATTTGTAAAAAACACTATATATTTATTTTTTTAAATGTTGCTGACACCCCTCCCCAGACGTGTCTCATTATTGCGATTCATTGCTGATTCTTACCTGTAGCTCACTAGGAGATGTCTAGTGATACAAGTTAAGGGCCCTGTTGGAGATTGGAGGTTGGTAGCGGAGTCGAGGGAACAAGCAGGGTTGGACACGGCCATGTTATTATCCCACACACAGTCTCTGTGGTTCATATGAACCCCATTCCTGGGAATTAGATTTGATTACAAATCGCCCCTGTCTGTTACCACAGAAGGGTTCAGTCTGTCCCATTCCCAGCTAGGTTACGAGGTGCTTTGTCACCAGAACCTATGACTGGTTGATAGGGGAAACCTCCATGCTTATTATAGAAAAAGTAATTAGGGGAAAAGTTTTTAGTAAACTGAAATAAAATAACAAACCTGTTTGAAGAATGAAAACTATTCCAAAACTATCTTTGACTCCAAAACTAAAATAGCCTAAAATAATAACCAGCATGAATTATGTTCAGTTTGAATAATTTATATCTTACCTTTGGACAAAAATAGAATTGGGTTTTAAATATTTTTTACGTGGTTTTTAAATCTTCTGAACCTGGTGGCTGGTAAATGCTGCCATGGGATGGCAATGTTTCAAATAGACCTAGCTTGTGTATCACTATCACTTGCTATCACCAGAAATACTTTAAGAAATGAGGATATTGGAAACTCCTTTCGATTCGTATTAACAGCTTAAAGAAAATAAAATTGGCATGAATTATCCTCTGTGAACAAGAAGCACAACATTCCAAATATTTTCAGAGATGTGAGATAATTAACTTGTTCTCTGTAATATCGTATAGCTTTGCAATCGTGACATTATGTACTTTCAAGGAAAATAGGCATGTTTCTCAACTCATACCCTGACTTTAAAAAGGGATTTCGTGAGAATTAGCTTAGAAACTGTGTCTCAGCATGACAATGTGAACGCGATTGGTCGACATGGTCTTGGACGGGCGTTATATACGCTTTGACATTTTCTGGAATAGTTTTTATTTGAAAACGTTTTTGTTTACTTGCCTGCCTATTGAATTTGGAATGCACTGTACTGTTCATCTCTGAAACTCACTTAGATAATTCCTTTGTTACAGCAGTAGCAATACAGGGATATAACATCTACAGAAAATACAGGAATGCTTATGGGGGAGGTGTTGCTGTAAACAATGCATTCGGGAAAGTAGTCAGACCCCTTGACTTTTTCCACATTTTGTTACGTTAAAGCCTTATTCTAAAATGTATTAAATTCTTTCCCCCCCCTTTCATTTAGCTAATTTATTTGGCACACCTGCTTTTGGGGAGTTTCTCCCATCCTTCTCTGCAGATCCTCTCTAGCTCTGTCAAGTTGGATGGGGGGTCCATGTTGTTGTTAGGTGAAGTTATGGGTCCTACAGTAGGTCTATGTTGTTAGATGAAGTTATGGGTCCTACAGTAGGTCTATGTTGTTGTTAGGTGAAGTTCTGGGTCCTACAGTAGGTCTATGTTATTGTTAGGTGAAGTTATGGGTCCTACAGTAGGTCTATGTTGTTGATAGGTGATGTTATGGGTCCTACAGTAGGTCTATGTTGTTGATAGGTGATGTTATGGGTCCTACAGTAGGTCTATGTTGTTGATAGGTGATGTTATGGGTCCTACAGTAGGTCTATGTTGTTGATAGGTGAAGTTATGGGTCCTACAGTAGGTCTATGTTGTTGTTAGGTGAAGTTATTGGTCCTACAGTAGGTCTATGGTATAACTAGCCGTTTCCGCATTAGCTTGGAGGAGTTTCTGTGTTTGCTAAAACGCAATTTGGTTGCAGAGGGCAAAGAACGATGCAGAGAGCGATGCACCTATTTGGGGATGTCTGATAGTATTTACACACCACCACTAATGATTTGTGGAGCTTCTCAAAGTAATTTTCTCTTCACCTCAAACAGCAAGTAAACAAAGTCTTACTAAAATCAATTGGCGTATGACAATAGTTCCTCAAAGTAGTGCGGACGAAAGGGATAACAAGTTGGTGAAGCAACAGATGTGCTGGAATGAAAACAATATAGATGGAATGAGAACAATATAGATGGAATGAGAACAATATAGATGGAATGAGAACAATATAGATGCTACTTTGAGAACACAAACTCTCACATCTTTCACAGCAAGGGAGTCCAGGGGATTGCAGTGCAGCCATGCAGGAGAAGGATCCCAACACACTAATAGTGAACAAGGTGGACTTTGTTGTGTTTATAGAGCAAGTGATAAATTGCATTAATCAATTATTAGTAACCTTCGTCCAAAACTAGCAGTTTCCGCATTAGCTTGGAGGAGTTTCTACAACTAAGTTGCGTTTGCATTGCCCTCACTGCCGCAGTGATAAATTGCATTAATAATAAACTAATAAAACATCTAAGAAGCTAGACATCACAGCGGCAAATAGATTTCTGGATCTCCAGGACTTCACAGACTAAATGTTACAGGGAGTACTGAATGAAGATGTTCCACCCCTCCCAGGTTCCTGAACCTGTGTAGGGATCTGAATAGTACCATTTTTGTTTGAAATTCAGGGTAGTGGAGTGAATTTGGTTCGTGTTTATTTTACGTAATTAGTATGATTTGTAAATCCCAATTTTTTTTGCGTTTTGGTTATTTTTTACAATCCCGTACAGTAGGTGGCAGCAATACACCTGATGAGTGTAGTCTGACAATAAACCTCAGAGAAGAAGACATGGTAGGAAGCAAAGTGTTGGTCAGTGTTTCCAGTTGACCCTAATTAGATGTTACATTACATGTTGTTTTCTTACTTCATGTAGCCAGCTAGCTAGCCAACATATTCATACTTCGCTTACTCCTCTCTGATAAGATACCGCTGCACAAACATGCTTATCTAGGCCTACACCAGCACTGGTACCAGGCGGTATTAGCTAGCTACGTTTGCGCTGACTCTTAATACATTTAGCAAGCTAGCTAGCCCGCTAACTAGCGATTAGCATTAGCAGCTAACATTATTTGAGCAACACCTTGCTAAGAAAAGACAATCTTTCGCCTTTAATGTATTGGCATGAAAAGAATTGCCAGAATATTATACAATGACTTATCAACAGCTGTAACAATTTGACCCCCACAGGAAATCTACACTGGCAGTTATAGAAAGACCCATTGTAATGGCTTCCATCGGTAGAAAGCGAGGAAGACCAAAGCGCAGCGTGGTATGTATCCATATTTATTAGAATACTTCTTCAATACGAACAAAACAATAAACAAACGAAAACCAACACATGAACACATGAACGCACGAACAGGAACAATCACCCACAAACCAACAGTGAAAACAGGCTACCTTAATATGGTTCCCAATCAGAGACAATGCTAAACACCTGCCTCTGATTGAGAACCATATCAGGCCAAATGACAAACCTCAACATAGAAACACATAACATAGACTGCCCACCCCAACTCACGCCCTGACCATACTAACTAAAGACAAAAACAACGGAAAATAAAGGTCAGAACGTGACAGTACCCCCCCCCCCCCCCCCCCCCAAAGGTGCGGACTCCGGCCGCAAAACCTGAACCTATAGGGGAGGGTCTGGGTGGGCGTCTGTCCGCGGTGGCGGCTCTGGTGCAGGACGTTGCCCCCACCCCACCATAGTTAATCCCCGCTACCCTGGCCTCCTCGGAATGGCGACCCTCCAAAATAACCCCACTGTACTGATGGGCGCCTCTGGACAGAGGGGCAGCTCCGGACTGAGGGGCAGCTCCGGACTGAGGGGCAGCTCCGGACTGAGGGGCAGCTCCGGACTGAGGGGCAGCTCCGGACTGAGGGGCAGCTCTGGCCGGTCCTGGCTGACTGACGGCTCTGGCCGGTCCTGGCTGACTGACGGCTGTGGCCGGTCCTGGCTGACTGACGGCTGTGAACGGTCCTGGCTGACTGACGGCTCTGGCCGGTCCTGGCTGACTGACGGCTCTGGCCGGTCCTGGCTGGCGGGCGGCTCTGGCGGCTCCTGACTGACGGCTCTGGCGGCTCCTGACTGGCGGGCGGCTCTAGCGGCTCAGGACAGACAAGCAGCTCTAGCGGCTCAGGACAGACGGGCGGCTCTAGCGGCTCAGGACAGACGGGCGGCTCTAGCGGCTCAGGACAGACGGGCGGCTCTGACGGGTGGCTCTGACGGCTCAGGACAGACGGGCGGCTCTGACGGCTCAGGACAGACGGGCGGCTCTGACGGCTCAGGACAGACGGGCGGCTCTGACGGCTCAGGACAGACGGACAGCGCAGGCGGCGCTGGGCAGACGGGCACACCTGTAGGGAGGAGAGTGAGAGACAGCCTGGTGCGTGGGGCTGGGGAGACCTACAGGAGGCTTGGTGTTAAGAGGAGGCACCTGAAGGACCGGGCTGTGGGGAGGCACTGGAGCTCTGGTGCGCAGCCTTGGCACCACTCCCCCAGGCTGGAATATTACTCTAACCCGGACCCTCCAGAGTGCAGGCACAGGTTGAACCGGGCTGTGGGTGAGCACTGGAGATCTCCCAATCAGAGACAATGCAAAACACCTGCCTCTGATTGAGAACCATATCAGGCCAAATGACAAACATCAACATAGAAACATATAACATAGATTGCCCACCCCAACTCACGCCCTGACCATACTAACTAAAGACAAAAACAAAGGAAAATAAAGGTCAGAACGTGACACCCATTTACTATATAACCATTGATTCTTGAAGAATATAACTTATAAATGCCTCAAATGTTTCAACTGTATTACCCCACCAGAAACCAAAACATAAACTTGTATAAGGCCAAGGTTTGTAAACAAATACTATATGGCTGAGGAGTAGGGTCGATCCAAGCGTTCTGACCTCACAACGACAATAAAGCACCCAGCTAACTGGCTAACGTTGGATAGCTTGCTAGACACAAATGAGAGAAAACCTCACTCTTACCATTTACTTGCCCTAGCAGAGCTGGTTAGGCTGTTTTCATGTTATCCAGAGCGTTGGTGACTAACTGTGCTGCTGGCAACAATTTAATTTGAGCTTTTTTGCAGAAATGTTTACTGACACCGGCCATATTCAATTGGTGTTGAGCGTTATTAAATTCTTCAGTTAATCTGCGCTCTGGTACTCAGACGAGGGTGCTCTGCAATCGGAGTAGAGAGCCAGAGCGAATTTACGAACGCACCCGAATTAACAATGTCCATTGAGAACGCACACGACCCCTTGGCTAAGAATGACGTGAATAATCAAGTCAATAAACATTGGGTAGTTAGTTAGAATATAGTTAATATACTGGCAAATTTGATATATAAGTAGCCAACTAACGTTAGGTAGCTAGCTCACATACTGGTACATACTGCTGTAAAGATATGCTATGCGTTTTGTAAGGATAGTGTAGCTAACATAATGTGTAAGGTAACTTATTTGAAAAGTCATTACTTTATTGCATTGCTCAACCTTTGTCATAATTATTTAAAGCAGTTCATTTGTATCCGCTCTCTCGTTGGACTTCGGCTGCATATTTTCCCCCATTTTCTTCAAATCTGAAAACGTTGAAGCCACAACCATTTAATGAAGAATTGCATTATGGGCCCTAAAGTACTGCATGTATACTTCGTATTTTGGCGAATTCAGTACGACATCCGGGAACTTTTGGCATACTAACTACATCATACTATGACCAATAAGCAGACTATATACTCAATTAACATCACAAATAGTGTGGTTAGTATGAGTATTCTAACACAGCTCAGGACTCTGGGCAGCCATTTTGTTGCTGTTTAAAAACTAGGTTGCCCCTTTAAAAAAAACACACAACAATCAATCAACCAACCAATCTGCAGTTCAACCAATAACAAAGCTGTAATTCCACCACTGTTTTGGTAATAAGATGATGGATGGGGCTGGAGAAATGTAACTACTCTCAAATGCATAGACAGACCTATGGATGCAAGGACTGACCATCCATGATATCAACATTATAGTTTAAACCATGGTGAGGCTATACTGTGTTGATTTACATTGTTTCTAAACATTGGAGTAAAAATAGCTTATTTGGGCTTCTGATGGGGTAAACAGTTGAACTAAGCTCATGAGGCAAGTGTTATATTCTTCAAGAATCAATGGCTATAAATAAATAATTTAAAAGTCAAAATATGGATGTAGCAATTGCACATTTCCCCTTTAACACCACACATCAGTTCAACAATCGCAGAGTTTGTGCTTCTGTATTTAAGACACTACTTACCAGTGTTAATCAGGGCCCGTTCATCTTTAGAACCATTGGATGCCTTAAGATGCGTTTGAGAAACCGGGACCAGATATCCAGTTTCCTCCTCTTCATTTTTCAATGTGACGGTCATCTCCCCCTCCTCTTCTTTCACTGAAACATCATCCTCCTCCTCTTTAACTCTGAACGTGTCTTCCTCTTCTTTAACTCTGAACGTGTCTTCCTCTTCTTTAACTCTGAACGTGTCTTCCTCTTCTTTCACTGTAACATCCTCACCCTCTACTTGTTTTTGTATTGTAACATCCTCCTCTTTCACTCTGAACACGTCTTTCTCTTCTTTCACTGTAACACCCTCACCCTCTACTTCTTGTTTTACTGTAACAGCCTCCTCCTCCTTCTCCTCTTTCACGAGAGCTTCTTTCTCCATCCAGCAGACCTCCTCTTCTTCAGCAAGAACGGGGTTAAGTTTGAGACTGAAGTTTGAGACTGGAGCTATGAGGCATGTACTGAAGTCGCTAAGCGGTATAATTCAAAGTGTCACTTTATCAGCAGCACGTGATCAATGACGTCTGAAGAATAATTTTGTCGAACACCTGATTGGTTTGGTATTGGGCTTGTTCGACATTGCAGCCGACAGTGCAGGTGGCTCCTGACTGCTGACTGACTAATTTACAAATCACCTTGCATCATAAATAACTACTCATTATTATTTATAAATCAGTCAGCCAGTCACCGTTCACCCACAATGCCGCATGGATTTGATGCTCTCGAACACGGCCAGTGGTTTAATATATGACATAATGGCTAGGCTGCTAAGGCATGTGACTTCATCTATTTAAATGTGGCTGTTCTAAATTCTGTGTCGCTCAAAGCCTTGAGTAATGAACCTATTTTTGACACAATTGGCTGGAAAGAGCAAATGATTCAGGAAGCTTTGTTTCCCCATCTCTACTTTTCAGCATGTTATCTGTGAATTAGACTACGGGAGTTTTGTAACTTTTTCCACCTTTGCTTACTGCTAGCTCACTTTTAGTTGGGTTCTAACTGGTCTCCGGTAGTTGGTCTCGCTGACCATAACCGTGCTGGTTGGCTACGCTGGTTAGGCTAATAGCTAGTTGGCTAAATAGCTAACGTTAGCTGGCTAAGATAACTGCATTTAGCTAATGTTAGCTGGCTGGCTAAGATAACTGCATTTAGCTAATGTTAGCTGGCCGGCTAAGATAACTGCGTATAGCTAATGTTAACTGGCTGGCTAAGATAACTGCGTATAGCTAATGTTAGCTGGCTGGCTAAGATAACTGCGTATAGCTAATGTTAGCTGGCTGGCTAAGATAACTGCATATAGCTAACATTCTTTGGTATTTGGTTAGATGGCGTTATGTATTTCCAAAACGTTGGTTTACTTTAATCACTCAAGTCATGAGTTCAAACGATTGGTTTAATTTGAAGTTCTACATTTGAAGTTATTTCTGTTGTAGTTTACATCATAGGTAATAGGCTGGTCCTCCATATTACTTCACACCTGACTTTGACATTCTTCTGAATTCTGATTGGTTAAATGCAATAACTCCAAAAATAGAACAGTGAGGTTAACTTTGCATTGGGACCTTAAAAATATTTGATTTTATATTTTATAAAAATACAAAACATACACATACAAACAATAACATCATACAAACATAAACTACATCACACCTCCATCTACATTAACTACATCACACCTGCCCAGACCCACTATAACACACCTCCATCTCCATTAACTACATCACACCTGCCCAGACCCACTAGAACACACCTCCATCTCCATTAACTACATCACACCTGTCCAGACCCACTAGAACACACCTCCATCTCCATTAACTACATCACACCTGTCCAGACCCACTAGAACACACCTCCATCTCCATTAACTACATCACACCTGCCCAGACCCACTAGAACACACCTCCATCTCCATTAACTACATCACACCTGCCCAGACCCACTATAACACACCTCCATCTCCATTAACTACATCACACCTGCCCAGACCCACTAGAACACACCTCCATCTCCATTAACTACATCACACCTGCCCAGACCCACTAGAACACACCTCCATCTCCATTAACTACATCACACCTGCCCAGACCCACTAGAACACACCTCCATCTCCATTAACTACATCACACCTGCCCAGACCCACTAGACAACACCTCCATCTCCATTAACTACATCACACCTGCCCAGACCCACTAGAACACACCTCCATTTCCATTAACTACATCACACCTGCCCAGACCCACTAGAACACACGTCCATCTCCATTAACTACATCACACCTGCCCAGACCCACTAGAACACACCTCCATCTCCATTAACTACATCACACCTGCCCAGACCCACTATAAAACACCTCCTTCTCCAGCTCCTGCATCACTGTCCTCCACATGGCCTCAAACTACACCATTTTATTTCTCACCGTCGCCCAGCACTTTACATTTTTAGATAATAAAGCATTTGACCTTTCTATTGCGTTAACAATGGAGGATTGGTTGATTTCCAGTTAAGTATAGTATTTAAGATGATTGAGGAGAAAAGTATCGTCCAACCATCGGGTAACTTGTTTCATGCGCATCAAAGGTGAGGGTGAATTTCAGATGTTTACTGCTTGTATTGATGAAGGAGTGGAATCAATGAAGTTCCTCTGCTGTCCCCTGGAATAGAAGGAACACGTCTAGAATAGAAGGAACAGGTCATCAATGAAACCTTTTTCAGAGCCTGAGGTGCTAGAATGGATTAGAATGGATTGGGCTGACAATCACATTCTTCTCTAACAACCCCACATACAGTTACGCATAATTAGATGCTATTTTTTTTAAACTACAATGACTATAATGACCTGAGCGCCTACTTGTCTTGTCTGTGTTTCTTTTACACCTGCTATGTAAAAGAGACCGAAGAATGTGTAACAGTATAGCTTCCATCCCTCTCCTCGCCCCTACCTGGGCTCGAACCAGGGACTCTGCACACATCAACAACTGCCTCCCACGAAACATCGTTACCATCGCTATTAGCGCACACCCCGCGCTAATAGCGTGTAAAATCTACGTTTCTCCACTCATTCACCCCATCTCTTTATATTGAATATTTATATTCAGTGGCCTGACTGCATCCAGACTATGTCAAAGGCCCATCCTGGTAAATCTGAACCTAATGCAGCTTGGAGTGATCAGATGACAGAAGTCACATTAAGGTGCCAGGTGTAACTGAGGCCATAGATGCTCCATATCCATTACTTTGAATGTTTTATATAATATGACTAAATGTGTTTCTGTGTTGCAGGGGCAGTCAAGAAATGGAACGGCAAGGCCACAGAACATGACATAAGCAGAGCTGTGGGAGACCACCTCAAGCCCCTGGTAGAGCCGGGGGTGGTGTTTACCACTCCACCACACCTTCAGCAGGCTGGAAAAGTGGGATTGATACTTATTTTCATACTAAGAGGGACCAAGAGTCTGTTGATTGGTCATCACTGGGTTAATTTTTTGAAATCAAATCAAGCTTTATTTATACAGCAAATTTCAGACATGGATGCAACACAATGGCTTCACAGGAAAAAACAATGAAAATAAACAGAAATATTGAGGATAAAAAAACGAAGAATAACAACTGAAAGACTAATGAGCATTGTAAGGAAATGACATTGATTAAAATATAAACAATATGATGCTATATCCAACCCAAAATATAAGCTTGTTTTTTAGGAGGGGCTCTGAAAGACACAATGGGGGTGTCCACTGAAAATTGACTAGTAACAACAACTGGGACTTAAAAGACACCCACCATGAGACCCACTAAATCTGCCCAAGAGACAAACAAAAGAAAAACCCACAACAAATTTAAAGACAGGAAGCAAACCAAAAAGGTGGAGCAACTAAAGGTGTTGACTCTCCACATCTATCAAGACAACTAGAGCACTGGGCCAGACACTCTTAAATAGAACCTGGACCAGCTCAGGTGAAACACCTTCCCACTAAAGAGATGGACAAGCCAGCACAGGTGTAACACATACTGACTAACGAGGTGACAGCAATCGGTGTGCCGAAGACACATTTCAGTTGAACAACTGACTAAAAAACAACTTCCATTTCACATAATCAAATACAATGCGTCACCTTCTACAATATAAACATGGTGTCTACTGGCTGTCAACAATTAAAAACAAGAATAAACGCGTATTTCTAAATAATAGTATACAATGGTATTATTTTTCACATTTTTCTTTCTGTAGAATCCTAAAACTCACTAGCTTCTAGAACTCTGGTCCCCTTGGAACGAGCCCAAACAAAATCAAATCAAATCAATCTAATCAAATTGTATTAGTCACATGCGCTGAATACATGTGTAGACCTTACAGTGAAATGCTTACTTACGAGCCCCGAACCAACAGTGCAGTTTAAAAAAAATACGGATAAGAATAAAAGATAAAACTCATCTCCAACACGGAAAAACATGTCAAAATAAATTGTGATCCATGGTAACTGGCTAAAAGCAAAACACAAATCTTTTTAACTGCCCACCCTTGAGACATTCAGCAACCAAGTTGTCCTTACCACGGACATGTCTGATTTCAAGAGGAAACTCCTGCAATATCCGTAGTAACTTTCCACCTCACTGCGGAGCTTCTCTCTCTTTTCAGGGTTCACTAGATAGGCATGTTGTTGGATCGGGATCCAGTCCCCAATGTCATGCTCTAGTACATTTGGGATGGAACATCTGAGAATGAACGCCGATACTCTAAAAGCAGGGCAACAGTGATGCATTTAAATGTAGGGGTTGCTAAACAAAAGGAACGCTACACTTATTTGTCATCACTCATCGCTTTCATGTTGAAATCAATTGTGCCGAGAGGAGGGAGATGAGGTTGCACGTCCTGTTGAAACTAACAGCTCAAAAACCACACGGAATCAGGGAATAATGTGTACATCCCTGTTTAGAGGACAAATTGTAGAAAAGGGCTAGATAACTAGCTACATTTTGAAGTGTTGCATTTTGATTCAAGAGGGTCACCAACGTGGGAAGTGTAACAACTCTTTTTTTGTTAGTCACTTTTTGTTAAGTCACATAAATAGTACTCTTTCAATTCAGAGCCTGGATTTTCCCCTGAGGCTAATATCCATATCATGTTGAAATCAATAGAACAGGGGGCAAACAATTATGGTCCTACATTGTGACATCATTAAAATACTCCTTCTACAATGTTAAAACATTCTACATTGTGACATTAATTCATTGATATCATGAAACAACTCCTTCATGTATGTATTTTCTCAAAATTTGATCAGATATCTTTTATCAGATTATATCTGGTCACAGCTAAGAGATTTCTCTCCTGTGTGTGTTCTCTGCTGTATAGTCAGACTGCTAGATGCTCTCCCCACATTGACCACAGCTATAAGATTTCTCTCCTGTGTTTGTTCTCTGGTGTAATGTCAGATGGCCAGATTGAACAAAACTCTTCCCACATTGATCACAGCTATAAGGTTTCTCTCCTGTGTGTATTCTCAAGTGTAAAGTCAGAGAGCCAGATGTAGTAAAACTCTTCCCACATTGATCACAGCTATAAGGTTTCTCTCCTGTGTGTGTTCTCTGGTGTATAGTCAGATTGCTAGATGTAACAAAACTCTTCCCACATTGACCACAGCTATAAGGTTTATCTCCTGTGTGTGTTCTCTGGTGTATAGTCAGACTACTAGATTGAACAAAACTCTTCCAACATTGATCACAGCTATAAGGTTTATCTCCTGTGTGTGTTCTCTGGTGCACTGTCAGATAGCTAGATCGACCAAAACTCTTCCCACATTGATCACAGCTATAAGATTTCTCTCCTGTGTGTATTCTCTGGTGTAAAGTCAGAGAGCCAGATGTAGTAAAACTCTTCCCACATTGATCACAGCTATAAGATTTCTCTCCTGTGTGTATTCTCTGGTGTAAAGTCAGAGAGCCAGATGTAATAAAACTCTTCCCACATTGATCACAGCTATAAGGTTTCTCTCCCGTGTGTGTTCTCTGGTGCACTGTCAGATCTCCAGATTGACTAAAACTCTTCCCACATTGACCACAGCTATAAGATTTCTCTCCTGTGTGTGTTCTCTGGTGCACTGTCAGATCTCCAGATTGACCAAAACTCTTCCCACATTGATCACAGCTATAAGGTTTATCTCCTGTGTGTGTTCTCTTGTGCACTGTCAGATAACTAGATCGACCAAAACTCTTCCCACATTGACCACAGCTAAAAGGTTTCTCTCCTGTGTGTGTTCTCTGGTGTAAAGTCAGAGCGCTAGATTGAACAAAACTCTTCCCACATTGATCACAGCTATAAGGTTTCTCTCCTGTGTGTATTCTCTGGTGTAAAGTCAGATTGCCAGATGTAGTAAAACTCCTCCCACATTGATCACAGCTATAAGGTTTCTCTCCTGTGTGTATTCTGTGGTGTAAAGTCAGAGAGCCAAACTGACCAAAACTCTTCCCACATTGACCACAGCTATAAGGTTTCTCTCCTGTGTGGATCCTCTGATGAATTTTAATGCCTGCTGATGAGGTGAATCTCTTCCCACAGTCAGAGCAGCAGTGAGTTCTCTTCTCTGTGGATCTCTGCTGGTGTTTCTTGAGGTGTTCTGATCTGGAGAGACTCTTCTCTGCCTCTTCAGCATCATGAGGTTGTTGATGCTCCCCAGAGGATCCACAATAGTCCGGTCTCTCTCCTGTGTGAACAACAACGTCAGACAGATGATTAAAGGCCCACAACAGCAGAAATCCACTGTAAAAGGTGATGCCAACAGAGTAGCCATGATGTTGTACAACAATTGACGTCTGTAATGAATGTTAAAATTATTTGACATTTGTCTTAAAATGAGCAAGAATAGTCATATTGTCTTGTTTTCACATTAGTAGTAACATCTAAGATTGTAGAATAGAAATAAGTTATTCATGTTGTTGAAACTCTCAGCAGTGTTCCAGACGACTTTTGGTCTCCAATACAGGCCTCTTTCTGTGTTTAATAAAACTGCAGTACGAGGGCGATGCACATGCAATTTGATTGCAGAAACTCCTCCCTGCTAATGAGGAAACCGATAGTTATGGGTGTACTATATCTGCCTGGAGAAAAAATGGTGAGCAATTTATTTTTTCACAATGTATTCTGAATAGGGAAAACTCAGGGGAGTAACCTCCATTTCCAGGTTGCTTATGAGTACATTTCACACTACTTTGGATTATAACTAACGCTCGTTTGAATGTCATGTTTAATATGTTTGCTACAGTATTAAGAACCGCGTTAATGACAGTATCCATTTGGGTGTTGTCAATAAAGTTACGATTATTATTATCGTACAAGTTCTCATTTACAACTGCGACCTGGCCAAGATAAAGCAAAGCAGTGCGACAGAAACAACACCACCGAGTTACACGGGGGATAAACAAACGTACAGTCAATAACACAATAGAAAAATCTATATACAGTGTGTGCAAATGGAGTAAGGAGGCACGGCAATAAATAGGCCATAGTAGCGAAGTAACTACAATTTAGCAAATTAACACTGGAGTGATAGATGTGCAGATGATGATGTGCAAGTAGAAATACTGGTGTGCAAAAGAGCAAAAAAGTAAATAAAAACAATATGGGGATGAGGTAGGTAGTTGGATGGGCTATTTACAAATGGGCTGTGTACAGCTGCAGCGATCGGTAAGCTGCTCAGATCGTTGATGCTTAAAGTTAGTGAGGGAGAAATAAGTCTCCAACTTCAGCGATTTTTGCAATTCCTTCCAGTCATTGGCAGCAGAGAACTGGAAGAAAAGGCAGCCAAAAAGGTGTTGGCTTTGGGGATGACCAGTGAGATATACCTGCTGGAGCGCGTGCTATGGGTGGGTGTTGCTATGGTGACCAGTGAGCTGAGTTAAGGCGGCCTAGCAAAGACTTATAGACGACCTGGAGCCAGTGGGTTTGGCGACGAATATGTAGCGAGGGCCCGCCGACGAGAGCATACAGGTCGCCGTGGTGGGTGGTATATGGGGCTTTGGTGACAAAAACGGATGGCACTGTGATAGACTGCAGCCAGTTTGCATAGTAGAGTGTTGGAGGCTATTTTGTAAATGATATCGCCGAAGTCAAGGATCGGTAGGATAGTCAGTTTTACGAGGGTATGTTTGGCAGCGTGAGTGAAGGAGGTTTTGTTGCAAAATAGGAAGCCGATTGTAGATTTAATTTTGGATTGGAGATGCTTAATATTACATTTTACATTTAAGTCATTTAGCAGACGCTCTTATCCAGAGCGACTTACAAATTTGGAAGTTCATACATATTCATCCTGGTCCCCCCGTGGGGAATGAACCCACAACCCTGGCGTTGCAAGCGCCATGCTCTACCAACTGAGCCACACGGGACCGTAATATGAGTCTGGAAGGAGAGTTTAGAGTCTAACCAGATACCTAGGTATTTGTAGTTGTCCACATATTCTAAGTCAGTTGAAGAGCATGCATTTAGTTTTACTTGCGTTTAAGAGTAGTTGGAGGCCACAGAACGAGTGTTGTATGGCATTGAAGCTCGTTTGGAGGTTTGTTAACACAGAGTCCAAAGAAGGGCCAGATGTATACAGAATGGTGTCATCTGAGTAGAGGTGGATCAACAAATCCCCCGCAGTAAGAGCGACATCGCTGATATATACAGAGAAAAGAGTCAGCCCGAGAATTGAACCCTGTGGTACCCCTATAAAGACCGCCAGAGGTCCGGAAAACAGGCCAGGTCAATGAAGACGGTAGCACAATACTGTCTTTTATCGATGGCGGTTATGATATCATTTAGTACCTTGAGTGTGGCTGAGGTGCACCCGTGACCAGCTCAGAAACCGGATTGCACAGCGGAGAAGGTACGGTGGGATTAGAAATGGTCAGTGATCTGTTTGTTAACTTGGATTTCGAAGACTTTAGAAAGGCAGGACAGGATGGATATAGGTCTGTAACAGTTTGGGTCTAGAGTGTTACCCCCATCTTTAGGAATCTCGGACGATATGAAAGAGAGGTTGAACAGACTACTAATAGGGGTTGCAACAATGGCGGTCGATAATTTTAGAAAGAGAGGGTCCAGATTGTCTAGCCCAGCTGATTTGTACAGGTCCAGGTTTTTCAGCTCTTTCAGAACATCAGCGATCTGGATTTGGGTGAAGGAGAGGCTTGGGCAAGTAGCTGCGGGGGGTGCGGAGCTGTTGGCCGGGGTTGGGGTAGCCAGAAGGAAAGCATGGCCAGCCGTAGAGAAATGGTTATTGAAATTCTCAATTATCGTGGATTTATCGGTGGTGACAGTGTTTCCTAGCCTAGCGTTCCTAACTGACTGTGTGTATTGATTCCTGACTTCTCTGAAAAGTTGCATATCGCGGGGACTATTCGATGCTAGTGCAGTACGCCACAGGATGTTTTTGTGCTGGTCGAGCGCAGTCAGGTCTAGAGTGAACCAAGGGCTATATCTGTTCTTAGTTCTACATTTTTTAAAGGGGCATGCTTATTTAAGATGGTGAGGAAATTACTTTTAAAGAACAACCAGGCATCCTCTACTGACGGGATGAGGGCAATATCCTTCCAGGATACCCGGGCCAGGTCGATTAGAAAGACCTGCTTGCAGAAGTGTTTTAGGGAGCATTTGACAGTGATGAGGGGTGGTCGTTTGACCGCGGACCCATAACGGATGCAGGCAATGATCGCTGAGATCCTGATTGAAAACAGCAGAGGTGTATTTGGAGGGCAAGTTGGTCAGGATAATATCTATGAGGGTGCCCATGTTTACGGATTTAGGGTTGTACCTGGTGCGTTCCTTGATAATTTGTGTGAGATTGAGGGCATCTAGTTTGGATTGTAGGATGGCCGGGGTGTAAAGCATATCCCAGTTTAGGTCACCTAGCAGAACAAACTGAAGATAGATGGGGGGCAATCGATTCACATATGGTGTCCAGGGCACAGCTGGGAGCTGAGGGGGGTCTATAACAGGCAGCAACACTGAGAGAATTATTTCTGGAGAGATTCATTTTTAAAATATGAAGCTCGAAATGTTTGGGCATAAACCTGGAAAGTATGACAGAACTATGCAGGCCATCTCTCTAGTAGATTGCAACTCCTCCCCCTTTGGCAGTTCTATCTTGATGGAAAATGATGTAGTTGGGGATGGAAATTTCTGAAATTTTGGTGGCCTTCCAAAACCAGGATTCAGACACGGCAAGGACATCAAGGTTGGCGGAGTGTGCTAAAGCAGTGTGTTACGAATCCCTTTGGTCCGGCAGTCTAGGGGGAAGGTAACGAGACCCGTAACATAACTCATGCAAAATGTAACAGTGACAAGTAACGGTGAGAACGAAATAACCACAGACACCTAAGTTACCGTCAAACACACAGGGTTTATTTCTAAACACACGGTAAAGGGGGGCAGGATAAGGTGCTGAGCTGGACCCAAGGAAAGAAACAATAAGTATCCAAAAACACCCCTAAGCTAGTCTAGCCTATTTCAACAACAGCTAACTAACTAACCAAAAATACAGTGGGTGGTCCAACCCAGTTCTAACTAGTGTATTTAACAACGTTTACCTACGGGTAGTGTATGCCCATGGGCGAACTGTCTGGTTACCCCCTTTTCCCACTATCAAACAAACATTCAAACACCATAACAAACACAATACTCACAGGTGGGGACAAAGTGACATGTAGATGCTAAACCACACAATAGATCTACAGACATATGACATTTACAGAGAGATTGCTCCAGAGAAAACAACTGACAGGGTTTTTAAACCAAGGGAAAGGGAATTTGATTGGGTAGGAGAAAAAGAGGTGTCTTCTGATTAGCGACTGATTGATGACTGATTGGGGAATGATGATGGTCACCTGTGAGTAGGGGAGAAGGAGAGAAAAGAAATACACACAGGATACACACAGAATACCTGTATCCGTAACACAGTGAGTAAAACAAACTTAGGGAGGAGGCTTCTGATGTTAACATGCATGAAACCAATGCTTTTACGGTTACAGAAGTCAGCAAATGAGAGCGCCTAGGGACACGCAGGGCCTGGGTTAACCTCTACATCACCCGAGGAACAGAGGAGAATGATGAGGGTACGGCTAAAGGCTATCAGAACTGGTTGTCTAGTGCGTTGTGAACAGAGAATAAAAGGAGCAGGTTTCTGGGCGTGGTAGGATAGATTCAAGGCATAATGTACAGACAGGGGTATGGTAGAGTGTGGGTACAGTAGAGGTAAACCTAGGCATTGAGTGACAATAAGAGGTTGCATCTCTGGAGGCACCAGTTATGCTAGGTAAGGTCACCGCATGTGTGAGAGGTGGGACAAAAGAGTTCTCTGAGGCATGTTGAGTGGGACTAGGGGCTCCGCAGTAAAATAAAACAATGATAACTACCCTAAACAACAGTATACAAGGCATATTGACATTAGAGAGAGACAAAGCGAGGCATAAAGCAATCACAGGTGTTGATTGGGAGAGCAAGTTAAGACAACAACGGGTAAGACAACAACAACAGGTAAAATGGCAATGAATGGGCAGAGAGGGTCAGTTAACTACACAAAGGGCCTGAGTTCGAGGCTGGGGCCGACAGATAAACAAAATGGAGTACCGTGATTAATGAACAGTCCAGCAGGCATTAGCTATGTAGCTAAGTGATCATAGGCACCAGATCAGTAGAAATGGTGAGATAACTTGGCACCAAATGGAAAAGTGTTGCTGACTGCTGGTGTAGCCTATTACCAGAAACCATAGGAGCATAACGACTGCTGGTGTAGTCTATTACCAGAAACTATAGGAGCATAACAACTGCTGGTGTGGCCTATTACCAGAAACAATAGGAGCATAACGACTGCTGGTGTAGTCTATTACCAGAAACTATAGGAGCATAACGACTGCTGGTGTAGTCTATTACCAGAAACTATAGGAGCATAACGACTGCTGGTGTAGTCTATTACCAGAAGCTATAGGAGCATAACGACTGCTGGTTTAGTCTATTACCAGAAACTATAGGAGCATAACGACTGCTGGTGTAGCCTATTACCAGAAACCATAGGAGTACAACGACTGCTGGTGTATTCTATTACCAGAAACTATAGGAGTACAACGACTGCTGGTGTATTCTATTACCAGAAACTATAGGAGCATAACGACTGCTGGTGTAGCCTATTACCAGAAACTATAGGAGCATAACGACTGCTGGTGTAGCCTATTACCAGAAACTATAGGAGCATAACGACTGCTGGTGTAGCCTATTACCAGAAACTATAGGAGCCTAACGACTGCTGGTGTAGCCTTTTACCAGAAACTATAGGAGCATAACGACTGCTGGTGTAGCCTATTACCAGAAACTTTAGGAGCATAACATCAGAATTTACGAAGGCAAGCAGCAGCGGGAGGAGGAAGAGTTTTTTTCTGATGGTTAGGCTATCTTGATCTCTGGCTCCCGAGTCATTTGTGTGTCTTAATTATTTAATCAAACAGCGTGCTTAAAGCATCAGACCAGTTCAGTACATATAGTTGATTTAATTAAAACACATGGGGTGTGTCTATATATGGGAAAATACACGTTGTAACATTTCTACCAATCGGTGGGTAGAAAGAAAAGACGACTCTTGGTTGACCCAAGATTTTTTTAGTTGGGGCCCTAGTGCATTCATTAAATTCAGACCGCTTCCTTTTTTACACATTTTGTTACGTTACTTATTCTGAATTAGATTTTCTTTTAATAATTAAAGGAAAATGTTAAATATTTTAGAAATGCTTGAGACTCAATTAAATCAATTAATCATGTTTTGAGGATATACAGTGTTTGTTTACATTTACTGATAAACATTGGAGTAAAAAAAGCTTATATTTTGGGTTCTGATGGGGTACGACAGTTGAACTAAGCTCATGAGGCATTTATAAGTGAAGAAACAATGGGTACATATCATTAATGTATAAGTCCCAAAATGGATGTTACAACTGCTGATCGCCCCTCTAAGAGTACATCTTGGACTACAATATTTCAGGCATTGTCAATGGATGCATTTGATCAATTGTTAACGTTTTGTTGATGGTCCAGTCTTGATGTTCTACACGTTACAGTGTAGCTTCAGCCATTCGTACAGAACAACATTAAAGTGTAGAACCCCTTTACTGCATATTGGTTCAACGACTGCAGAGATGGTACTTACTGGTGTTAAACAGATCTCCAACCGCCTCTTCTGCCTCCAATGTGACAGTAATCTCCCCCTCCTCTTTCACACCAAAAACTGCATCCTCCTCTTTCTCTTCCTCCTCTTCTTTTACTGTAACATCCTCCTCCTCTTTCACTCTGAACGCCTCTTCCTCTTCTTTCACAGTAACGTCTTTCTCTTCTTTCACGGTAACAGCCTCACCCTCTACTTGTTTTTGTATTGTAACAGCCTCCTCTTCCTCCTCCTCTTTCACAATACCTTCTTTCTCCGTCCAGCAGACTGCCACTTCTTTAGCAGGAGGAGAGTAGCTTAGTGAACTCATGGTCGGAGATGTTAGCTAGCTTGCATTAGCGACTAGCCTAGTTCTAAGCTAACTTAGAACTAGTTCTAAGCTAATTTAGCAAACCAGCTAGCTGACAAACAACGTACATATATAATTGAATGGGCCAACAAGTACATACGACAGAAGTGTGTTTCAAACACATCGACTAATATACACCAAAACAGTGTAAAGAGCGTGAATGTTGTAGCTATGTTTGCTAGAAAGCTACCGAGGTGTCTGACTAGCTGTTGTTGTTGAAGGAGCGTCCCGTCCACTAGATTATACTTCACATTGGCAGCATCGCCTGAATCTAAGACGCACATCGCCATCTGCTGACTGGAGTGGGTAACGCAGTTGAGGAACCAAAAGTGTATTTTTCATTTATTTCAATAAACGTTTAATATTATATTATGTCGTTCAAAGAGAAGCATGTGTTGATTGAAAAGGAGAAGACAAAGCTAAACGATGTGCAATGTGCTCACATAGAACACTGTCTTAGTCTGTTTCTGCGTAGTTACAGATGTGTAGATAAATGGATCAAGTCATATGCAGGGCAGTACATGGAACTCACATGTCAGCTGGCGAGGTGGGGTGCATGGAGCGGCGGACCTTGCAGAAAGCCTCGTGCTCTATGTTCATTGTTTTTAGGCCAGTGTTTACTTCCCAGGTCTGCAGTATGAAACAGGAAGTGCCCTTAGTGTAATTTCACAACAGATCTATCCTGCTGTGCTAACCAGTTGTTGAAAGGCTAGTAAAGAGCTCACTAACTTGTATGTCTCTAACTCTCATTCTCTTACCAGCCGAGCGAGGTTGTTTCCCTCCGCCAGGGTTTCCTTCCACACCCTTCAAATAAAACACAGAGCAATTCAACTTTCCTGGCTTCTGATTTTTCTGTTGTTTATTTTACCCACACCCCCTGGAGTGCTGCTGGTGGCAGGGAATGGCAGTGAAGGTGAGTGCTGACGTGGTACTCGCCTCTCCCTAAGGGATTTTTTGCCCTGAGACACCAGCCAGTTGCTCATGTGCTCTGTGGTGACATGGGGCGGGACCTGGCCTTGACTCTGGAGCAGCAGATAGTGGACCATGAGCTTCTTCTGCAAGATGAGGTAAGGTGTGAGACCGTGCCACGAAATACCATATCATGTGCTTTCAGAAGGGCCTCTCGCAACATTTCACTCATGCCTGACAATTAGCAAGTGATAATAAGAACTCTTATGACCAACTTCTCTAAACTGTCTTGAAATACAACTCTCTTTCTGTTGTTTATGTTTTTGTGGGATGAATCTTACCTGTTTATTGTAATATATTTCCTCCCAGCAGGCCTGCAGAGTCTGAAAATAAAGGCTGCTTCTACAGAATTCCTTTGAAGATAATGAAAATAATTATGCTTTGTTATGCACATTATGCACAGGCATTTACAGTATGCTAAAATGAATTTCTCCTAAGATTACCTTTGTGGGACCATAAGTGAACTCCGGAATGCACCAAACCCTATCCATGGTAAGATGGGGAAGAAATGCAGCGCTATAGATATACGAGATGCTCTAGAGATACCAGGAATGACTTAAAGTCGCAAATGATCAATGACTGTGGAGTCGTCCAATATGCTGCACTTAGAATTGAGTTGTAGGCGATGTTTGGCGCAAAATAGAAATGTTACATTCTATTGCCATGGAGAAATGGAATGTGTAGAACACATGGAGAAATGGAATGAAAGATTAAGCTCTTTATTATGTCATAATGTGTATATGAGGACATAGGAGCCCGTCCCGATTCATGACGCGATTATCCAGGTGCATGTTGCTTAGACCTACTAATCCAACCTTGGTTTACAAGTTAAATACATAGATTTGTATAGGCATATATAAACAAATCGACCACATCCGCACCCATGATTGTCAATTGAAAATGTCGTTGTTGTGTTATCCTGTTGTGCGCCTTGAGTGTCAGTCCGCTTAAGCACATTATTCCAATATTTCTGAGCTCTGAATTGACACAATTAACACTTTTGCAAAAATATTCGGTTAAAAATAAGATTTTGAATGACAATAAACGTATGACTTGGATTGTATGCATAATAGTGTAGTAAACAATATCGCTCAGCGTGGGAACTTTTGGTGTTTATAAATTATCTGTTATAAGTCTCCATGGCACGTATCACTTCGTTGTCTTGTTGGTAATAGTAAAAATGCATGACAGTCCGCATTTTAATGGTCTAACAGGTGTTTATAATTTTGTTTCTCACATTAAACATACATTTGAGAACTGAATTGCTTACAGTTGTACCTATGATGCACAGACACACTAAATCTGTACAGTGTAGTTTGAATAGTGAGTTTCAATTATTTGCAGATGTATTCAGTATTATTTACAAATCGAAAGATGTAACATTTGAAATGAATGTGGCAGAACAGTTTAGCATAGAGTTCCTGTGGGAGTCTTCTCCTTCAGTCTTTTTGGCTCCTAGGCCTCGTTTCTCATTACATGGGATTTCCCCAGTGCCAACTTCACATGAGATGGCCGCTGTCTACTGTCATGTGGTGCTGAATGACAGATATCGCTATGTTGATATTGCTGCTGTCCATGGTCCTGAAATATACAATCTTGGCTTGCATATGTACCACCGTCCAAACTTGACCCCCTAATACTAATCTCTCACACACTTTTGAACATTGCACAACCTGCAACAAGACACTGAAAGAGCATTTTATTCCAAGTGTGTTTGTGTTTGAATAAAGACCCGAAGAATGAAATCAATGTGTGGATGTTGATTGGACAATATATATGTGCTTTGCAGAAGCCATTTTTTGCATTCCCTGTAGCTGTATTTTACTGGAGCATGATTAGATTGCTTTGTTTAAGCCAGAATGAAGATTTGGTCTGAGAAACTATGCCGATTATAGCATGATTGCCTTATTTAAATAAAATTAAAAAGCAATGTTTATATGACCCCCTTTCAATGAGTCGGGATGGTTTACAGAAGATATTCCTATTTGGTAAAAGATCAATTCCATATATTGCCAAGAAAAGCTCAAATAATCAAAGAGAAACAACAGTCCATCGTTACTTAAGACATGAAGGTCAGTCAATACGGAAAATTTCAAGAACTTTGAAAGTTTCAGCTAGTGCAGTCGCAAAAACCATGAAGCGCTATGATGAAACTGGCGCTCATGAGGACTGCCACAGGAAAGGAAGACCCAGAGTTACCTCTGCTGCAGAGGATAAATTCAGTAGAGTTAACTGCACCTCAGATTGGAGCCCAAATAAATGCCCCACAGAGTTCAAGAAACACACACATCTCAACATACACTGTTCAGAGGAGACTGCGTGAATCAGACCTTCATGGTCGAATTGCTCCATTGAAACCACAACTAAAGGACGGACACCAATAATAAGAAGAGACTTGCTTGGGCCAAGAAACACGAGCAATGGGCCAAGAACACCGGTTCTCCCCATTAAGCAGCGAGTCGGAGTCTGAGGCCGAGCCTTCTTTGGAGGGAGTCTGAAGTTCGATCTCTAGCGATGAGTGTGGGGTCTGTCCCGTGGTGGTGTCCCCCTCCCTCCTAAGGAGGAGCCACTGAGATGTGATGAGCCCAAGGAAGATCACTCTGCAAGGACGGGATAGGACACATCACAACATTGCTGCTCATTCATATTCAAATACACCTCAGAGTACGGACACAAACATGGACGCCAACCGCCCCACACACATAATGAACTTACCTGTACATATCAGAATCATACATTCGACAGCCACCTCTTCCCCCCACATGTATTGATCCCCCACCTCAAACATGTTGAGTCAATTCCAGATGCTGGAATGGTGCTGGAATGCAGGTGCAGTAGGGCCTAGTATGTAATGATGTGATACCATGTGTAGCCCATATCCTGTGTTGGTGTTTTCAAAAATGTTATTTAACTTTTATTTAAACAGGGAGTCACATTGAGAATAAACATCTATTTTACAAGAGTGCCCTGTAAAAGCTGAAGTCATATTGAACAACTACCAGAGAGAACCTTCTCTACATAGGAATTGCATACCATATTTTTCCCATACATCAAAATAATACTTTATTGTCAATCAGCAATTACTTACATAGATAAGGCCTCAACAAGGCCCCAGTTAATGGTTGAAAATAACTTATGTCCGTGCCAATGAGTTACACTGAGTGTATAAAATATTAAGAACACCTGCTCTTTCCATGACAAATGCTGACCAGGTGAATCCAGGTTAAAGCTATAATCCCGTATGGATGTCACTAGTTAAATCCACTTAAATCAGTTTTGATAAAGAGGGGGAGCAAGGTTTAAAAAAATATTGTAAGGCTTGAGACAATTGAGACATGGATTGTGTATGTGTGCCATTCAGAGGGTGAATGGGCAAGACAGAATATTTACGTGCCTTTCAACGGGGCATGGTAGTAGGTGCCAGGGGTACCAGTTTGTGTCAAGAACTGCAACGCTGCTGTTTTTTTTACACTGAACACTTTCCCCATGTGTATCAAGAATGGTCACCCACTCAAAAGACATACAGCCAACTTGACACAACTGTGGGAAGCATTGGAGTCAACATGGCCCAGCATCCCTGTGGATGTTTTGTACACTTAGTACATTAATAGTATTGGTACCGTGTTCTTGCCGTAACCTGTAAAGCTGGAGCAGCCTGCGAGGCAGGGGGAGGTGTAGGTGATGCCGTTGTCTGAACACACAGGGTCCCACTCCCCAGCCAAGCAGGAGCAGTCTCTGTTACTCTGACAACAGGCTGCCATCATATACCAGGGGACCTGGTGGACAGACAAAATGGCTGGTAATAATGATGTTTAAATAAGTGTTGCTGAACTATCATAGGCACATTGTCAGATCTCCCCAAGGAGATGTGGGTATGGAGTCAGGCGCAGGAGAAACACGTTCCAAAGAAGCTAGCTAGAACTAGCTCAAAAAACAACAGGAACACCGGACTACAGCAATAGCCACGAAAACCCCACTCAGACACAGTCTAGGGAAAAACAACTGTAAAACATGAGCTAATAAAAACGAAACCCAAACTCACTGACAGTTCAAACTAAAACAATCCCGCACAAAACCCCAAAAGAAATGTCGAATGAAATACCCCCCTAATTAACCAAAATGAAACCAGATGAAACACAAAAACAGACATAACCAGAAGAAAAGGAAAAAGGATCGGTGGCAGCTAGTAGACCGGCGACGACGACCGCCGAGCCCCGCCCGAACAGGGAAAGGAGCCACCTTCGGTGGAAGTCGTGACACACAGTGACAAAACAGCCAGGATTCCTGGCTCAGTAACAACCATACTGTATACTCCCACAAGAGGGAGCCCCGGCACAAGCCCACGTGTGTTTTGGTCTAACTCTCCCTCATATTCCACTGATCAAAACTTTTGTTTTTATAAACCCACCAACCAACCAACCAATCAGGTGTCATATTTACTCGTTGTAGGACACTGTCAGACCAGCCACCTGAACGTTGTCACACTTAGTGCCAGACTGCAGAGGGAGGAGGACGTAGGCCATGAAGGAGGTGACGAAAGACAGCTGGGCTCCAGACACAACGCCAAGCTTATACCTCTTCATCAGTAGACCTCCCAGGAATATCCCCACCGCACGCACAGGCAGGTTCAACTCACCTGGAAAAGTTATACTCACACGTCTATAGTGCTACCAGTGTGCTGGAGTTTCATTTTCACTCATATTCAACAAACCTACAGGGGATGGGAGAGAACAAAAAAGTGTATTTAATACCATTTAACATCAATACTGACAGGATGGAACATTTCAGCTGGAGCATGTCCAGGTTTCTATGGCTTCGTTGAGACAGGCAGTGGCACTCATTTTGAGAGCTCTGTGTTCCAATGCCTTCCTATCGCATATGTGAAGTCACATCAATAAGACCTCTTTTTCTATGTCTTCCCTAAGGTGTCAACAGCCTTTAGACGTAGTTTCAGGCCTTTATTTTGAAGGATGAGCCTGCAAGAGCACATTGGGTAAGTGGACAGGTGGGGGCGCTCCGGGTAATTTTTGCGCAAATCTGAAAGGTAGCCATTGTCTCTCTCGCTCCTAGTGAAAAGCCAACTGTCCCGGTTGATTTATTATCGAATAGATATGTGAAAAACACAATGAAGTTGGATCAAAAACAACGTTTGACATGTTTATGTGGACATTATGGATATAATTTGGAATTTTTTCCGCCGTTGTCGCGAACGCTTTTTCCGGTGGATTCCTGGTCATGACGCATTACACAAATGGAGGTATTTGAATATAAAACATATCTTTATGGAACAAAAGGAACATTTGCTGTCTAACTGGGAGTCTCGTGAGTGAAACCAACCGAAGATCAACAAAGGTAAACGATTAATTTGATTGCTTTGCTGGTTTTTGTTACCGAGTGTAACGCTGTCTATCTCTTCCTCCTCATCTGACGAGGAGAGGCGAGAAGGATCGGAGGACCAATACGCAGAGTGGTAAGTTTCCATGTTTTAATATAATCCACGAAAACAAGACACAATACAAAATAACAAAAGAACTAACCGAAACAGTCTCGTGTGGCGACAAACACTGACACGGAAGACAAACACCCACAAACCAACAGTGAAAACAGGCAACCTAAATATGGCTCCCAATCAGAGACAATGCAAAACACCTGCCTCTGATTGAGAACCATATCAGGCTAAATGAACAAACCTAAACATAGAAACAAATAACATAGACTGCCCATCCCAACTCACGCCCTGACCATACTAAATAAGGACAAAACGAGGGAAAATAAAGGTCAGAACGTGACAGTACCCCCCCCCCCCCCAAAGGTGCGGACTCCGGCCGCAAAACCTAAACCTATAGGGGAGGGTCTGGGTGGGCGTCTGTCCGCGGTGGCGGCTCTGGCGTGGGACGTGGACCCCACTTCACCATTGTTTTTGTCCGCCTCCTTAATCGCCCCCGTGGCCTCTTATGAGCGGCGATCCTCGCCGCCGACCTTGGCCTGGGAACCCTAGCCATGGGTCCTGAATGGACGGGAGATTCAGGCAGCACCGGAGTGAAGGACGACTCTGTCAGGTCCTGGCTGACTGACGACTCTGTCAGGTCCTGGCTGACTGACGACTCTGTCAGGTCCTGGCTGGCTGACGGCTCTGGCAGGTCCTGGCTGACTGACGGCTCTGGCAGGTCCTGGCTGACTGACGGCTCTGGCAGGTCCTGGCTGACTGACGACTCTGGCAGGTCCTGGCTGACTGACGACTCTGGCAGGTCCTGGCTGACTGACGACTCTGGCAGGTCCTGGCTGACTGACGGCTCTGGCAGGTCCTGGCTGACTGACGGCTCTGGCAGGTCCTGGCTGACTGACGGCTCTGGCAGGTCCTGGCTGACTGACGGCTCTGGCAGGTCCTGGCTGACTGACGGCTCTGGCAGGTCCTGGCTGACTGACGGCTCTGGCAGGTCCTGGCTGACTGACGGCTCTGGCAGGTCCTGGCTGACTGACGGCTCTGGCAGGTCCTGGCTGACTGACGGCTCTGGCAGGTCCTGGCTGACTGACGGCTCTGGCAGGTCCTGGCTGACTGACGGCTCTGGCAGGTCCTGGCTGACTGACGGCTCTCGCAGGTCCTGACTGACTGACGGCTCTGGCAGCTCCTGGCTTGCTAGCGGCTCTGGCAGCTCCTGGCTGACTGACGGCTCTGGCAGGTCCTGGCTGACTGACGGCTCTGGCGGCTCCTGACTGACAGACGGCTCTAGCGGCTCCTGACTGACAGACGGCTCTAGTGGCTCGGGACAGACGGACGGCTCAGACGGCTCTGGGCAGACGGCAGCTCAGACGGCTCTGGGCAGACGGGCAGCTCAGACGGCGCTGGGCAGACGGGCAGCTCAGACGGCGCTGGACAGACGGGCAGCTCAGACGGCGCTGGACAGACGGGCAGCTCAGACGGCGCTGGACAGACGGGAGACTCTGGCGGCTCAGGACAGACGGGAGACTCTGGCTGCGCTGGAGAAGAGGAAGGCTCTGGCAGCGCTGGATAGGCGGGAGCAACTGTAGAGAGAAACCAGAGAGACAGCCTGGTGCGGGGGGCTGCCACCGGAGGACTGGTACGTGGAGGTGGCACCGGATATACCGGACCGTGAAGGAGTACAGGAGCTCTTGAGCACCGAGCCTGCCCAACCTTACCTGGTTGAATGTTCCCCGTAGCCCTGCCAGTGCGGCAAGGTGGAATAGCCCGCACTGGGCTATGCTGGCGAACCCGGGGACACCATGCGTAAGGCTGGTGCCATGTACGACGGCCCGAGGAGACGCACTGGAAACCAGATGCGTTGAGCCAGCTTCATGGCACCCGGCTCAATGCCCAACCTAGCCCGGCCAGTGCGGCGAGGTGGAATAGCCCGCACTGGGCTAAGCACCCGTACTGGGGACACCGTGCGCTCCACCGCATAACACGGTGCCTGACCAGTACGACGCCCTCTCACTCCACGGTAAGCACGGGGAGTTGGCTCAGGTCTCCTACCTGGCTTAGCCACACTCCCCGTGTGCCACCCCCCAAGACATTTTTGGGGCTGACTCTCGGACTTCCAACCGCGTCGCCGCGCTGCCTCCTCATACCAGCGCCTCTCTGCCTTCGCTGCCTCCAACTCTGCTTTGGGACTGCGATATTCCCCTGGCTGAGCCCAGGGTCCCTTGCCGTCCAGAATCTCCTCCCAAGTCCATGAGTCCTGTGTCTTCTGCCACTGCTGCTGCTGTCCTTTACCACTCTGCTTGGTCCTTTGGTGGTGGGTGTTTCTGTAACGGCTGTCTATCTCTTCCTCCTCATCTGACGAGGAGAGGCGAGAAGGATCGGAGGACCAATACGCAGAGTGGAAAGTTTCCATGTTTTAATATAATCCACGAAAACAAGACACAATACAAAATAACAAAAGAACTAACCGAAACAGTCCCGTGTGGCGACAAACACTGAGACGGAAGACAAACACCCACAAACCAACAGTGAAAACAGGCAACCTAAATATGGCTCCCAATCAGAGACAATGCAAAACACCTGCCTCTGATTGAGAACCATATCAGGCTAAATGAACAAACCTAAACATAGAAACAAATAACATAGACTGCCCACCCCAACTCACCATACTAAATAAAGACAAAACAAGGGAAAATAAAGGTCAGAACGTGACACCGAGTTACCTGGCGCTAGCTGTTCTTATTGTTTTGTCGAGCGATCGATACATTTACACAAATGCAAGTATTGCTTTCGCTGGAAAGCATAATTTCAAAATCTGAGACGACAGATGGATTAACAAAAGGCTAAGCTGTGTTTTGCAATATTGCACTTGTGATTTCATGAAATTATATTTTATGATTACCCTCTGGCGCTAGGCTACGCTATGCTAGTCAGGGTTTTTAATGACAGAAATCCCGGATCCGGGATGGGTATGACTGAAAGGTTTTAAGTTAAGGGAATTGGGAAGAGTAAGAATGAAAAACTAAAGAAGACTGTAAACGGCTGTTACCTGTGCTGACATGATTAAAAGTGAAGTAAACCGTACTTTCGCGTTGTAGTTTATATGATAAGCTCATTGGAAGGGTAACATATACAGGATGTACATAAATGGGCATGAACACGTGACACAGAAAATAAAAATATTGACATTTAGGAATTCAAAATGCATCTAAATATATTTAGTTCTGTCTATGGAATACATTAAAAAATGTAGTTTAAAAAAAATATATGTATAAAATATACTTGTCTGTACAGTAAGTAAATGTAGGAAATCCAAAATTTACAAAAATATGTTTTTGTAATGTCTAAAATAAAATATGTGTATAATATTTACTTGTCTGTAACGTAAAGCAATGCAGAAGCAATAAGCATTGTAAATGATGATAGAACACATCAAATGAATGTGAACATGAGGACACAAAGGAGAGATTTAATTAAAACATCATCTTTTAATTCATTTTTAATGCTGAAGTTTTTTAATGCTGAAAAAATCTATGTATGGCAAATCCACTCTGGGCAAATGGCCTGTTGGACAAAAATAAAACATAGTTAACATCCTTGCTACTTCAGCCATTTGCTATGTTAAAGTAAAATCTCAGTTAATGATGAATGGATACAATTTGGAAGGATTTTCCAGAGTCATACCTCAGTAGTGTAGAGTGTCAGGTGGCACAACCATTGGTGCCATGAGGTCAAAGTGTGAAGGAGGGAGCAAGCCAGAGAGCTGTCTAGGAAGCAGTCCAGGAGGCTTTGAGTTGGTCCCATCATTGTAATGCATTGTAGGGTATCTGCTGCCCCATAGACCTGCTGGTAGTGGGAAAGGTGTTAGCAGGAGACCACCAGGGACATCTATGATCGGCTGACACAGTCTTGGTTAAACCACAATTATTCTAAAGCAATATTCACCTGCTTTCATAGAGTAAGGATTCACTCCTTTGGGGACATTGTCAGTGTTCCCCTGATATCCATATGTCCCCATCGGTGGAGGTGGTGGTACACACTTGTTCTGTAAAACACATCAACACATTTTCCAAATTGTTAGTAATATTATCACAGTTGAAATACAATGGTTGTTCACTGTTTTTAATTTCATTGAATTTAAGTGTGTACCTCATCCTTGGGCTCAGTTTTGTTAACCCATCTGTGCAGAGTTGGATCCCAGACAATCTGAGGAGGAAGATATTAGCAATGTGAAGCAAGCCACAATTTTTTTTTTTTATCCACTCAATTGTCTCTACATAGAATATAGTGTTAATAACCAGTTCCTTACAGATCTGTCTTTGTCCTCAGGTAGATGAACCTCCTTCTTATTAACTCTTCCACTCCCAAAGACCCAGCTGAGCCAGCCTCCACTGTTATTGTGCACAGCAGGGGTCTCGGGCTCAGCCACCGGCCGGCTGCCAGTCTGGCACTGAGGGTTGGCCTCGGTGTGTTCCGGCTTGGTGATGGACATCATAGCAGGATGCTCAACATATCTAAGTCGTACATCTGTAATAAGTGGGAGAAGTCAGGCCACTCTGCTCATGTCACCACACAGAACAATTACTAGCTGACAGGTAGAAATGTCTCGCTCTGATACTCTGTTACAACCCAATCTTAACCTACACGCAGTCACAGGGATTACTGGGAGGTTACTCCAGGACTCTGCCATCGCATTGTTTTGGTTGCAAAATCAACAATTTCCTGCATATTATGTGAGGGCTTGCAAATTTGACCAATCACCAAACTATTTATGCATAAAATAGTCACATCACAATATTATCGCATAGAACTGACCCATTACCACAGTACAAAATGAGGGCTCGAAATTTCAACCAATCACCACACATTTACTGCATAATATGGTTCAATCAAGCCACACGTCAACACAGTTTTTCCCTTGTCAGCGCATTTTTGCAACAAATTGGACAAAACAATTGCATATTGCTATGCAAAATGTCATAATTGTCGCTGCAAAATCTAGCATATTTATCAGCTAATATCAAAACAATCCAAGCAAAATCATGGAGAGATTCATCGGAGTATGAAAATGTATACACTCACTACTGTAAGTCGCTCTGGATAAGAGAGTCTGCTAAATGACTAAAATGTAAATGTAAAATGGAGCTAAACCTGTTGTATGTAGAAAATTCATGAACGTATTACAGCTATACACTCACATGAGCCATACATTTGATCTATCACAACTAATTCTTACATTATCACAATGGTAATTTCTTTACTAATTAGGTAAGGTTAAGTGACCTCTTCTCTTGGAATAGAAAGTGGTGACACCATGGGGATGATGGGAGGTGGTTGTGGTTGTTTGATTGTTTCCATTCTTCCCAGGGACACTGGCTGTGAGGAGGATCTCCTCCCTCTCTTCAGGGATGAGGCCTGATGCTCGGAGGATCTCCTCCCTCTGCGCAGTGATGCTAGCTGCTGGGAGAACCCCCTCCGTCTGTGCAGGGACACTGGCTGTTTGGAGGATCCCCTCCCTTTGTGTAGGGATGAGGCCTGATGCTCGGAGGATCTCCTCCCTTTTAGCAGGGACACTAGCCTTTGGGACAATCCCCTCCCTGTGCGCAGGGACCTTGGCAATTGGGACGATTCCCTTCCTCTGCGCAGTGACACTGGCCATCAGGAGGATCAACTCCTTTTGTGCAGGGATGAGGCCTGATGCTCTGAGGATCTTCTTCTTCTGCGCAGTGATAGAAGATGCTGGAAGAATCCCCTCCCTCTGTGACGGGTTGAGAACTGATGCACGGAGGAACCCCTCCCTCTGTGCAGGGATGAGGCCTGATGCTCGGAGGATCTCCTCCCTCTGTGCAGGGACACTGGCTGTTTGGAGGATCCCTTCCCTCTGTGCAGGGACACTGGCTGTGAGGAGGATGTCCTCCCTCTCTTCTGGGATGAGGCCTGATGCTCGGAGGATCTCCTCCCTCTGCGCAGTGATGCTAGCTGCTGGGAGAATCACCTCCCTCTGTGCAGGGACACTGGCTGTTTGGAGGATCCCCTCCCTCTCAGCAGGGACACTAGCCTTTGGGACAATTCCCTCCCTGTGCGCAGGAACGCTGGCCATTGGCACGATTCTCTTCCTCTGCGCAGTGACACTGGCCATCAGGAGGATCAACTCCTTTTGTGCAGGGATGAGGCCTGATGCTCTGAGGATCTTCTTCTTCTGCACAGTGATAGAAGATGCTGGAAGAATCCCCTCCCTCTGTGACAGGATGAGGCCTGATGCTCGGAGGATCTCCTCCCTCTGCGCAGTGATGCTAGCTGCTGGGAGATTCCCCTCCCTCTGTGCAGGGACACTGGCTGTTTGGAGGATCCCCTCCCTCTGTGCAGCGATGCTAGCTGCAGAGAGAAATCCCTCCCTCTGTGACGGGATGAGGACTGATGCTCGGAGGATCTCCTCCCTTTTAGCAGGGACACTAGCCTTTGGGACAATCCCCTCCCTGTGCGCAGGGACCTTGGCCATTGGGACGATTCCCTTCCTCTGCGCAGTGACACTGGCCATCAGGAGGATCAACTCCTTTTGTGCAGCGATGAGGCCTGATGCTCTGAGGATCTTCTTCTTCTGCGCAGTGATAGAAGATGCTGGAAGAATCCCCTCCCTCTGTGACGGGTTGACAACTGATGCACGGAGGAACCCCTCCCTCTGTGCAGGGATGAGGCCTGATGCTCGGAGGATCTCCTCCCTCTGTGCAGGGACACTGGCTGTTTGGAGGATCCCTTCCCTCTGTGCAGGGACACTGGCTGTGAGGAGGATGTCCTCCCTCTCTTCAGGGATGAGGCCTGATGCTCGGAGGATCTCCTCCCTCTGCGCAGTGATGCTAGCTGCTGGGAGATTCCCCTCCCTCTGTGCAGGGACACTGGCTGTTTGGAGGATCCCCTCCCTCTGTGCAGCGATGCTAGCTGCAGAGAGAAATCGCTCCCTCTGTGACGGGATGAGGCCTGATGCTCGGAGGATCTCCTCCCTCTGCGCAGTGATGCTAGCTGCTGGGAGATTCCCCTCCCTCTGTGCAGGGACACTGGCTGTTTGGAGGATCCCCTCCCTCTGTGCAGCGATGCTAGCTGCAGAGAGAAATCGCTCCCTCTGTGACGGGGTGAGGCCTGATGCTCGGAGGATCTCCTCCCTCTGTGCAGTGATGCTAGCTGCTGAGAGAATCCCCTCCCTCTGTGCAGGGACACTGGCTGTTTGGAGGATCCCCTCCCTCTGTGCAGTGATGCTAGCTGCTGAGAGAATCCCCTCCCTCTGTGCAGGGACACTGGCTGTTTGGAGGATCCCCTCCGTCTGTGCAGGGACACTGGCTGTTTTGAGAATCCCCTCCCTCTGTGCAGGGACACTGGCTGTTTGGGGGATACCCTCCGTCTGTGCAGAGACACTGGCTGTTTTGAGAATCCCCTCCCTCTGTGCAGGGACACTGGCTGTTTGGGGGATACCCTCCCTCTGTGACAGGATGAGGCCAGATGCTCGGAGGATCTCCTCCCTCTGCACAGCAACTTTGGCTGCTGTGATGATCTGCAGGTATAACATAGAGCATATAGTCATTCCCTAAAAAATCAACCACTTGGAATCTATAACATCATTGACACCATACACTGAGTGTATTAAACATTAAGAACACCTTCTCTTTCCGTGACATAGACTAATCAGGTGAAAGCTATAATCCCTTATTGATGTTAATTGTTAAATCTTCTTCTCAGTGTAGATGAAGGGGAGGAGACAGGTTAAAGATTGATTTTTAGACAATTGAGACATGGATTGTGTATGTGTGTCATTCAGAGGGTGAATGGGCAAAACCAAAGATTTAAGTCCCTTTGAACAGAGTATGGTAGTAGGTGCCAGAAGCACCGGCTTGTGTCAAGAACTGCAATGCTGTTGGGTATCAAGAATGGTCCACCACCAAGGGAGGGGGGGGCAACTCAATAGGAAGGTGTTCTTAATGTTTTGTTCACTCAGTGTAGATCAATCCCTAGCATATACTTTCATTTGTGATACTGTAAATACACAAATTATATTAATGTTATCTACAATATATTATAATACCGTAAGCCTCCCTGCTGCAGGGGCTTTTCCTCCTACAATTTTGAGCTGATTTTCTTCACTTTAGCAATATTTTGTATCTTTGTTCATTTTCACATTTATTGTGTTTGGAATAGCACTGTTACTACAGAATTCGATGTAAGTACGTAGGGCAATTACCCATAATGCTCACTGACTGAACATTCAAAATTACCATGGCAATTATTGACGCATTCACATGCCATCGGAAACTTGGAACCTCAGAGTTCAAATTAATGTAAGAAATTAGCGTAGAGCTTCCTACTGGTTGATTCTGATACTTCACAAGTGGGAAACTTGAAATCATCATTCCATAACGAGTTAGCGAGTCAGAAATGTCAGAATTTCCTAATTCCGACTTGAAGGGCCTTCTATGATGTAGGGCAGGTCAGTAACCAAATTATTTTACAGACTTTTATGGTCACACAAGTTGCCATCGGTGGATTCAAAATGAGTAGCCTAACAATTATTTACATGGCCCCAGGTACATTTGCAACCAAATAATTTTTCTGTGAGAAATCAATAATAGTTGCACACATGGGGTAACAGTCAGCAATTGACAGTGAGCAATGAGCAAGATAAGCATAGACGGGGAGTTGACAAAAGCTTATTATTAGTGTAAATAAATGTTATTTCTATGGTTGCAGTCCTCAAAGATTGAATTGCATTGAATTGAATTAATCAGATCCAATGATTTACCGCCCGTAGGCTGGGGTATCGCTAGTTATCATTATTATAATCACCATCTCAATCATTATCACCATACCATCATATACTTATTCTTCTGTATCTGAGACTCATCTGACACTACCTTAGATATGGCAGTCTGCAACTCAATACACTGCCCCTGCATGGTGTTCAGCGTCCCCTGCATGTGGTTAATCGACTGCTTAACATCGTTCAGCAGGATCTGAATCTCAGGCCTGCAAGAAATCAGGCGGTTCAACATACTGAGATGACGAGAGGCTTCAGACCATGCCCATTGGACCATCTTTAGTATTCTTTCTCACTTAACACCAATCTTATTAGGAATGTAACTTTGTGCAGAAGATGTTACTATAGTGTTATTTAGAAGGAAAAAAGTGTACTTTGTCAGGTGCCTAAAGGATGGCGGGATGTCTCCCTGCTCCAGTGAGCTCTGCTGGCAGGTCTTGCTCACTGTGGGAGGAACGGGAGCCAAATTAGAGGAAAAATATCTATAGTTGTTCTGCAATGAAACATTCATGGCATAATGGGGATTGTCCCCTGTGAAAAGAATAATAACAGCTGGGGTTTACTTTCTCACTTTTAGATAATGTAATACAATCTTTAAACCCATCAGAAGTGTAGTGCTTACCTCCATGGCAATATTGGTCCATGTTATTTATGGCTGCATTGTCCCAATGTTGACCACTAGTTCCAACTTGTGATGAGAAGGTCTTGATGAAACGATCAAGTCAACATTTTGTTAGACATTTCAAAGATAGCATTAACAATTGTACACGAGAAAGTGCAGTGTGTACATGAGACAGTGTGTATGTAAAAAAATCTGATGTGTGAGTACTCACATGAAAGGTATCCATGATTCTAGATTAAGCCAATCATGTATGTGATTACCATCCTATGGGTCAGCAATGGAATGATTGCTACACAGCTTTCAGGCGACTTTATGTCTTGGGCCTGGATGAATCATTGAAATACAAGTAATATTGTGAATTTGTGATGCATAATTGCCATTGTAATTTGGAATATTCCATCAAAGTTATTTGTTTTAATCAAAGTTATTTGTTTTAACAGTCAAAACAACTAACTCTTACGATTAATCACTTGACTTGAGTAACTTGAGTTGACGGAAATAGCAACTTTATACTCTGACCTAGACACTGACTTGTGCAATGCCTAATGCATAATCTATGCATGTTATTGGCTCATCATAGTATATAGCCGAGGGTCTCATAGTCCAAAAACAGCATTGGCCATTGGACTGCTCAGTCAAAACAACTCACTTTTACGATTAATCACTTGACTGGAGTAACTTGAGTTCGGACCTAAAACATTAAAAGTAGGCTATAGCTTGACGCATATCCTTACCTTGGACAAGCGTATCCAAAAGGCCTATCCAGTCGTGCGTGAAAATACCTTTAGGCAGATAAATGCGCGGTACGGGTTGAGACACGCTCGGTATTGTGAATCTGTAACACTGATATAAAAGCACGTTTCCGTTTATAATTTACACTGTAGAATGACCTGCAAGCCAATCAGAATCTAGTTTTAAACAATACCGTGGGTTCCATGGAACGTCACAAACATATTAGGCCACTTGCGTCACAGAATCCAGTCACTGAACATGGGTTTAATAGCTATATTGGCTATATGTACAGTATATGCACATCGTATTGAATTGAGATTACATTTACTGCACCACCGTAATTATGTAGCCTAATCCTATGAGGATCATATGTAAAATGTCAGAATCATGGCACATGAAAACATAATTAAATTGACTGCAGATTATAAAATTCACTGTGACACAATAAACGCACTGGGCATCAATGTTGTTTCCATGTAATTTCAATGAAATTACGTTGAACCAATGTGGAATAAAAGTTTAATTGATATATGTGCCCATTGGGAAGGGATCAATTCGAAATGATTGAATACATACAGTATTACAAAGAGATACAAAAATTGCTTCGAAAAAGTATCATTTCCTTGGGCCACCCAAATGTAAAATGTATGTACTCATACTGTACATCGTTTTGGATGAAAGGGTCTGCTTCCAAATCTCTGAATCTCACACATATTTACAATCTCGCGATGATTATTTCTGGCGCTTTCACGTTTGCGGGATTTCGTGAAGTAATTGATGCGCAGGAGAGCTCCATGAAATCAGCAACATTAACGGGTCCAAATCGAGCAAAAAGCTTCAAATTAAAAGTCCTTCGTTTACTTGAACACATCACAAATTGTAGTATATTTCCCTGTTTCAACATGAGTTCTGTTTCGTTTCTCTGATCTCCAAAAAGTAATTTAGGTTTTCAGTCTTCTTTATTAAATAATATCTGGAATAATAGTTTAATTTCCATTCCACTAGATGGCACTATCCCCTATGCTACTCCCTGTCAGGGGTCTGAGGATTCTGAAACAAAATAGTTTAGGCTCTTGAAACGCATCGGTGCGTTGGTAGATGTGCTGCTGTACATTGTTATAAACACTTATTACACTGCTATAGACTTTTATTATCAATGTAATTCACTGTTATAAACACATATTACATTATAAATGATGATCCTGTGTAGAGCATGCCGATCCCACCACCAGGGTTGTGGGTTCGATTCCCGGGGCAACCCATACGTAAAATACTGTAAGTCGCTTTGGATGAAAGTATCTGCTAAATGGCATATATTATGATTACATCGTTTAAACAACAGGCCTACAATATGAAAGTCTATTTATTTTTCAAATGAATATTTGTGTTGGAACTACATCAGTTGGAAAGGCAGCACATGTATCTGTTTAATTACTACCTGATTAAAAAGTTGTGGACAGAAATGTGGGTATACTATAATACAAGTTAAAATAAAATAATGACAAGCACATCTTGTTCTTTTTGAATTGAGGTTTTATTAAGTCAGGGTAGCTTGGTTATCATGGCTACGTGTAACAGCATTAAGATCCCCTCTGGGACCAGAACTGAAATGAGTATTAATTAAAAAAAATTGATGTATTCCATAGACAGAAGGAAATATATTTAGATGCATTTTGAATGCCTAAATGTCAATATTTATATTTTCTGTGTCACGTGTTTATGCCCATTTATGTACATCCTGTATATGTTCCCCTTCCAGTGAGCTTATCATATAAACTACAACGCGAAAAGTACGGTTTACTTCACTTTTAATCATGTCAGCACAGGTAACAGCCGTTTACGGTCTTTCTTTAGTTTTTCATTCTTACTCTTCCCAATTCACTTAAACTATATTTCTTTATTTCCCATGGGCTTCACCAGAGTACCCCCTAGTGGCTGGAATACAACTCTATTAAGCCCCTTACAACACCCCCCTGCAAAAACGAAATGTTGTCCCAAACATTTCACTGGCCTCAAAACAAACAGAAGATGTAAGTACTGGTCATGAGTACAACGGAGAAAACTGGCCTAACAGCCATATAACTATCTAGACATGTCCAGTCTGCCTTTATGGGCAAAGACGCAACTCCCACTAAACATTATCACACTGTGATTAGTAAAGGTGAACGAGAAAATATATACACATCAGAACATCTCTAGTTGGTATCCTGATAAGAGCTTGGCAGCCCTAAAGTGTTATAGGTTAGAATGTCTTTGGGCCTCGTTTGCCGGGCTGAACGGCGGGGCAAGGTCGTGGGTGACCCCAATGAATCAGTGTCCACTTCATCATGAGATGATTGAGTCTCTGAGCCCTCAGCTGTTTCCATATTTACCCCTGTCCTCTCCGGCACTACTTCACAGTGAAGTTTCTATCAGTCTGACGCCGTTCCTCACTATTATCTGATACTAGTTGTGTGCTACTCTGTGTGCTCTCTTCATCCCTACGTGGCCTATTGATGAATACTGGATAAGAATCCTCATCTGAGCTCTCAGACTCAGCGCTCTCCCTATTTTGCTGATTTTGCTGGGATGGTTCCCTTCTCCACAGACCTCTACTGGGTGTTTCAACAGGTTCCTCAAATGGTAGAGAATTACATGACATGAACATATTGCGATGCAGAACCCGGGCCCTGCCTGTACCCCTCTCGGGTTTAACCTCCCAGACAGGGCTGTCATCACCTTTCCTGGTTACCACCACATGTATTTGGTCCTCCCAGTGTGATCTTAGCTTTCCCGGCCCCCCACGTTCTGACATGTTCCTCACCAGTACACGATCCCGAGACCAGAACCGAACTCATTTTCTTCCGATCGTAGTTGGCTTTTTCCGTTGCTGTTGATTTCTCCATGTTTCTACTGGCGATGTCATAGGCTTCAGCCATCTGTTGCTGCCACTTCTTAGCATAATCCTGGTGTGATTTCTCCAGTTCTTTTATCTGTAACTCAAAGACAAGGTCAACAGGTAGCAGTGGAGCCCTTCCAAATAGCAGGAAATACGGTGAGAACACAGTAGCATCACTGGTGGTACAATTATATGCATGAATGACCTTGTTCAGATAATTACCCCAGTTGGGTTTTTCTCTTCATCTAGTGTGCGCAACATTGACAACAGTGTACGGTTAAATCTCGGATTCCCCTGTGGATGATATGGAGAGGTTCTGGAATAGGCTATTCCCGTACAGTTCTGCAAGGCTCTGAATAACTGATTTTCAAACTCTCTTCCATGATCATGATGGATTTTTGACACAAAGCCAAACTTTGGGAAAAAATTATCGAAAAGCTTTTCTGCTGCAGTTTTCCCTGACTTATTTCTAGTGGGGTAGGTTTGTGGAAGTTTTGTAAAATAACTAAAATGTACTCGTAGCCCCCTCAGGCACCATCCCTACGGTGAAGCATGGTGGTGGCAGCATCATGCTGTGGGGATGTTTTTCAGTGGCAGGGACTGGGAGACTAGTCAGAATCGAGGGAAAGATGAACGGAGCAAAGTACAAAGATGTTTCTACTGATGAAGCTCATATCCATATCTCGCTGAAGTCAATAGAACAGGGGGAAACGTTTAGGGGTCTACATTAACATAATTAAAATACTCCTACTACAATGTGACATCATTAAAATACTCCTACTACAATGTTAAAACATTCTACATTGTGACATTATTTCATTGATATCATGAAACAACTCCTTCATGTATGTATTTTCTGATGTTTGATCAGCGATCTTTTATCAGTGTATCTCTTGTCACATTGATCACAGCTATAAGATTTCTCTCCTGTGTGTGTTCTCTGGTGTAAAGTCAGCTGGCTAGATTTAGTAAAACTCTTCCCACATTGATCACAGCTATACGGTTTCTCTCCTGTGTGTTCTCTGGTGTGATAACAGGCTGCCTAAGTGAGTAAAACTCTTCCCACATTGGTACAGCTAAGAGGTTTCTTTCCTGTGTGTGTTCTCTGGTGTACAATCCATTGGCTAGATGTAGTGAAACTCTTCCCACATTGAGTACAGCTATATGGTTTCTCTCCTGTATGTGTTCTCTGATGTATAGTCAGACAGCTAGATATAGTAAAACTCTTTCGCACATTGATCACAGCTATAAGGTTTCTCTCCAGTGTGAATTCTCATGTGTAGTTTTAGTGATTTTAATCTTAAGTAACTCTTCCCACAATCAAAACAGTGGTGCGATTTCTCTCCAGTGTGAATTCTCAGGTGTACTTTTAGTGAATTTGATATTGAGCTTATTAAATATCGGTGATACTATCAAGAGCAGTGTGCGGTTTCCTTTTCCTTCATCTTGTTCAATTGATGCCATGCACCTGCAAACAAGATTGCTCAGATGTGCGAGTGCCTTTTTGTATTTGTATAACTATTTTTCACTCCGCACTCTTAAATCTTGTAAGTATACACACTAGTTAAAGACGTACCAAGTATACAATGGATCCACTACGAGAGATCAACTCACTTACCACGCATTGTGCGAGTACCCTTTCATTCACACAAGAAGACGCAAACAAGATTCTTTTTCCTACCTCCAACATGGACAACCCAGTTCCACGCTCGACTGTCGAACTCAAAATCCAACTTCAGAGACTTCGAGAGAAAGAAACACGTTTGTTCCTGCATGGCACCACTCTTAGTGAGTATTGGCGCAACAAGCGCATTCCAAGAGGACTGAGAATACAGAAGGAGCCTACTATAGGTAATAACGACAAAACTTTCGTTCAGCAATGGGGTGAAATACTCAACAAATGCTCATTAGATTTAATGCTACTTATCGTGGAACATGTGTCAAAGGAAGTGAAAGAAGTTGAAGTTAAGATTAGCGAACATGAGGCTATAATGAAGGAAATTCTAGGCCCTAATTTTACAACCATAGACGACACGATCAAGCAGTCCATTGGGAAATACAGAGACTCTCTACAAGCAACAAAAATCAGGAAATACCAGCGAGACACAGAGGATTACCAGCTAAACCAGGTGTACGCATGGGAAGGCCCAAGGACAGGAGCACGCAGAGGCCGACGGAGGGACGCACCGCTGATCGGGGGACGCAGATACGCAGCAGCGGGAGGACATGGAAACTTGGACACAGAGGCATCCACCGAGAGCGAATTCCCTACAGACAGTGACTCCAGCTTCCATGGCACACAGTCCGTTTTTTTAGCCCGGAAGCAACAGAGGGCTCCACGAAAGAAAAGAAACGATGCAGGAGAGGTAAGCGGTCGAAGAGGAGACCAGGAACACAGGCCGTGGACACGGAGCTACAGCGGGAAGCGGTAATTAACCTCTCCAAAAAAGACCTTACTGACGCTCAAGTCTCAGTCTTATCTAAGGGCCTCTCTTTTGTACCTACATGTACAGATAAACCATTCGATACGAAAGTAGATCTGTTTAAATTCTTTCGCAAGATTAAACTTAAGCATGTGTTTTCACACAACACTGATTCGGGCCTAGTAACACATCAAGGAACTGGCACCCATTTTAAGCCCAAAAGCAAATTCTGTCCTATGGTTAACAACTTCTCGATTAATACCTATTGTAGGTTAGTCGAACAAGAAGCCATGTCAGTATATACAAGACAAACAAAACATATTCAGAAGAATCTCACGAGAACAGAAGAACTGGCACTCAAAGAATTAATGAAAGATTCATCTTTGGTTATAAAACCTGCAGACAAGGGTGGTGCTGTGGTTGTTTTAGACTATGACAAATATAAAGAAGAAATTCAGAGACAACTCAGCAATGAACGTTTCTATAGAAAACTGAGTGTTGATCCCACACAGGTGTTCCAAAGGGATATTTGCTCTAATTTGGAGCAAGCCCTATTTAACAACCTTATCTCAAAACCTGAATATGAATATCTTTGTTGCAAATGTGCCATACGTCCATGCTTATACATTTTACCGAAATTACACAAACCTAAAACACAACAAGGCAACTATCCAGGCAGACCAGTGGTTGCAGGAATAGGCTCAATGCTAGAGCCATTGTCAAACTTTGTAGACTCTTTTATTAAATCTCATGTGCAATCATTGCCATCATATGTAAAGGACTCTATAGACTTCATAAACAAGATCTCACCAATAACGGGTTTAAAAGAAGACTGTATTTTGGTCACATTAGACGTCGAGAGTCTTTATACCAGCATTCCCCATGTGGGGGGGCTGGCAGCACTAGCACACTATTTGGGAGACAGAGATACTAATGAATATCCACCAACAAACTTCATTCTAGAGTTGGCTGAATATGTTTTGACGTACAACTATTTCAGGTTTGATGATGAATACTACCTCCAAACGAATGGAACATCGATGGGCTCTACATTTGCTCCGAGCTATGCCAACCTCTATATGGGTCTTTTTGAAGAACGTTTTGTTAATAATGAAAACGAGAATCCATTTTTGAATAAAGTCCTTAAGTGGTATCGATATATTGATGACATTTTTTGTATATGGGTAGGAACCGAAGAAGAACTGTCAGAGTTTATGGCACTACTCAATGACATTGACCCTAATCTCAAATTCACTATTGAACGTGACACTAAACGTGTTCATTATCTCGATATGTGGATTGAGAAATCAAATGGAACCTTGTTTACAAGTCTATATAGAAAAGAAACGGACAGAAATACTCTATTACAGGGTGACAGCTTCCACCCTGAGCCATTAAAAAGAGGACTTCCAAGAAGCCAATTTTTTAGACTGCGCCGTATATGCCGCTCCACAGATGATTATCTAGAAAAAGCAGCGGAGATGCGCATGAGGTTTCTAAAAAGAGGCTATTCGTCACAATGTGTGGATGAAGCTCATAACTTGGCATTGGAAAAAACACGAGATGAACTGCTACAAAAAAGACCCGCTAAAGCTACAGAACACTCCGTAATGTTCACAACTACATATACTTTGAATTCGCGAAAAGTGGGAGAGGTGGTCAAGAAACACTGGCATATTTTATCATCGGACCCAGCTTTGCCGGCTGAATTTAAATATCCACCACGTATTGTGTATAGGAGAGGTCGCAATTTACGCGATAAATTGGTTCATGCCAACTGCCAGCCACTTAAGAAAATTAGCCAAGCACTTTTACGCCCTCTACCAAATGGTAGCTATAAATGCAGAGGATGCGCACAGTGCAACAACATGATGAAGTGTCAATATTTCTGTCACCCACACACAGGAAAAAGGTTCCAAATAAATGACATTATTACGTGTTCCACCACCCATGTTATTTACATTATTAAATGTCCATGTGGGCTCTGTTATGTCGGTAAAACCACCCGCTCTCTTAAACAGAGAATTAGTGAACATAAAAGTTCAATCAGGAGAAACGACAGGGAGTATCCAGTCGCTGTACATTTCAATGACATGAAGCATGACATTTCCACCTTTAGATTTTGTGGCATAGAGAAATTTAAGATATCAGACAGGGGAGGTGATATTAATAATACTCTGAGTAAAAGAGAATGTTTTTGGATTTTCACCCTCCAGACATTGTTTCCAAAAGGACTTAATGATGAAATGCCTTTGTATGTTATGCTGTGAATTGGAACATGAAATGTGTGTCTCTTGTAGATTATTCTGACGTTTTTCATATGATGTACCCAATGACTAATGAACTTGCTATGTCCTCATTGAGATTATACAGAAGTGTTCAATACGCCTTATTTATACACTTTTGTAAGAGTTATGAAATGCACATTGTTATATTTGGTAGCACTTATTTATTTTCCTTTGCTTCCAACCCCCTTCGATGTGTAGAACGGATGTGGGTGGAGCCAGGTCTACATAAGGGTGCAACTTTCAAAAAATCCCAAAAGCTCTGACGAAGGCCGTGTGGCCGATACGTAAGCTTATTAAATATCGGTGATACTATCAAGAGCAGTGTGCGGTTTCCTTTTCCTTCATCTTGTTCAATTGATGCCATGCACCTGCAAACAAGATTGCTCAGATGTGCGAGTGCCTTTTTGTATAAGTGAATTTGATATTGAGAAACGTTTCCCGCAGTCAGAGCAGCAGTATGATTTCTCTCCTGTGTGTACTTGCTGGTGTATTTTAAGATCTGATGAAGATTTGCAGCCTTTCCCACAGTCAGTACAGCAAATAGATTTCTTCCCTGTGGGTCTCTGCTGGTGTTTCTTGAGGTGTTCTGATGTGGAGAGACTCTGCTCTGCCTCGTCAGCATCATGATGTTGTTGAGGCTCCCCAGAGGATCCACAATAGTCACATCTCTCTCCTGTGTGAACAACAAGTCAGACAGATGGTTTAAGGCCCACAACAGCAGAAATCCACTGTAAAAGGTGATGCCAACAGTGTAAACATGATGTTGTACAAACAATTGACGTCTGTAATGAATGATAAAATTATTTGACAGTCAAGTCAGAAACTATAGTCATATTTTGTCTTGTTTTCACATTAGTAGTAACATCGATGATTGTAGGATAGAAATAAGTTATTACAGTTGTTGAAATCCTAAGCAGAAATAGCTAAAAAATATGCAATTTGGAAACTCCTCCATGCTAATGGACCCATAACTTCACCTAACAAATGTTAGGTGAATGTCCTCGAGTGGCCCAGCCATGTGCTTGAGTGGCCCAGCCAGAGCCCGGACCTGAGCCCAATCTAACATCTCTGGAGAGACCTGAAAATAGCTGTGCAGTGATGTTCCCCATCCAACCTGACAGAGCTAGAGAGGATCTGCAGAGAAGGATGGGAGAAACTCCCCAAATGCAGGTGTGCCAAATAAATTTGCTAAATGAAAGGGGAGTTTTTGATACAACATTTTAGAATAAGGCTTTAACGTAACAAAATGTGGAAAAAGTCAAGGGGTCTGAATACTTCCCGAATGCACTGTATACAGCAACAGCATACAGCAACAGCTGTATGCATTCCTGTCTTTTCTGTAAATGTTATTGCTACTGCTGTATCAAAGGACTTATCTCAGTGAGTTTCAGAGATGAACAGTACAGTGCATTCCAAATTCAAATTCAATAGGCAGGCAAGTAAACAAAAACGTTTTCAAATAAAAACTATTCCAGATAATGTCAAAGCGTATATAACGCCCGTCCAAGAGATGGTCGACCAATCGCGTTTACATTGTCATGCTAATTCCCACGAAATCCCTTTTTAAAGTCAGGGTATGAGTCGAGAAACATGCCTATTTTCCTTGAAAGTACGTAATGTCACGATTGCAAAGCTATACGATATTACAGAGAACAAATTAATTATTTCACATCACTGAAAATATTTGTAATGTTGTGCTTCTTGTTCACGGAGGGTAATTCATGCCAATGTTCTTTTCTTTAAGCTGTTAATATGAATCGAAAGGAATTTCCAATATCCTCATTTCTTAAAGTATTTCTGGTGATAGCAAGTGATAGTGATACACAAGCTAGGTCTATTTGAAACATTAGCTTTTTTTCCCAGAGCTTTTTTTACTCAAATGTTTGTCAGTAAATATCAACAAACACTGTATATCCTCAAAACATGGTTAAAACTAGAATGTTGATATCATGGATGGTTGCATTGCGGCCCAAGCTTGGATTGCGTACTACCTGACAGGTCGCTCCTACCAGGTGGCGTGGCGAGAATCTGTCTCCGCACCACGTGCTCTCACCACTGGTGTCCCCCAGGGCTCTGTTCTAGGCCCTCTCCTATTCTCGCTATACACCAAGTCACTTGGCTCTGTCATATCCTCACATGGTCTCTCCTATCATTGCTATGCAGACGACACACAATTAATCTTCTCCTTTCCCCCCTCTGATAACCAGGTGGTGAATCGCATCTCTGCATGTCTGGCAGACATATCAGTGTGGATGACGGATCACCACCTCAAGCTGAACCTCGGCAAGACGGAGCTGCTCTTCCTCCCGGGGAAGGAATGCCCGTTCCATGATCTCGCCATCACGGTTGACAACTCCATTGTGTCCTCCTCCCAGAGTGCTAAGAACCTTGGCGTGATCCTGGACAACACCCTGTCGTTCTCAACTAACATCAAGGCGGTGACCCGTTCCTGTAGGTTCATACTCTACAACATTCGCAGAGTACGACCCTGCCTCACACAGGAAGCGGCGCAGGTCCTAATCCAAATGAAATTGAAATTATGTTGATGTGATATGAAAGTACAGCGATTTATGTTTCTAGAAAATGTATCGCAATTGAGAATTGATTCACATTTAGATGGAATATTTGACTATTTTAGCTGCCAGAGCCAGTCTACCTCTGAAAATAACATACAGTCCTTGGACCTTGAGGAGTAACGGGGGCAGCAATCAGCAGTAGAAACAATATCAAAGCGTACTTCATGCCCGTTTCGGTAAAAAGCTGAAGGATGGGTCTGGAGAAATGCAACCATCCATGATATCAACACTCTAGTTTTAACCATGTTTTGAGGATATACAGTGTTTGTTGATATTTACTGACAAACATTTGAGTAAAAAAAGCTTATATTTTGGGTTCTGATGGGGTACGACAGTTGAACTAAGCTCATGAGGCATTTATAAGTGAATTCTTAAAGAAACAATGGGTACATATCATTAATGTATAAGTCCCAAAATGGAAGTAACAGCTGCTGATTGCCCCTTTAAGACTACATATTGGGCTAATCTAATAAGAGATATTGAGGCATTGTCATTGGATGCATTTGATCAATTGTTAACGTTTTGTTGATGGTCCACTCTTGATGTTCTACAAGTTACAGTGTAGCTTCAGCCATTCCTACAGAACAACATTAAAGTGTATAATCCCTTTACTGCATATTGGTTCAACGACTGCAGAGACGGTACTTACTGGTGTTAAACAGATCTCCAACATCCTCTTCTTTCTCCAATGTGACAGTACTCTCCCCCTCTTATGTTTGTTCCTTATATAATGACAAACCGGGTCGTAGGTTTAACTACTTTTAATGAACATATACTTCAGCTAGAAAACTCCATGTTTAGCCATGCAAGGCATTCTTTAACCATCTCCCCCGCCCGCATAGCCTGCTGGGTAACGTAGTCTAAATGTTATTAACACATAACACCCCCCCCTCCTCCTCTTTCACTCCAAAAACTGCATCCTCCTCTTTTTTTACTGTAACATCCTCCTCCTCTTTCACTCTGAACGCGTCTTCCTCTTCTTTAACTGAAACGTCTTTCTCTTCTTCTTTCACGGTAACAGCCTCAACCTCTACTTGTTTTTGTATTGTAACATCTTTCTCTTCCTCCTCTTTCACCAGAGTTTCTTTCTCCGTCCAGCAGACCTCTTCTTTAACAGGAGGAGAGTAGCTTAGTGAACTCATGGTCGGGGATGTTAACTAGCTAGCATTAGCGACTAGCCTAGTTCTATGCTAACTTAGCAAACCAGCTAGCTGACAAACAACGTAAATATATTGTAGCTACCCGCTCAGACAGCTGTGTGTTATGTGTTAGGCTAGTAGGTGGTTGTGTTGTACTTACCAGTTCCCAGTGTTCGCGGGGTCCGACATGTCAATCAACCTGCTATCTGCCAATCACGGGAATGATTGGAATGTTCTGATGCCGGGCATCCTGGCGGTTGGCGGAGTGGCGTTGGGCAGGGGGATGGAGCATTGGAAGTTAAGACCAGGTTTAGCCTTTGTTCTCTCTCTTACGTTTGGGTTTCACAAGAGGTCACGATTGGCTTGTGGGTTATCTTTCATTTATTTGGCGTGGGCTACGGCCAAACAGTAGCCTGTGTAAAGTTGGTTTAATTAATAAACCGTCAATCCATAAACTCAATCCTCTGTCTGGACAATTGTTCCTTTATGATCTAGTCAGGTCATTACATTGGTGTCAGAAGTAAAACGTTGATAAAAGTTAGCCAGCTAGCTAGTTACCGTAAGTGAGAACGGGGTTGAAAATGCTTCGAGGGAATCCGAAAGTGAAGGTGGAGGTAGGGGACGATTATGGCCAAGGAGGTGCGTGTGCATGGACGTCGGAGGTTCTGACTGAGGAGATCGCCAGGGCGTCGGAGCCCAGAGGCCGCTTGAGGGAGGACGTTAGAGTGATCGCAGCTGAAGCGGGCATGAGTGCTTCGTCGACTGTGTTTCGCGTGGATTCTGGTGGGCGGACCGAAGGGGTGACGTCGACGCGGCGGGACGAGGAATCCGGGGCTCAGGATGTAAACAAACATGGCGGCGCCCGGTTCCCGGCTGCGTCCGTATCTGTTAAGACCCCGAATTATTCCGGTAAGGCGGATTGGGAAGCTTTTCATGCTCAGTTTGAACTGATAGCTCATTTTAGGGGGTGGTCGGATGAAGAAAGGGCACTGCAGTTGGCTTTATGCCTCACGGATGAAGCTCTGGCCTGTTTGATATTGATTAGCCCCGAGGACAGACATGATTATGGTGCTTTAGTGGGAGCACTGAAGAGGCGCTATGGACAGTGTGTACAGCCCGGGCTACTGCGCTCCGAACTGAGTAATAGACGCAGGCAGCCTGGAGAGCCTCTACGGGTGCTAGCTAATGACATTGAGAGCCTCTCTCGGCAGGCATATGCTCACATGCCCCCCTCCGTGCAGAGCGAGCTAGCACGGGACCAGTTCATACAGGCACTCTCTCCTACGGAATACAGGCGCTCTCTCCTACGGAGCTGCGCATACAGACCCAGCTGGCTCATCCTGAGTCATTGCAGATAGCCTTGGAGATGGCTTTGGAGGCAGCTGGTGTGGGCTGGGGCTTTGGTGGGGGTGCAGGGAGACAGACCCTCTGTGCGAGCTGGGGGGCAGAGCAGCCCGGAGCCGGAAAAGCCTGCATGGGTGGCTGAAATGACACAACTCATTCGTGCTGTGTCGCTACAGGCGGCACGAAACACACGCCCTGGTCCCAGGGTCTGCTGGGGTTGTGGCCAGCCAGGCCATCTGCGCCGAGGTTGCCCCATGTCCCCCAGGGCTCAGGGAAACGGCTTGGGGTCCGCATAGACCGGGTAGTGCGGACCCCTGGCTTTCTATCCCAACCACCATCTTCTTCAGGAGGAGCCCACCGGCACAGACGGGGAAGCAAGGCTCCACTTCCCCCAGAAGCAGACGGATGGAGCCTGTTGTTGTGGTGGGCCGGACCTGTGTTGGGGACTTTTGTCATGTCACTGTGGAGGGGGTGCCCTGCTCCGCCCTGGTGGACACTGGGTCCACAGTGACCCTGGTGAGGCCAGATATTGTGCCAGGTTGGACTCAGTGTGAGCCTACAACTGTGCAGCTCCGCACAGTCACAGGTGAGCTGGCACCCATGAAAGGGAAGGGAATAATGACTCTGACAGTAGGGGGCAGGACTGTGCGTCATCCTGTGTGGGTGGCGGCTGTGCAGGACCCTTGTATCCTGGGGTTGGACTTTCTTAGGAGCACAGGCTGCCAGTTAGACCTAAATAGGGGCACACTGAGCTTCCAGGGAGGGCCGGAAGTCACCATGAGCCCCCCTAATGTCACATTCACTCAACCCAACAAACCCTTTACTCCAACAGTTAAAGCAGCAGAGACTCATGGCTGCCCCCCCTCCCCCACATCTGTGTGTGACTTTTCCCCAGCCCCCCTGTCACCTACGGCAGTGTTTTACATTCCCCCAGCTACCTCCATGACACAGCCCTCTGTGAGCCCGGGTCGCGCCCCCCCCAGCCCAGCTACCCCAGATGGGAGAGGAGAGGACACTGTCTGCAGTGAGGGAGATATGGGGGAGGAACTGTGTTGGTCTTGACCCCGAGCAGCAGGAACGGTTGTGGCAGTTGCTGTTTGAATTCAGAGACAGCTTTGCGCTGAGTGAGGAAGAGGTGGGTCAGACTCATCTGGTGCAGCATGAGATCGACACAGGTGATGCTCGACCCATCAAGATGCGTCCCCGCCGTATCCCGCTGGCACCCCAGGAGGCGGCAGACAAGGCTGTGTTGGAGATGCAGCGGGCAGACTTCATTGAGCCCTCAGACAGCCCCTGGGAGGCGCCAGTCGTCATGGTTCCGAAGAAGAGGGGCAAGCTGAGGTTCTGTGCGGACTACAAGCGGCTGAATGAGGTAACCAGGAAGGACTCATACCCCATACCACGTATCGATGAGACGCTGGACCTGGTTAGGGGGTCCTCCTGGTTCTCCTCACTAGACCTCCGCAGTGGCTACTGGCAGGTGCCCCTCTCCCCAGAGGCCAGAGCCAAAACTGCATTCTCCACTAACAGAGGACACTGGCAGTTCAAGGTCCTGTGCTTTGGCCTGTGCAACGCTCCAGCTACTTTTGAGCGTTTGATGGACAGGGTGCTGGATGGCATTTTCCGACAGCAGTGTCTGGTATACCTCGATGACATCCTGGCCCATGGCAGCTCCTTCCAGTCAGCCCTTGGGGCGCTACGGTATGTGCTGGCGAGGGTGGCTGCCGCAGGTCTGAAGCTCCACCCCGAGAAGTGCCACTTCATGAGGAGAGAGGTGTCCTTCTTGGGCCACCGAGTGGGGAAGGAGGGGATCAGCACCATGGAGGACAAGGTAGGGGCTGTCAGAGACTGGACCACCCCCACCAACCAGCGTCAGCTGAAGAGCTTCCTGGGCCTGGCCTCGTACTACAGGTTTGTACGGGGCTTCTCAAGCGTTGCTGCTCCACTGAACCGCCTGCTGCCGAAGGACAAGGCTTTCACTTGGACAATGGAGTGTGAGGCATTCAACACCCTCAAACGTGCACTGATCGAGGCCCCCGTGCTCGCCCCCCCTGACCTCACCTTGCCCTTTATCCTGGACACAGACGCGAGCAATGTGGGCATGGGTGGGTTTTATGTGAAGTTATGGGTCCTACAGTAGCTCTCTCTTACGTCTGGGTTTCACAAGAGAAGGTCACGATTGGCTTGTGGGTTATCTTTCAGTGCATTCAGACCCCTTCACTTTTTCTACATTTTGTTACATTACAGCCTAATTCTAAAATTGAAGTTTTTTCCCCCTCATCAATCTACACACAATGCCCCATAATGACAAACCAAAAACAGTGTTTGACATTTTTGCACATTTATTAACTTAAGTATTCAGACCTTTGCTATGAGACTCAAAATTGAGCTCAGATGCATCCTGATTCCACTGATCTTCCTTGAGATATTTCTACAACTTGATTGGAGTCCACCTGTGGTAAATTCAATTAATTGGACATGATTTGGAAAGGCACACACCTGTCTATATAAGGTCCCACAGTTGACAGTGCATGTAAGAGCAAAAACCAAGCCATGAGGTCGAAGGAATTGTCCGTAGAGCTCTGAGACAGGATTGTGTCGAGGCACAGATCAGGGGAAGGGTACCAAAAAAATGTCTGCAGCATTGAAGGTCCCCAAGAACCCAGTGGCCTTCATCATTCTTAAATGGAAGAGGTTTGGAACCACCAAGACTCTTCAAACAGAGCAATCAGGGGAGAAGGGCCTTGTTCAAGGATGTGACCAAGAACCTGCTGGTCACTATGACAGAGCTCCAGAGTTCCTCTGTGGAGATGGGAGAACCTTCCACAAGGACAACCATCTATACAGCACTCCACCAATCAGGCCTTTATGATCGAGTGGCCATGGGGAAGCCACTCCTCAGTAAAAGGCACATGACAGCCTGCTTGGTGTTTGCCAAAAGGCACATAAAGGACTGACCTTGAGAAACAACATTCTCTGGTCTGATGAAACCAAAATGTAACTATTTGGCCTGAATGCCAAGCGTCACGTCTGGAGGAAACCAGGCACCATCCCTACGGTGAAGCATGGTGGTGGCAGCATCATGCTGTGGGTATGTTTTTCAGTGGCAGGGACTGGGAGACTAGTCAAGATCGAGGGAAAGATGAACGGAGCAAAGTACAACGATTTTCCCACTGATATCCATATCATTCAATTCAGAGCCTGGATTTCCCCCCTGAGGCTAATATCCATATCATGCTGAAATCAATAGAACAGTGGGCAAACATTTAGGGTTCTACATTGTGACATCATTAAAATACTCCTACTACAATGTTAAAAGATTCTACATTGTGACATCATTAAAATACCCTTACTACAATGTTAAAACATTCTACATTGTGACATCATTAAAATACTCCTACTACAATGTTAAAACATTCTACATTGTGACATGATTTCATTGATATCATGAAACAACTCCTTCATGTATTTTCTGATGTTTAATCAGAGATCTTTTATCAGAGTATCTCTGGTCACATTGATCACAGCTATAAGATTTCTCTCCTGTATGTGTTCTCTGGTGTACCGTCAAATCACTAGATGTAGTAAAAATCTTCCCACATTGATCACAGCTATAAGGTTTCTCTCCTGTGTGTGTTCTCTGGTGTGATACCAGGGTGCTTGACTGAGAAAAACTCTTCCCACATTGATTACAGCTATAATATTTCTCTCCTGTGTGTGTTCTCTGGTGTATTTTAAGTTCTGATGAAGATTTGCAACCTTTCCCACAGTCAGAGCAGCAGTGAGATTTCTTCCCTGTGGGTCTCTGCTGGTGTTTGAGGTGTTTTGACATGGAGAGACTCTTCTCTGCCTCGTCAGCATCCTGGGGTTGTTGAGGCCCCCCAGAGGATCCACGATAGTCACGTCTCTCTCCTGTTTGAACAACAAAAAGACAGATGGTTAAAGGGCCACAACAGCAGAAATCCACTGTAAAAGGTGATGCCAACAGCGTAGCCATGATGTTGTACAAACAATGACGTCTGTAATGAATGTTAAAATTATTTGACATTTGTCTTTAGACAGTCAAGTGAGCAACAATAGTCATATTTTGTCTTGTTTTCACATTAGTAGTAACATCAACGATTGTAGGCTAGAAATACGTTTTTAAAGTTGTTGAAATCCAAAGCAGTAGGCCCCTTTCTGAAGGTCTATGTTATTGTTAGGTGAAGTTATGGGTCCTACAGTAGGTCTATGTTATTGGTATAACTAGTGGTTTCCGCATTAGCATGGAGGAGTTTCAGCAAACACAGAGAGCAGAGAGCGATGCACCTAACAATAACATAGACCTACTGTAGGACCAATAACTTCACCTAACAACATAGACCTACTGTAGGACCCATAACTTCACCTAAGAACATAGACCTACTGTAGGACCCATAACTTCACCTAACAATAACATAGACCTAGGACTATAAATCATTTAACATTTCAGGTGAAACATGGAAACTAAAATGGCTTTGTCATGACATTTGATAACCTGATCACTAGAACATTTTGTGAATAATCCCAATAGGCTACTCTGTAATGTGTTGTCATTCTAAATGTCCTGAATAAAGGAAAATAGCTATGTGTGTTGTATTGTACAATAGCCTATCCATCAAGGAACAGTTCTCTACACATTATGAGCAAAGTATCTCCATTTCCAAACAAACTAATGAGACCCTACTGTAAATCAAGCAGACAATAACACATTATAAACATCAATTTGTTAGGGATGTTGGGATCTAACGTGGAACACGGCATAACTGTCTTTACCAGAGTAATGAATGAAGAAGCACTTTGATTGTTGTTGCATGTCGTGATGTTTGTCATTTGACTGTCATTCAGAAAATGATTTCCTGGATCAGCTGATGATCGTCGAACATGTGACTGGAACTAAACAGCTACAGTATTAAGAATGATGTGTAATTATTGAAGAACAGCGTTAATGACAGTATCCATTTGGGTGTTGTCAATAAAGTTAAGGTGACTCTCGGCTAGAACCATTGGATTTAGCAAACTCAAATGAGTTAGGATCTGTGCCCATGAAAACTGTTTTCCCAGCGTAACATAAGGAGACACTAAATGTTACGTAGGTAGAGAGCATTTCAGAGATCTGAATACAAAAAAACGTCCGACAGCAATATCCAGTATTTAAGTTCATTATATGACAAGTTTCACGTTATGACTATAACTAATGTTCCCTCTACTTACTCAACATACTATGGGGAAATACAATCATTCCCCATGGCAGACCACCCAGACCTGACTCCGCAAGATGAGTCAGTTATGTCAATTTATTCATTGTCTTTCGTTTGAAACATTCCTGTCAATGTTAAGTAAGGAATACAAAAAGGCACTCGCACATCTGAGCAATCTTATTTGCAGGTGCATGGCATCAATTGAACAAGATGAAGGAAAAGGAAACCGCACACTGCTCTTGATAGTATCACCGATATTTAATAAGCTTACGTATCGGCCACACGGCCTTCGTCAGAGCTTTTGGGATTTTTTGAAAGTTGCACCCTTATGTAGACCTGGCTCCACCCACATCCGTTCTACACATCGAAGGGGGTTTGAAGCAAAGGAAAATAAATAAGTGCTACCAAATATAACAATGTGCATTTCATAACTCTTACAAAAGTGTATAAATAAGGCGTATTGAACACTTCTGTATAATCTCAATGAGGACATAGCAAGTTCATTAGTCATTGGGTACATCATATGAAAAACGTCAGAATAATCTACAAGAGACACACATTTCATGTTCCAATTCACAGCATAACATACAAAGGCATTTCATCATTAAGTCCTTTTGGAAACAATGTCTGGAGGGTGAAAATCCAAAAACATTCTCTTTTACTCAGAGTATTATTAATATCACCTCCCCTGTCTGATATCTTAAATTTCTCTATGCCACAAAATCTAAAGGTGGAAATGTCATGCTTCATGTCATTGAAATGTACAGCGACTGGATACTCCCTGTCGTTTCTCCTGATTGAACTTTTATGTTCACTAATTCTCTGTTTAAGAGAGCGGGTGGTTTTACCGACATAACAGAGCCCACATGGACATTTAATAATGTAAATAACATGGGTGGTGGAACACGTAATAATGTCATTTATTTGGAACCTTTTTCCTGTGTGTGGGTGACAGAAATATTGACACTTCATCATGTTGTTGCACTGTGCGCATCCTCTGCATTTATAGCTACCATTTGGTAGAGGGCGTAAAAGTGCTTGGCTAATTTTCTTAAGTGGCTGGCAGTTGGCATGAACCAATTTATCGCGTAAATTGCGACCTCTCCTATACACAATACGTGGTGGATATTTAAATTCAGCCGGCAAAGCTGGGTCCGATGATAAAATATGCCAGTGTTTCTTGACCACCTCTCCCACTTTTCGCGAATTCAAAGTATATGTAGTTGTGAACATTACGGAGTGTTCTGTAGCTTTAGCGGGTCTTTTTTGTAGCAGTTCATCTCGTGTTTTTTCCAATGCCAAGTTATGAGCTTCATCCACACATTGTGACGAATAGCCTCTTTTTAGAAACCTCATGCGCATCTCCGCTGCTTTTTCTAGATAATCATCTGTGGAGTGGCATATACGGCGCAGTCTAAAAAATTGGCTTCTTGGAAGTCCTCTTTTTAATGGCTCAGGGTGGAAGCTGTCACCCTGTAATAGAGTATTTCTGTCCGTTTCTTTTCTATATAGACTTGTAAACAAGGTTCCATTTGATTTCTCAATCCACATATCGAGATAATGAACACGTTTAGTGTCACGTTCAATAGTGAATTTGAGATTAGGGTCAATGTCATTGAGTAGTGCCATAAACTCTGACAGTTCTTCTTCGGTTCCTACCCATATACAAAAAATGTCATCAATATATCGATACCACTTAAGGACTTTATTCAAAAATGGATTCTCGTTTTCATTATTAACAAAACGTTCTTCAAAAAGACCCATATAGAGGTTGGCATATAAAGGTTGGCATATAAAGTAAGGACCCACATCTAATTACGCATATAGAAGTAGGACTAGTCTACCTGGCCTGCGCGCAAATGTAGGCCTATAAATGTGCACATTTGGGGATGTCTGATAGTATTTCTGATTGTCTTAACGCACCACCACTAATGAGTTGTGGAGCTTCTCAAAGCAAATTTATCTTCACCTCAAACAGCAAGTAAACAAAGTCTAATCAAAATCAATAGCAAATGAGAATAGTTCCTCAAAGTATTTTAAAAATATTTCCAGCTCTCGCCCTTTCGATAACCACTCAGCATGAAAGGGAAAAATGTAATGCTCTGATCCAGTGGAAATGTCATAAAATACCTGATTACTTCTTATCCCTTTCACAAATAGCCTACAGCTGTGTCTGTCCCGAACTCACTGGCACTGGAAACTGAGAGCCCAGAATATTTTATACAATGTTTCAAGTTCGTTGTAGACAGGCCATGTGATTTATAGGATATTTATTTGCAATGTTTTTATTTGTTGGCTTTATGTAGGCTATTTGTTTACATAGTTGGCAATGGCAATAACAGTTCATTTTAATTTAGATTTAGTTAGAATGTAGGTTAATCACAGACAATGATTTTGAGATACCATTATAAATTAAATGAAACTGTTCCACGAAAATGTGCATATGAAAATCATAACTGGCACGCAGATCAGTAGAAATGGTAAGATAAATTTGCACTCCAAATGTAGGTTGCCGACTGCTTGTGTTGCCTATTACCGGCAACGTCAGAATTTACAAAGGCCAGCAGGTGGAGGTGGTTCGGTTAGAGTCTTTTCTCTTCTGGTTAGACTATATTGATGTAATGGCATGCAAATAAACTGGCTGAATATTATACAATGACTTATCAACAGCTCTAACAATTTGACCTCCACAGGAAATCTACACTGGCAATTCTAGAATATACTATATAGCCTAGAAACCTGGTTAAACTATCATTATGACACCATGGATGAATTCTAGAATATACTATATAGCCTAGAAACCTGGTTAAACTATCATTATGACATCATGGATGAATTCTAGAATATACTATATAGCCTAGAAACCTGGTTAAACTAACATTATGACATCATGGATGAATTCTAGAATATACTATATATCCTAGAAACCTGGTTAAACTATCATTATGACATTATGGATGAATTCTAGAATATACTATATAGCCTCGAAAATTAAACTATAATTTTGACCTCATGGATGGCCAGTCCTTGTATTATTACGGGTTCTGATGGGGTACAACAGTTGAACTAAGCTCATGAGGCATGTGTTATATTCTTCAAGAATCAATGACTATAAATAAATAATTTAAAAGTAAAAAAATGGATGTAGCATTGCAGATTTCCCCTTTAACACCAAACATCAGACCAACAACTGCAGAGTTTGTGCCTCTGTTTTTAAGACAGTACTTACTAGTGTTAATCAGGGCCCGGTTTCTCAAAACCATCTTACGGCTAAGTTCATTGTTAGAACCATTGGATGCCTTAAGATGCGTTTGGGAAACCGGGCCCAGATATCCAGTTTCCTCCTCCTTTTTGGATGTGACAGTCATCTCCTCCCCTTCCTTCTTCACTCCAAAAACCGCATCATCCTCTTTCTCTTCCTCTTTCACTCTGAAAGCATCTTCCTCTTCTTTCACTGAAACGTCTTTCTCTTCTTCTTTCACTGTAACAGCCTCACCCTCTACTTCTTGTTTTACTGTAACATCCTCTTCTTCCTTCTCCTCTTTCACGACAATGTTCAGCCCCAGACCTTCTTTCTCCGACCAGCAGACCCCATCTTCTTTAACAGGAGGGGAGAAGCTTACTGACCTCATGTTCGGGGATGTTAGCTAGCTAGCTATCATTAGCGACTAGGCTAGTGCTAACTAAACCAGCCAGCTACTATAGCTGACTAATAAAAAATAACGTAATATTAAATAGGTTACCAACTGTAATGAATGCTGTCTTCATTGACCTTAACACATAGCTATAATACTGTTATAATGCCTTCCTTATTAAAGCAGACTTTGTTGCAAATATCTTGCTACACCCCACAGTTAAACACGTTCTGCCCGTAACAGATACTAACCTCACTCCCACACGCAGGGGAGGATGGCTGACTCAGACCTTTTATGACCACTGATAAGGCAGGCATGCCACTATACGAGCACGCACACGCACATGCACACACACACACACACACACACACCCTTGTTTCAGGCTGGGTTTCCAAGAACAAAGAACAGTGCCAAGAACCAATGGGTCATTGACACCAGCCTGGAGGGGACGATCCTCCACTTACAACGACCAGTCAGGAGCACGAACTACCAGAATCTACCTACGTCATTCACTGTATAAAATGTACTGCACAATATGTTTCGGGACTCGCTTCTGCTAGTTCCTTCTGAGCTAAATGAACGAGTCCGTGCACGCTTTGCTCAGATATCTTTACATCCGAATAAACTGTCTTACTATACCTTATCCACCTCGTCCAGCGTCTCAACTTGGTCTCATTTCTCAAGTAACGATTCATCAACAAAACTAGATACGACAGAAGTGTGTCTAAAACACAGTAGCTAATATACACCGAAAGCGTATAAATAGCTTGAATCTTTCAGCTATGTTGGCTAACAAGCTACGGAGGTGGTTGACGAGCTGTTTATGAAGAACCGTCACGCTAGCAGCAGCAGAACCGATTATACGTCACGCTGGCAGCATCGCCTGAAAGACGCACATCGCCGTCTGCTGACTGGAGGGGAAACGCAGTTGAGGATCATATTTTATTTTCAGACAAAGATTCTTTTAAATTAATTTAATTAAATAATGCTAATATATTGAGACATACAAAGACAGGAATGTGTTGATTGATTAGTGCGAATATTATTATTTTTTTACTACAGCACATTTAAGGCAGCTTCATTAAGTCATACTAAATCTAAATAAGTAGCTAGCTACTGTAGGTCTATACTGCTCCTACATGGTGTAACAATACATAATGTAGATGTATATAATGAACAGACTAGGTCTATACTGCTCCTACATGGTGTAACAATACATCATGTAGATGTATATAATGAACAGACTAGGTCTATACTGCTCCTACATGGTGTAACAATACATCATGAAGATGTATATCATGAACAGACTAGGTCTATACTGCTCCTACATGGTGTAACAATACATCATGTAGATGTATATAATGAACAGACTAGGTCCATACTGCTCCTACATTTTTGTATTTTTATTTATTTCACCTTTATTTAACAAGTAGGCCAGTTGAGAACAAGTTCTCATTTACAACTGTGACCTGGCCAAGATAAAGCAAAGCAGTGCGACAAAAACAACAACACAGAGTTACACATGGAATAAACAAACATTCAGTCAATAACACAATAGAAGATCAAGATTATTTTTTTTGTTTAGGAATATTGTGAAACACGATCATTCCACTATTAATGCAGATATTATGGACATTTTATTTATAACTTGTAATTAAATTATAATTGTAGCTCCTTTAATTTAGAGCCAAAATGTATTTGTGTGCCATTGCCCTGCTATTAAAAGGGACAGGCGACTATTTGAGACACAGCCTCAGGAATGTTTGGTCACATGGAATCAAGTGGTCACTAGATGTCTACGGTGCCAAAGAGATTGATAGTTGGGGGTGTTGAGTGTGTTGATATAACGGTAATAATGTCAAAATTCCACTTTTAACAACCATCAGAATTGGTTAAAAAAAGGTTATGCCCGAGTGGCACAGCGATCTAAGGTTCTGTATCACAGTGTTAGAGGTGTCACTATAGACCCGAGTGGTGTAGCAGTCTAAGGTACTGCATCGCAGTGCTAGAGGCGTCACTACACACCCGGGTTCGATCCCGGTCTGTACCACAACCTGCTGTGATCGGGAGTCCCATAGGGCGGCGCACAATTGGCCAAGCGTCGTCCGGGTTAGGTGAGTTTTTGGCCGGGGGGGCTTTACTTGGCTCATCGCGCTCTAGCGACTCCTTGTGGCGCCTGCAGGCTGACCTCAGTTGTCAGGTGAACGCTGTTTCCTCCGACATATTGGTGCCGATTCCTTCGTGGTTAAGCGTGCGGGTGTGAAGAAACTCGGTTTGGCGGGTCATGTTTCAGAGGATGTATGACTTGACCTTCGCCTTCCCAGCCCGTTGCAAAGATGAGACAAGATCGAAATTGGGGAGAAAAAAAGGGGGTAAAATGATCAAAAAGGATATTGAAAAAAGGTTGCATCCCAACGTGGCAATAAACAGCAGGCAAAGTGACTGTGTCAGGACAAAGTTAACTCAAACGTTTTACCATTGGAACACTTGATGTAATTAAATCAAACGTTTTACCATTGGAACACTTGATGTAATTAAATCAAACGTTTTACCAGTGGAACACTTGATGTAATTAACTCAAACGTTTTACCATTGGGACGCTTGATGTAATTAAATCAAAGTTTTACCATTGGGACGCTTGATGTAATTAAATCAAAGTTTTACCATTGGGACGCTTGATGTAATTAAATCAAAGTTTTACCATTGGGACGCTTGATGTAATTAAATCAAAGTTTTACCATTGGGACGCTTGATGTAATTAAATCAAACGTTTTACCATTGGAACACTTGATGTAATTAAGTAATTGTTATTTTCGGATATAAAGACTACGTTGTATCAACAAAAAACGGATTGCAACTTGCAAAACATCTGGGAAGAAAATTACAGACGGAGGCGCAACAACTTCCAACTTTGTTCGACATTTGAAGCTGCACAAAGAACGGTAAGTCGTGGCTAATATAGTCGACAGCTATATACATTTTAAATCCTGCCTGATGTTACTGCTGTTCCTAAAACCATTGACATACGTTAGCCTACTGTAACTACACACAGAGAGGGTGTGTTTGTGTGTTAAGGTTGGGCGATGTAGGCTTGTACACAAACGATTGCGCCCCATAGCTTGTCTTGACTTGGGACTTGAGTGCTAAGACTTGAGACTTACTTGTGACTTGTAAAACAATGACTTGGTCCCACCTCTGGCATGTACTGTATTCTATCCTATTCTACTGTATCTTAGTCTGTGTATTACTCATCTCATATGTATATACTGTATTCTATTCTACTGTATCAGTCTATGCCGCTCTGACATCACTCGTCCAAATATATATTCTTAAATCCATTCCTTTAGATTGTGTATATTACGTGTTAGATATTATTGGACTGTTGGAGCTAGAAACACAAGCATTTCGCTACACCTGCAATAACATATGCTAAACAAGTGTATGTGACAAATAAAATGTGATTTGATGTATAGAGGTCTGCTGTTGGAGGTCATTCTACACTTCGGGGATCTCCTGCATGTATTTTCTGATGTTTAATCAGACCACTTGAATGAGAGTATCTCTTGTCACACTGGTTAGGCTTCCCTCCTGTGTGGCTAAGTTCAAGTTGGGTACTGAGGTACCGTAACCTCTTAGCTGAAAGTCGAAGGCCGGAGGGCAGTAAAGTTTTTTGGGGGTAACGATTCTCAGCCGTTGTTGCTTTTCTTTTCAGTTTGTCCTTTTATGGAAGAGAGCGGAAGTGGAGATGGTGCAAAATTCTTCAAATAGGTCGGTCCCTGGGATCGGGCTGGCGAATACGGTTCGCTTTGCGTGGAAGGACAAGGAGATGGAGCCATTCGGACGTGAAACTTTTGGAAGGACTATCTTAATGTGGATCCTTAAACTGACAGGGAAGGATGTGTTTTGCCTCCTAGGTTACCCGTTGGAGGGAACTTATGATGTGGCTTTACACACAGAAGAAAAAAACGACGAGATCCTGAAAAAGGTGAGAGAAGTGGGAGGTGCGAGGCCGATGTGCCACTACGAGGTAACCAGCTTGGCAAAAAACAATTTCAGGATTGTAACTGTGAACATTTATAACCCATATGTCAAGGACGAGGAGGTGAGGGCCTTTCTGGGGAGATACATGGATGACATCTCCTCAGAAAGGCACCTCAAGGACTCCCTGGGTTTTTGGAATGGGAGGAGAGACTTCCAGGCCCTCCTCAGGGAGGACCCAAAGGGACTGGGCGGCTACCTTCATCCTCCAGCTATATTCTCCCTGGGGGCTGACAGGGGGACATTGTTTTATGCACGTCAGCCCCCGTTTTGCAGGCGTTGTATGGCCTATGGCCACATCCTAGCCTCGTGCAGCACAAGAAAGTGCGGATTTTGTGGATCTGGGGAGCACGAGGCGAAGGACTGGAACGCGCTCAAGGCGTGCCACAAGTGTGGCTCGTCAGCACACCTGTGGCAGGAATGCCCGGCTCGTCAGAGGTCACACATGTCTAGGGCTAGGGGAGGAGCGGGGGAAGGGGGAAGAAGGGGAGGCCCAGACCAAGAACAGAGCACAGGCCCAGAGGGGACGGCCTCACGGAAGGAGGAGGAGCAAAGAGCGGCAGGAGGAGAGGGGGACAGAGAAGGCAAGGGAGCAGCAGAACCGGGAGGAGAGGAGGGAAAAGAGGTGGAAGGAAGCAAGGGAGTGGAGGGAGAGGTGGTGGCAGGACCAGTGGAGGGGTAGTGGGGGGACAGCAGAATGTGGAGCGCCCTCGTGGAAGAGATGGGGGGAATGGTGGAGGAGCTTGAGGGGAGGGAGGGTGGTGTCTCCCTGTTATCGCCAAAGAAGAGAGGGAAGAGGAAGGGGCTCTTGACAGACATCGAGAGGGACGGGGGGCCAAGCGAGTGATGGGGGCGGGAGAAACTGTGTCCTCGCTGGCTTCCCCAGCCCCTCAACTCCTGGTGGAGCTTGATACACCAAGCACGGCTCAGGGCTGGCCAACTGAGGGGGGGGTCGCAGTTCCTGTTTGGGGACACGGGCTTCCCTACTCTCTACCCAACCAGATACGGGGCTGGGGAAGTGGAGGAGTTTGGTGGTCAACCCAGAATGCAGGGCACTCGGGAGCCAAACACCCTTCCTGCATCCTGGGTTGGTGAGATGGAGGAAGACGGGTGGACGTCGGGGAGAGAGACGGCGTCCCTGGAAATGGAGCAGGGGAGCATCGAGTGAGACTCCTGTTTTTTTTTTGGGGGGGGGGGGGGGGGTTAGTAGTTGGGTGATGGTTGGGTAACTTTGTTAGTTTAAATGTAAGCGTTTAAGGGATTTTGTTAAGAGGGCGGTTTTTTGTTATTTAGAGGGTGTGGGTTTTGACTTTTGTTTTTTAAAGGTGGTTCACCTGAGGGATGGAGGGGATGTTAACAGATTTAGGAGGGAGTGGCAAAGGGGAGTCGGTTTGGGGTATAGGTGGGTTGCACTCATCGGGGGTAGGGATTTTGTGTGGGTAAAGGTTGAGGGTTCATTTGTGGTTATGCAGGGGAGGGTTTTGGGGGTGGATGTCATCTTAAGGGATTGCAGATATAGATTAGTGGGGGTGTACGGGCCACAGGTGGCGGCAGACAGGAAGGAGATGGTGGACTGTCTGGCGCCACAAATAGGCAAGTGGTAATAGGGGGGATTTTAATATAGGTTTAGGGGTAGGGGGGATGACAGTGCAGGCGCCATCACCGGGCTAATGGCTTGCCATGGTCTGGTTGATGGAGGCCTGCACACTACTCCGACAATGGCTGGTTCCACTTGGTGCAACTCCCGGGGGTTGCGCGGAGGCTTGACTATATTTTTATGTCTAGGTCCTTGGGTCAGTTGTCTAGGCAGCTGTTGCATGTTTTATTTTCGGATCACGACGGGGTGCTCCTGCAGGTGAGGTAACCAGTCTGCCTCTTCGGTAGGGGGTACTGGAAATTAGATCGGGATGTGCTGGATGAGCTTTCATTGAAGCCTTTACTGGTTTGTTTCGTGGGATTGAAGGCCTCCGGTCCATGTGTGAGGGGGTGTTAGAGTGGTGGGATTTAGTTAAGGTATGGACAACAAGCTCAAGGACCTGAATTGGTTGAGCCTCCACAAGTGCTTGCCGGTACGTTTCATCATGTACAGGCATAGCTTGGCGCGATCCCCCACCTGTTCAAGACCATCTTGTGGCGGGGAGGAGACACCTTCTGGGACTGTGCCTTTGCCGGAGTAGTATGGGCACGGCTGTTGTTAGGTGGGTGAAAGGGAATTTTATTTTAACTTGGGCTAGGGTAGAGAGAGGTGTAGGGAGAGCGAGTGGGACGGTCAGGGACAGGTTTCTGCTCTGACTTCTCATAAGCCTCTTTAAACGGGGGCTGTGGGAAGCCAGGTAGGACATGGTAAAGACAGGGTGAGATTGGGGGGTGGAGGGGATAGTGAGGAGGGTGGAAGGAAATTTGAGGGGGAGGGAGGAGAGGAAGTGGGGGCAGCATGCTGTCCGGGAGAGGTGGAAGGGAGGTTTAGGGCTGGAGTTAATTTGGATGATTTAAGGGGATAGATTAGGGACGGGAGATAGGGGAAGGTAGGGCTTTAGAGATGTAGTTTGTAGGCATGAAGGGGAGGGAAGATGCTCCCCTGAGTTTTTGTTATTGGGTTTTTGTTTCGTTTTGAATTTAAAAATGCCTATATTTGAGTTTGTTTGTAATATTGATGCTTTTGTTTTGTAGGAACGTAATAACTTTTATATATAAAAATTCTTCCACTATGTCAATATAGTGCATGGTATGTACTTTTAATATCACTTTTCAACCAACCCAGTGCATTTGTTGAAAATGACAAATTTTGAAATCAACAATATGTCAAAGGATTCAACTGCTGAAAACTGAAACAAACAAATGGATCAAACGGATCAATCCCACTGGACATTGGGTTTGATTCAGACCCTGCCAGCATGGCCAGAGATGTAACTTATAACCACAGAACCAACACAGACCTTTCATGCATGACTAAAAACACCTAAGTATTAGATTTACTGCCCTGGTCTGTATCCGCCTCAGACACCATTCACAATGCTGGCTGAGGTACGAGTAAAACATGACATATTATTTCCTAATTGTAAAAAAAATCCCCACTCCATAATCAACTAGTCTCTCTCTGTTTAACCAGAATAACATGAATTGTGTCCTTCAAACTGTTAGACTGTTAGTCCATAATCATATTCAGCTACTTAGATGTCATGTATTGTCATGTTATAATGAAACATCACCAAGTGAAATAAAGTTGATAAGATATTCTTAATAGACATTAAATAAAAAATGGTTGTTCAGAAATCATTAATTATCATGTTGCTCTCATGAAATGAACCAAATATTTCACAATCATTCCCACTGCTGATATTCACATAGAATAATTACAAGGATCATATTTCTCAGTTGCATTGACCTGCAGACATCAGACACCACCTCTCCCCTATGCACATGTGACTGAAATGTAACCAATCACAAAAATCACTGAGCCAGCGTTGATGGCCCAATAAAAAAACAGCAAGTTTCTGCCAGCCAATTGGATAATTCCAGTGCAGTACATGTGTAGGGGGATATTTCCAGTACAGTACACGTGTAGAGGGATAATTCCAGTACAGTACATGTGTAGAGGGATAATTCCAGTACAGTACATGTGTAAGGGGATAATTCCAGTACAGTACGTGTGTAAAGGGTGTAAAGGGATAACTAGAGTACAGTACATGTGTAGAGGGATAATTCCAGTGCAGTACATGTGTAGAGGGATAATTCCAGTACAGTACGTGTGTAAAGGGATAATTACAGTAAAGTACGTGTGTAAAGGGTGTAAAGGGATAATTAGAGTACAGTACATGTGTAGAGGGATAATTCCAGTGCAGTACATGTGTAGAGGGATAATTCCAGTACAGTACGTGTGTAAAGGGATAATTACAGTACAGTACGTGTGTAAAGGGTGTAGAGGGATAATTCCAGTGCACCGGTTAGTGACTGGAGACTTACAATGATGAAAACAGGTCCCTCGTGGAATGGCAACAACATGGCTGCTTGTTAAAGAAGAGATGGAGGGGGAGAGAGAGAGGTAACCATATGCTGAAAACAGGTGTATTTATCCCTGTGTTTCCTGTCTCTCTGTGCCAGTTCATCTTGTATGTCCAAATCAACCAGCGTGGTTATTCCCGTGCCCATGCCTTCTCTATTCTCTTTTTTATAGTCCTTCAGGTTCTGACCCTTGCCTGCATTCTGGACTCTTTACCCGCCTGCCTGACCATTCTTCCTGCCTTCACCTCGAGCCTGCCTGCCACTCTGTACCTCCTGGACTCTGATCTGGTATTGACCTTTTCCCTGTCCACGACCATTCTCTTGCCTACTCCCTTTTTGGATCAATAAACATCCAAGTGTCCATCCATCTGCCTCCTGTGTCTGTATCTGGTTCTCGCCTTGTGCCCTCATACATATGTGTCATATATTGTCCTCACTGGTTTCGTCCCATAGATTCATGCACTTGTTGGAATCTCGAACGAACACTGCAATGTCATTCAGTAGTGAGAAAAGGGATTCACTTGCCACAACAACCCCAGTGGTGTCAGTTAGCACAAGGTTGGGGACATGTGAGTAACACCATATGTGTACTTGGTTAGGAGACTCTCCTGTGAGCGATGCAGAGAAGCCCCTGTATTGTCCCTGCATATTAGCTGCTCTGTCTGTTGCATTACCAACACACTGTTTGATATCTATGTCCATCTTCTCAAGGGTCTGTTTCACCAGGTCCACAAAGTACTGTCCAATCGATGATTCACAGTCAATGACCTCAATGAGTCTCTGGTGGACAACATCAGTGACATATCGCAGAACTACTGCACACTGGTCTTTGGATGTTAAATCCTGTGTTGTGTCCATTTGTATTGAGAACATCCCTGCCTTTCTCACTTCCAACAGCAATTGTCTGCTGAATCAACATTCTGATGACTTCAATGACTTTATTTGCTGTTGTTTTGGATGTCATAGTTACCAAGGACCCTCTTCCTTTACTTCCCATCTGCTTCTTGCTCTTCTCAATGCTCCACCAACATGCTCTTGTAGGCAGACATATTTGCTTAGCAACAATATAAGCTCAAGAAACGTGTCATGATTGACGGCCATGTTTCCCAAGTTATATGCAGCTTCGTGTCTGTGTCCTCTGTAGCTAAGCCCACATTTACCAATAACTTTAAATACATCAATCACACGTTCCATGACCTGCCTCCTCTTTCTGACCTGGTCTCGTTGAACTGACATTTGCTTATCACTCAGAAGGGTACGGATGTCTGCTTTGCTGGCTCTGAGGAAAAAGGCTTCTGCACTTCCTCTATGGGTCTTGCTTCTCTCATGTTCCTGTACTCTCTGATGGACATGTTTCCAGGCCTCCTTTGACAAATGCACTATCACTGGCTCAAGGTTTTGCGAATGCAAGACATACTGAGCAGAACAAGGAGTGAGTTACTTCAATGTAGGTCAGCCATTTTCTGTTTGTGCCATCTTTGGAGTGGAATACATTGGGAATGACTCTGAGGGGATTGTTTTGGGTGGTAGTGAAAAAATAAGTCGAAATCCTTGGACTGAGGACGGGAAAATAATAAAATGGATTTTCAGTGCTTTCGCTGTCCCTTTATTTTCCCTGTACTGGGCTCTGAACCTCTCTCTCTCTGCACATCTGGTTGCTCTGCAGAATTGTAAGAACCGACGCAGGACAGGAGAAGCAGGTATGGGGAGTCAAACATTTATTCTGGAACAGACAAAGAACATGACAGGAACAGTGTAGGCACACGGATAAACAAGGACATATGACAAACAATTCCGAAGCAGGGAACAGAGCTAGGAAACAGACAGATTTAGGGAAGAAAATTACACAAGTAATTGAGTCCAATAAGTGCAAACAGTTATGTTTTTGTTTTAAATTTACAAAATTAAAAATTTACATTTTAAATGTTTTCTTTACTCAAGTATTACAATTGTTTTTTAGGGGTGTAGGGTGGAAGCTGCCTCCGCGTAACAGGGAATCCCTGTCCGTCGGCTTCCTGTATAGGTCTGTGCTAAAGCCACCCCCCTCCCTCTTAATAAAAATGTCCAGATAACTTGTTTCATGCGCATCAAAGGTGAGGGTGAATTTCAGATGTTCACTGCTTGTAATGTTGCTGGCTGGCTAAGATAACTGCATATAGCTAACGTTAGCTGGCTGGCTAAGATAACTGCATATAGCTAACGTTAGCTGGCCGGCTAAGATAACTGCATATAGCTAACGTTAGCTGGCTGGCTAAGATAACTGCATATAGCTAACGTTAGCTGGCTGGCTAAGATAACTGCATATAGCTAACGTTAGCTGGCCGGCTAAGATAACTGCATATAGCTAACGTTAGCTGGCTGGCTAAGAACCGCATCCTCTTCTTTTACAGTAATATCATCCTCCTCTTTCACTCTGAACGCGTCTTCCTCTTCTTTGTATTGTGACATCCTCTTCTTCCTCTTTCACGACAACGTTCAGCCACAGTCCCTCTTTCTCTGTCCAGCAGACCTCCTCTTCTGTAACAGGAGGAGAGTAGCTTAGTGAGCTCATGGTCGGAGATGTTACCTAGCTATGCTAATGATAACTTAACCAGCCCGCTAGCTATGCTAATGCTAACTTAACCAGCCCGCTAGCTGACTAATAACAACAACCGTAAATATGAAATTAAAACGGATAACTAACTAAGTTACACGACAGAAGTGGGTTTAAAACACAGTGGCTAATAAACACGAAAGCGTCTAAAGAGCTTTTATTGGTTCGGCTATTTTGGCTAGCAACCTACCGAGGTGGCTGACAAACTGTTGCTGCTGTTGAAAGAAGCGTTCCGTCCACTAGATTAGACGTCACACTAGCAGCATTACCTTAAATTCCCAGACCGCCATCTGCTGACTGGAGTGGGTAACGCAGTTAAGTAAAATTAAATTCACATTTTCAGACAAGTTAAAACCTCTACAGAGTACCTAACCCGGATCCGGGAGCACCCCCCACCCCCCCCACACTGATTAGCATCGCTAGCATAGCGTCACAATTAAATAGTAGCATCTAAATATCATTAAATCACAAGTCCAAGACACCCAATGAAAGACACAGATCTTGTGAATAAAACCACCATTTCAGATTTTTTAAATGTTTTACAGGGAAGACACAATATGTAAATCTATTAGCTAAACACGTTAGCAAAATGACACCATTTTCTTACTCCAACAGTTTCTTACTCCATCAGGTGCTATCACCAATTCGGCTAAACTAAGATATTGATAGCCACTAACTAACAAACAAATTCATAAGATGACAGTCTGATAACATATTTATGGTATAGCATAGTTTTTTTTTTTTAAATGTGCATTTTTCAGGTATAAATCACAGTTCTACATTGCAGCTGCAATCTGATATAGTGCTGATGCAGCTAGAACAATTACAAAGACCAACGTTATATAACTAATTACTTGTCTTAAAACATTTCAGAAAAAATACACAGCGTACAGACATTGAAAGCCCAACATCTGGTGAATCCAAACAATATTTCAGATTTTTTAAATGTTTTATAGCGAAAACAAAATGTATCGCTAAATTAGCATAACCAGGCCAGCCAGAACCAGCTGGACGCGCCCGACCAGTTCACATGCACGACAGATATATGAAATAACATCGTAAATTGGGTCTTACTATTGCTGGTCTTTCATCAGAATGTTGATCAAGGTGTCCTTAGTCCTGATGAGTCGTTCAATCCATTCACAATGGCAACTTCCCCTCTTCATTTAGCCTGGGTACTGGTCGACTGGCACGGTCCATGTCCAAAGTTAAAAAACTCAAAGAACGGAACACGGCAAAACTCCCGAAAAAATTCTAATAATCTGATTAAACTATATTGAAAAAACATACATTACGGTGATATGGTCACATGTATCAAACAAACTTCGACACGGAGATAGTTTTCATCCGTAACGTCAGCATAACAAAAGACAATGCCACCTCTGAAAACGCGCATTTCAGAAACCGGAAGTTGTCGGTCACGCTAAAGAAATAGGTCTTATTTCACGTCAGTACAAGATAAACAAAAAATTTCTCCTCTGACGTCTTCCAGACACCCAGAGGAAGAAGAAGGAAGTGTGATTCGGGTCATAGGTGGCGTGACCATATATAGGCAGAGCGTTGAAGCGAGCATACACATCTTGCAATCTTCTTCTGGCTCAGGGAAAGTGCTGTGAAATGACCTGTGTTTGACTCAGAGACTCAATTGGAACGGTTTTAGAAACCATAGCTTGTTTTCTATCCAATGTTATATGGTTATATGCATATAGTAACAGCAATAATTGAATAAGAGGCAGTTTAATCTGTAGAGGCAATTATGCTAATGCGAAACAGCACCCCCTGTATTCTCAAGAAGTTAAAGTGTAGGAAGCATGAGTTTTTACTCACCAGTGTAACAACACAGTGTGATTAAATACTTAGTAACTTAGTTATATGTACAAACAGTTATGTTTTTGCTTTATTATAGATTTCTTAACATCTTCTAAACTACCCACAATGCACTATTTCTCAACGTCATATGGCGGATCTACTCTGTACTACCGAGTTTCTATGCTAGAAATCATTAGCCAAACCTCATGCTTTCATATACTGTGTGGTTGTATTATCTAGTGGGAACTCGTTAGCATAGTAGGCTATGGTGTCTACTTGCCGTGGGCTCAAAACGAAAGAGAAAATCATACCTGCTTGCTCCTTTTTGTTTTGTCAACTTTTCGATGGGGATGTTACGTTTGATACCGGAGCTACGAGGCATGCGTCGAAATCGCTAAGCAGTAAACTTCAAAGCAGTGTGCTGATGCCTGTATCACTTTATCAGCAGGACGTGATCAATGACGTCTGAAGCTTAATTTCGTTGAACAACAACCTGATTGGTTTGGTATTGGGCTTGTTCGACATTGCAGCCGACAGTACAGGTGGCTGCTGACTGATTGAGCTGCAAATCACCTTGCATCATAAATAACTACTCATTATTATTTATAAATCAGTCAGCCAGTCACCATTTACCCACAACGCAGCATGGACTTGATGCTCTCGAACACGGCCAGTGGTTTAGTAAATGACATAATGGCTACGCTGCCACGGCGTGTGACTTCATCTATAAACATGTGGCTGTTCTAAATTCTGTGTCGCTCAAATCCTTGAGTAATGAACCTAATTTTTGACACAATTGGCTCGAAAGCATCAATGCTTCAGGAAGCTTTATTTCCCCATCACTACTTTTCAGCATGTTTTCTGTGAATTAGACTACGGGAGTTTTGTAACTTTTTCCACCTTGGTTTACTGTTAGTTGGGTTCTGACTGGTCTCCGGTAGTTGGTCTCACTGACCATAACCGTGCTGGTTGGCTACGCTGGTTAGGCTAATAGCTAGTTGGCCAAATAGCTAACGTTAGCTGGCTGGCTAAGATAACTGCATATAGCTAATGTTAGCTGGCTGGCTAAGATAACTACATATAGCTAATGTTAGCTGGCTGGCGTAGATAACTGCATATAGCTAACGTTAGCTAGCTGGCGTAGATCACTGCATATAGCTAACGTTAGCTAGCTGGCGTAGATAACTGCATATAGCTAACGTTAGCTGGCTGGCTAACTGCATATAGCTAACGTTAGCTGGCTGGCTTGGATAACTGCAAATAGCTAATGTTAGCTGGCTGGCTAAGATAACTGCATATAGCTAACATTCTTTGATATTTGGTTAGATGTTGTTATGTATTTCCAAAACGTTGGTTTACTTTAATCACTCAAGTCATGAGTGCAAATGATTGGTTTAATTTAAAGTTATACATTTGAAGTTATTTCTATTGTAGTTTTCATCATAGGGAATAGGCTGGTCCTCCATATTACTTCACACCTGACTTTGGCATTCTTCTGAATTCTGATTGGTTTAATGTAATAACTCCAAAAATAGAACAGTGAGGTGTAACTTTGCATTGGGAAAAATATTTTATTTTATCTTTTTATAAACAACACAAAACATACAAAGGACAACATCATACAAACATTAACTACATCACACCTGCCCAGACCCACTAGAACACACCTCCATCTCCCTTAACTACATCACACCTGCACAGACCCACTAGAACACACCTCCATCTCCATTAACTACATCACATCTCCATTAACTACATCACACCTGCTCAGACCCACTAGAACACACCTCCATCTACATTAACTACATCACACCTGCCCAGACCCACTAGAACACACCCCCATCTCCATTAACTACATCACACCTGCCCAGACACACTAGAGCACACCACCATCTCACCTGCCCAGACCCACTGGAACACACCTCCATCTCCATTAACTACATCACACCTGCCCAGACCCACTAGAACACACCTCCAGCTCCTGCATCATTCTCCACCACATGGGCTCAAACTGCACCATGTTATTTGTCTCCCAGCACTTTAATGTTTAGATAATAAATTATTTGACCTTTCCACTGTGTTATCAATGGAGGTTTTTAAGTATAGTATTTAAGATGATTGAGGAGAAAAGTATCATCCAACCATCGGGTAACTTGTTTCATGTGCATCAAAGGTGAGGGTGAAAATTCAGATGTTCACTGCTTGTATTGATGAAGGAGTGGAATCAATGAAGTTCCTCTGCTGTCCCCTGGAATAGAAGGAACACGTCATCAATGAAGACTTTTTCAGAGCCTGATGAGGTGCTAGAATGGATTGTTAGGGCTGACAATCACATTCTTCTCTAACAACCACACATACAGAGTGGCATAATTAGATGCTATTTTTTTAAATTACGACTCTTGTCTGTTTCTTTTACACCTAATTTTTAAAGAGACAGAATGCACAATGGTCAATGTTATCTGCGATCCTTGAGACAACCCTACCCTAAACCCTAACCTTAACCCCTACCTTAATGCAAGCACATTGTAACTTTTGTGCATCCAGACCTAATGCAACTTGGAGTGATCAGATGACAGAAGTCACATTAAGGTGCCAGGTGTAACTGAGGCCATAGATGCTCCATTTCCATTACTTTGAGTGTTTTATATAATATGACTAAATGTGTTTCTGTGTTGCAGGGGCAGTCAAGAAATGGAACAGCAAGGCCACAGAACATGACATAAGCAGAGCTGTGGGAGACAACCTCAAGCCCCTGGTAGAGTCGGGGGTGGTGTTTACCACTCCACCACGCCTTCAGCAGGCTGGAAAAATGGGATTGATCCATTTGTTTGTTTCAGTTTTCAGTAGTTGAATCCTTTGACATATTGTTGATTTCAAAATGTTTCATTTTCAACAACTGCACTGGGTTGGTTGAAAGGTGATACTAAACGTACATACCAACACTATTTTGACATAGTGGAAGATATACTGTTTTTCATACTAAGACGACCTGATTGGGTTCATTTGTTGAAATCAAATTAATAAACTGCGGTTGAAAATTAGCCAGCTGGCTAAAACCGTCACTTTTACTGAAACGTTGATTAATGTGAACTGTCCCTGTAAAAATAAACTCGAACTCAAATCAAGCTTTATTCTTACAGCACATTTCAGACATGGATGCAATACAATGGCTTCACAGGAAAATACAATTAAAATAAACAGAAATATTTAGTACACAACAAACAGAAGACTAACAACTGAAAAACGAATGAACATTAAGGAAATTCCATTGATTAAAATATTATTTTGATGCAATATCCAACCCAAAATATAAGCTTGTTTTTTAGGAGGGGCTCTGAAAGACACTATGGGGGTGTCCACTGAAAGTTGACTAGTAACAACAACTGGGACCTAAAAGACACCCACCATGAGACCCACTAAATCTGCTCAAGAAGAGGCAAACAAAGACAAATAATCCTATATTTTAGTTGGGCAAGTTTGCTCACCACCAACAGAAAACAACTTCCATTTCACATTATAATCAACTACAATGCTTCACCTTCACCAATATAAACATGGTGTCTACTGGCTGTCAACAGGTAAAACAAGAAACACACATTTCTAAATAATAATAAACAATAGTATTATTTTTTTCTCATTTTTCTTTCTATAGAATCTGAAAACTCACTAGCTTCTAGAACTCTTGTCTCCCTAAAACTCACTAGCTTCTAGAACTCATGTAACCCTAAAACTCACTAGCTTCTAGAACTCTCGTCTCCCTAAAACTCACTAGCTTCTAGAACTCTCGTCTCCCTAAAACTCACTAGCTTCTAGAACTCACTAGCTTCTAGAACTTTCGTCCCCTTGGAACGAGCCCAAACATAACTCATCTCCAATACAGAAAAACGTGCAGTCAAAATCAATTGGGATCTATGGTAACGCACTGGCTAAACGCAAAACACAAATCTTTTTGACTGCCCACCCTTGAGACAATCAGCAACCAAGTTGTCCTTACCACAGACACGTCTGATTTCAAGAGGAAACTCCTGCAATATCCGTAGTAACTTTCCACCTCATTGTGGAGCTTTTTTCTCTTTTCAGGGTTCACTAGATAGGCATGTTGTTGGATCGGGGCCCAGTCCCCAATGTCATGCTCTAGTACATTTGGGTTGGCACATGTGAGAATTAACCCTGATATTCTCAAAACAGAGTAACAATGTCAATATAATTGTACCCCAAAAATTGTCAGTTGGTTGCATAAATAATTATAATTTCTAAATGTTACATGAAATGTAAATATGAAATATTTGATTGCATAGTCTTATTTTCAACATCTTTTCAATTACATTTTGCTAGGTGGGATAGCCCAATGTCAAAACACAGTTTTAACGTGTCTAAATCAATAACCAATGTGCAGAAACAGTTTGGGATAAATGTAAAACCTAAACATAAAATGTGCTATAGACACAAACATCTGCCACAATAATCATATTACTTGTATTTTTTAAACAAGCAGCTTATAAACTGCACAAGCACCAGAAACGCTGTTGTTTTGACAAGTAGCAATATATCACTGATATCAATTAAGGGGGAAATCAGGTTGTACTTGCTGTTGAAATTAACATAACTAAAAAAATAAATGGAAATTGGAGATATTTGTTACCTCACTGATTAGAGGACAACCTGCAGAAGACAGTCAGCTATTTAGGGGTCGCTAAACAAAGGAACCCAACACTTATTTGTCATCACTCATTGATATCATGTTGAAATCAATTGTGATGAGGTTGCACGTCCTGTTAAAACTAACAGCTCAAAACCCACACGGAATCTGGGAATAATGTGTACATATCTGGTTAGAGGACAATTTGTAGAAAACAGCTCGCTACATTTTGAAGTGTTGTATTTTGATTCAAGTGGGTCATCAACGTGGTAAGTGTAACACAACTCTTTTTGTTAGTCACTTTTTGTTAAATCTCAGTAATAGTAACTCTTTCAATTCAGAGCCAGTATTATCCCCTGAGGCTAATATCCATATCATGATGAAATCAATAGAACAGGGGGCAAACGATTACGGATCGACATTGTGACATTATTAAAATACTTCTACTACAATGTTTAAACATTCTACATTGTGACATTAATTAATTGATATCATGAAACAACTCCTTCATGTATGTATTTTCTGATTTTTGATCAGAGGTATTTTATCAGATTATCTCTGGTCACACTGATCACAGCTGGGATTTCTCTCCTGTATGTGTTATATGGTGTGTAGTCCGCTTGCTAGACGTAGTAAAACTCTTCCAGCATTTAGCACAGCTATTAGGATTCTCTCCTGTGTGTGTTTTCTCTGGTGTGACATCAGGCTGGTTGACTGAGTAAAACTCTTCCCACATTGCGCACAGCTATACGGTTTCTCTCCTGTGTGTGTTCTCTGGTGTACAGTTAGATAGCTAGACGTATTAAAACTCTTCCCACATTGATTACAGCTAAAAGGTTTCTCTCCTGTGTGTGTTCTACGGTGCGATATCAGGCTGGTTGACAGAGCAAAACTCTTCCCACATTGAGTACAGCTATACGGTTTCTCTCCTGTGTGTGTTCTCTGGTGAAGAGTCAAACTGCTAGATGTAACAAAACTCTTGCCACATTCATCACAGCTATAAGGTTTTTCTCCTGTGTGTGTTCTCCGGTGTTTAGTCAGACTGCTAGATGTAACAAAACTCTTCCCACATTCATCACAGCTATAAGATTTCTCTCCTGTGTGGGTTCTATGGTGTGATATCAGGCTGGTTGACTGAGTAAAACTCTTCCCACATTGAGTACAGCTAAAAGGTTTCTCTCCTGTGTGGATTCTCTGATGAATTTTAATGCCTGATGATGAGGTGAATCTCTTCCCACAGTCAGAGCAGCAGTGAGATTTCTTCCCTGTGGGTCTCTGCTGGTGTTTCTTGAGGTGTTCTAATGTGGAGAGACTCTTCTCTGCCTCTTCAGCATCATGAGTTTGTTGAGGCTCCCCAGAGGATCCACGATAGTCACGTCTCTCTCCTGTGTGAACAACAAAGTCAGACAGATAGTTAAAGGACCACAACAGCGGTAATCCACTGTAAAAGGTGATGCCAACAGCGTAGCCATGACGTTGTACAACAATTGACGTCTGTAATGAATGTAATGATTATTTGACAATTGTCTTAAAATGAGCAACAATAGTCATATTTTGTCTTGTTTTCACATTAGTAGTAACATCTAAGATTGTAGGCTAGAAATAAGTTATTCATGTTGTTGAAACTCTAAGCAGTGTGCCAGACGACTTTTGGTCTCCAATATAGGCCCCTTTTTGTGTTTCCTAAAATTGCGGCACGAGGGTGATGCACAAAACAATTTGGTTGTAGAAACTCCTCCCCACTAATGAGGAAAACACTAGTTATGGATGTAGTATATCTGGTAATGAGGAAACCACTAGTTATGGATGTAGTGTATCTGCTAATGAGGAAACCACTAGTTATGGATGTAGTATATCTGCTAATGAGGAAACCACTAGTTATGGACGTAGTATATCTGCCTGGAGCAAAAAGGGTGAGGAAAGATTTTAGTTTTCACAATGTATTCTGAATGTGAATGGGGGAAAACTCAGGGGAGTAACCTCCATTTCCAGGTTGCTTATGAGTGCATTTCACACTACTTTGGATTATAATTGTAAGGCTCGTTTGAATGTCCTGCTTAATATAATGTTTGTGTCATCGCAAATCAACCACTTTGTATTTAAAAAACACTTCAACCAGTAAAATGCTCTTTGTCTAGCTTTTCCATCAGCCTGACAATGAGGGTTTGTACACGGTTTGCCAAATTGGCCCATAACTTCACCTAACAACAACATAGACCTACTATAGGACCCATAACAACAACATAGACCTACTGTAGGACCCATAACGACAACATAGACCTACTGTGGGACCCATAACAATAACATAGACCTACCGTAGGACCCATAGCAACAACATAGACCTAATGTAGGACCCATAACAATAACATAGACCTATTGTAGGACACATAACAATAACATTGACCTACTGTAGGACCCATAACAATAACATAAACCTACTGTAGGACCCATAACAACAACATAGACCTACTCTAGGACCCATAACAACAACATAGACATACTGTAGGAACCATAACAACAACATAGACCTACTGTAGGACCCATAACAATAACATATACCTACTGTAGGACCCATAGCAACAACCTATACCTATTGTAGGACACATAACAATAACATAGACCTACCGTAGGACCCATAACTTCACCTAACAACAATATAGACCTACCATAGGACCATAACAACAACCTAGACCTACCGTAGCACCCATAACTTCACCTACCAATAATAGACCTACTGTAGGACCCATAACAATAACAGACCTACTGTAGGACCCATAACAATAACATAGACCTACTGTAGGACCCATAACAATAACATAGACCTACTGTAGGACCCATAACTTCACCTAATAATAACATAGACCTACTGTAGGACCCATAACTTCACCTAACAACAACATAGACCTACTGTAGGACCCATAACAACAACATAGACCTACTGTAGGACCCATAACTTCACCGAACAACAAATAAAGGAAAATAGCTCTGTGTGTTGTACAATAGCCTATCCATCAAGGAACAGTTCTCTACACATTATGAGGTAAGTATCTCTGTGTCCAAACAGACTAACGAGACCCTACTATAAATCAAGCAGACAATAACATTATAAACATCAATTTGTTGGGGATGTTGGATCCAACGTGGAGCACGGCATAACTGTCTTTACCATAGTAATGAATGAAGAAGCACTTTGGTTGTTGTTGCATGTCGTGATGTTTGTCATGTGACTGTCATTCAGAAGATGATTTCCTGGATCGGCTGATGATAGTTGAACATGTGAATAACTAAACAGCTACAGTATTAAGAATGATGTGTAATTATTGAAGAACCGCGTTAATGACAGTATCCATTTGGGTGTTGTCACTAAAGTTACGATTATTATTATTTTTTTATATATTTTTTTCAGCTTTATTTAACCAGGTAGGCCAGTTGAGAACAAGTTCTCATTTACAACTGCAACCTGGCCAAGATAACGCAAAGCAGTGCGACAGAAACAACACCACCGAGTTACACGTGGGATAAACAAACGTACAGTCAATAACACAATAGAAAAATCTATATACAGTGTGTGCAAATGGAGTACGGAGGTAAGCCAATAAATAGGCCATAGTAGCGAAGTAATTACAATTTAACAAATTAACACTGGAGTGATAGATGTGCAGATGATGTGCAAGTAGAAATACTGGTGTGCAAAAGAGCAAAAAAAGTTAATAAAAACATGGGGATGAGGTAGGCAGTTGGATGGGCTATTTACAGATGGGCTGTGTACAGCTGCAGCAATCGGTAAGCTGCTCAGATAGCTGATGCTTAAAGTTAGTGAGGGAGATATAAGTCTCCAACTTCAGCGATTTTTGCAATTCGTTCCAGTCATTGGCAGCAGAGAACTGGAAGGAAAGGCGGCCAAAGAGGTGTTCGCTTTGGGGATGACCAGTGAGATATATCTCCTGGAGCGCGTGCTATGGGTGGGTGTTGCTATGGTGACCAGTGAGCTGAGTTAAGGGGGAGCTTTCCCTAGCAAAGACTTATAGATGACCTGGAGCCAGTGGGTTTGGCGACGAATATGTAGCAAGGGCCAGCCATTCTAAGTCAGAACCGTCCAGAGTAGTGATGCTAGTCGGGCGTGCGGGTGCGGGCAGCGATCGGTTAAAGAGCATGCATTTAGTTTTACTTGCGTTTAAGAGCAGTTGGAGGCCACAGAAGGAGTGTTATATGGCATTGAAGCTCATTTGGAGGTTTGTTAACACAGTGTCCAAAGAAGGGCCAGATGTATACAGAATAGCCAGAGAATTGAACCCTGTGGCACCCCCATAGAGACTGCCAAAGGTCCGGACAACAGGCCCTCCGTTTTGACACACTGAACTCTATCAGAGAAGTAGTTGGTGAACCAGGTGAGGCAGTCATTTGAGAAACCAACTATTAATCGACACACAATAGAATTCTCATTCATCTACACACAATAGAATCCTCAATAATTAACACAAATGTGAAAACAGGTTAAAAAAAGAAAATACTTAGTTTTTTTCTGATGGTTATGCTATCTTGTTTCAGAGGGGTGTCATCAATAGCACAGATAATAAACAGAAATACCTTATTTACATAAGTATTCAGACCCTTTGCTGTGAGACTCGAAATTGCTTTCAGGTGCATCTTGTTTCCATTAATCATCCTTGAGATGTATCTACAACTTGTTCGGAGTCCACCTGTGGTAAATTCAATTGATTGGATATGATTTGGAAGGCAAACACCTGTCTATATAAGGTCCCAGAGTTGACAGAGCATGTCAGAGAAAAAGAAAACAATGAGGTCAAAGGAATTGTCCGTAGAGCTCCAAGACAGGAGTGTGTCGAGGCATAGATCTGGGGAAAGGTTCCCAAGAACACAGTGGCCTCCATCATTCTTAAATTGAATAATCTTCCTAGAGATGGTCACCCGGCCAAACTGAACGATTGGGGGAGAAGGGCCTTGGACAGGGAGGTGACCAAAAACCTGATGGTCACTCTGACAGAGCTCCAAAGTTCCTCTGTGGAGATGTGAGAACCTTCCAGAAGGACAACCATCTCTGCAGCACTCCACCAACCAGAACTTTATGGTAGAGTGGCCAGATGGAAACCACTCCTCAGTAAAAGGCACACGACAGACCACTTGGAGTTTGACAAAAGGCACCTTAAGGACTCTCAGACCACGAGAAACAAGATTCTCTGGTCTGATGAAACCAAGATGGAACTCTTTGCCTGAATGCCAAGAGTCACATCTGGAGGCAACCTGGCACCATCCCTACGGTGAAGCATGGTGGTGGCAGCATCATGCTGTGGGAATGTTTTTCAGCAGCAGGGACTGGGAGACTAGTCAGGATGGAGGGAAATATTAATGGAGCAAAGTGCAGAGAGATCCTTGATGAAAGACCTGCTCCAGAGTGCTCAGGACCTCAGACTGGGGCAAAGGTTCACCATCCAATAGGACAACGACCTTAAGCACACAGCCAAGACAACGCAGGAGTGGCTTCGGTAGAAGTTTCTGAATGTCCTTGAGTGACATAGCCAGAGCCCGGACTTGAGCCCGATTTAACAACTCTGGAGAGACCTGAAAATAGCTGTGCAGTGATGTTCCCCATCCAACTTGACAGAGCTAGAGAGGATCTGCAGAGAAGGATGGGAAAAACTCCCCAAATGCACTGTATACAGCAACAGCTCCCCCAGAAGCATTCCTGTCTTTTCTGTAGATGTTATATCCCTGTATTGCTACTGCTGGATCAAAGGAATTATCTCAGTGAGTTTCAGAGATGAACAGTAGAGTGCATTCCAAATTCAATAGGCAGGCAAGTTAACAAAAACGTTTCAAATAAAAACTATTCCAGAAAATGTCAAAGGGTATATAACGCCCGTCCAAGAGACTGTCGACCAATCGCGTTCACATTGTCATGCTGCTAATTCTCACGAAATCCCTTTTTAAAGTCAGGGTATGAGTCGAGAAACATGCCTATTTTCCTTGAAAGTACTTAATGTCACGATTGCAAAACTATGCAATATTACAGAGTTAAATATCTCTAATTATCTCTGAAAATATTTGTATTGTTGTGCTTCTTGTTCACGGAGGGTAATTCATGCCAATGTTCTTTTCTTTAAGCTATTAATACATAATACCTATTTGAAATATTGCCCTCCCATGGCAGCATTTACCAGCCACCAGGTTCAGGAGCTTTAAAACCACAAAAATATTTAAAACCCAATTCTATTTTTTCCCAAAGTCAAGATATAAATTATTCAAACTGAACATAATATTATTATTTAATATAATATTATTTAAGGCTATTTTAGTTTGAGTCAAAGATAGTTTTGGAATAGTTTGAATTTTTCAAACAGGTTTGTTATTTTATTTCAGTTTACTAAATAGTTTTCCCCTAAATACATTACATTTACGTCATTTAGCAGACGCTCTTATCCAGAGCGACTTACAAATTGGTGCATTCACCTTATGATATCCAGTGGAACAACCACTTTACAATAGTGCATCTAAATCTTTTAAGGGGGGGGGGGTTAGAAGGATTACTTTATCCTATCCTAGGTATTCCTTAAAGAGGTGGGGTTTCAGGTGTCTCCGGAAGGTGGTGATTGACTCCGCTGACCTGGCGTCGTGAGGGAGTTTGTTCCACCATTGGGGTGCCAGAGCAGCGAACAGTTTTGACTGGGCTGAGCGGGAAAATACTTTTTCTATAATAAGCATGGAGGTTTCCCCTATCAACAAGTCATAGGTACTGGCGACAAAGCGCCTCGTAACCTATCTGGGAATGGGACAAACGTAACCCTTCTGTGGTAACAGACAGGGGTGATTTGTAATCAAATCTAATTCCCAGGAATGGGGTTCATATGAACCACAGAGACTGTGTGTGGGATAATAACATGGCCCTGTCCAACCCTGCTTGTTCCCTCGACTCCGCTACCAACCACCAATCTCCAACAGGGCTCTTAACCTGTATCACTAGACACCTCATAGTGAGCTACAGGTAAGAATCAGCAATGAATCCCAATAATGAGACATCTCTGGGAGGGGTGTCAGCAACATTTAAAAAAATAAATATATATAGTGTTTTATGACAAACCGTTTTTTACAAATCCGTCAAGACACCAACTTAGACTTTACCGTGAAATGCTTTAATTACAAGCCCTTAACCAACAGTGCAGTTCAAGAAGAAAACGTTTACCAAATAGACTAAAATAAAAAGTAATAATAAAAAGTAACACAACGAGAATAACAATATAGAGGTTATATACAGGGGGCACCAGTACCGAGTCAGTGTGGAGGTTATATACAGGTGGCACCGGTACCGAGTCAGTTTGGAGGCTATATACAGGGGGCACCGGTACCGAGTCAGTGTGCGGGGGTACAGGCTAGTTGAGGTAATCTGTACATGAAGGTGGGGGCGTAGTGACTATGCATAGGTAACAAACAACCAGTGAGTAGCAGCAGTGCACAAAAGGGAGGGGGTAGGGGGGTCAATGTAAATTGTCCGGTGGTGATTTTATAAATTGTTCAGCAGTCTTATTGCTTGGGGGTAGAAGCTGTTGAGGAGGCTTTTGGTTCTAGACTTGGCGCCGCGGTACCACTTGCCGTGCGGTACCACTTGCCGTGCGGTAGCAGAGAAAACCGTCTATGACTTGGGTGACTGGAGTCTCTGACAATTTTGTGGGCTTTCCTCTGACACCGCCTATTATATAGGTCCTGGATGGCAGGAAGCTTGGCCACAGTGATGTACTGGGCCGTTCGCACTACCCTCTGTAGCGCCTTAGGGTCAGATGGCGAGCAGTTGCCATACCATGCTCTCGATGGTGCAGCTGTATTACCTTTTGAGGATGTGGGGACCCATGCCAAATCTTTTCAGTCTCCTGAGGGGGAAAAGGTTTTGTTGTGCCCTCTTCATGACTGTCTTGGTAAATACCCACGTGGGTGATTGAAAGATGAACTGAGGTCCACACTCCAGTCAAGTTGATGGTGGTAATGCACCTTAAAGTTGGTTGCCAACCGCCATATAAAGTCCAAAGAAGAAAAAGAAGCCTAAAAGGTAGGTGAAATGACAAGAAACGAATTTGGTTTACCGTTTGGGGTATTGCGACTGGTTACTTATGTTGATGTGATATGAAAGTATTGTGTGAAATTATTCTGAATTGAAAATACAGCGATTTATGTTTCTAGAAATGTATCGCAATTGAGAATGGATTCACATTTAGATGGAATATTTGACTATTTTACCTGCCTGAGCCAGTCTACCTCTGAAAATAACATACAGTCCTTGGACCTTGAGGAGTAACGGGGGCAGCAATCAGCAGTAGAAACAATAACAAAGCGTACGCCCTGCCTGTTTCGGTAAATAGCTGAGGGATGGTGCTGGAGAAATGCAACCATCCATGATATCAACATTCTAGTTTTAACCATGTTTTGAGGATATACCGTGTTTGTTTATATTTACTGACAAACATTGGAGTAAAAAAAACACGTATATTTTGGGTTCTGATGGGGTACGACAGTTGAACTAAGCTCATGAGGCATTTATAAGTGATTTCTTCAAGAAACAGATGGGTACATATCATTCATGTATTAGTCCCAAAATGGATGTAACAACTGCTGATATCCCCTTTAAGACTACATATTGGACTAAACCAATAGAAGATATTGAGGACCACAGTATTTCAGGCATTGTCATTGGATGCATTTGATCAATTGTTAAAGTTTTGGTGATGGTCCACTCTTGATGTTCTACACGTTAGTGTAGCTTCAGCCATTCCAACAGAACAACATTAAAGTGTAGAACCCCTTTACTGCATATTGGTTCAACGACTGCAGAGGCGGTACTTACTGGGGTTAAACGGATCTCCAACCTCCTCTTCTTCCTCCAATGTGACAGTCATCTCCCCCTCCTCCTCTTTCACTCCAAAAACGGAATCCTCCTCTTTCTCTTCTTTTACTGTAACATCCTCCTCTTTCACTCTGAACGCATCTGCCTCTTCTTTCACTGTAACGTCTTTCTCTTCTTCTTTCACGGTAACAGCCTCACCCTCTACTTGTTTTTGTATTGTAACATCCTTCTCTTCCTCCTCCTCTTTCACCAGAGCTTCTTTCTCCGTCCAGCAGACCTCTTCTTTAGCAGGAGGAGAGTAGCTTAGTGAACTCATGGTCGGGGATGTTAGCTAGCTAGCATTAGCGACTAGCCTAGTTCAAAGCTAACTTAGCAAACCAGCTAGCTGACAAACAACGTAAATATATAATTGAATGGGCCAACAAGTACATACGACATAAATGTGTTTAATACACAGCGACTAATATACACCAAAACCGTGTAAAGAGAGTGAATGTTGTAGCTATGTTTGCTAGAAAGCTACCGAGGTGTCTGACGAGCTGTTGTTGTTGAAGAGCATCCCGTCCACTAGATTATACGTCACACTGGCAGCGTCGCCTGAACCTAAAAGACGCACATCGTCACCTGTTGACCGGAGTGGGCAACGCAGTTGAGGAACCAAAAGTTTATTTTTCATTTATTTCATAAAAGTGTAATATTATATTATGTCGTTCAAAGAGAAGCATGTGTAGATTGATTCGTATTTAATGAGTGAGAATTTAAAACAAGCTTTACACCCACAATCAAATGGTTGTTAATAAGTCTGAATCATGGTTTAGTGTTTCTGTATCAAAATGGACATTTAACAAATTCACTCTGACAGAGCTCCAGGTTTCCTCTGCGGAGAAGGGAGAACCTTCCAGAAGGACAACCATCTCTGCAGCACTCCACCAATCAGGCCTTAATGTAGCAATGATCAAATTGTCAAAATTTATTTCAATGGACAATTCTGTGAACTGTTCTGTGAAAGGTATAGGCTAGAGATGACATGCAGGAGCTTGCAGGGATTTGTAGTCTTACATGTCGTCTACTTTGATGCTAATTAGCATTTTCGAATCCGAGAGAAAATAGACACAATTATATTGATATAAGTATTTGTATTTATTGTGATTTATTATGGATCCCCATTAGTTCCTGCCAAGGCAGCAGCTACTCTTCCTGGGGTTTATTATGGATCCCCCCATTAGTTCCTGCCAAGGCAGCAGCTACTCTTCCTGGGGTTTATTATGGATCCCCATTCGTTCCTGCCAAGGCAGCAGCTACTCTTCCTGAGGTTTATTATGGATCCCCATTCGTTTCTGCCAAGGGAGCAGCTACTCTTCCTGGGGTTTAATATGGATCCCCCCATTAGTTCCTGCCAATGCAGCAGCTACTCTTCCTGGGGTTTATTATGGATCCCCATTAGTTCCTGCAAAGGCAGCAGCTACTCTTCCTGGGGTTTATTATGGATTCCCATTAGTTCCTGCCAAGGCAGCAGCTACTCTTCCTGGGGTTTATTATGGATCTCCATTAGTTCCTGCCAAGTAAGGTCAGGGAGTGTTCCAGCCTGCCTGAACCACCCCTGAATTAACAGGTATAAATGATGGGTTATGAACTAACAGGTATACATGATGGGTTATGAACTAACAGGTATAAATGATGGGTTATGAACTAACAGGTATAAATGATGGGTTATGAACTAACAGGTATAAATGATTGGTTATGAACTAACAGGTATAAATGATGGTTTATGAACTAACAGGTATAAATGATGGGTTATGAATTAACAGGTATAAATGATGGGTTATGAACTAACAGGTATAAATGATGGGTTATGAATTAACAGGTATAAATGATGGGTTATGAACTAACAGGTATAAATGATGGGTTATGAACTAACAGGTATAAATGATGGGTTATGAACTAACAGTTATAAATGATGGGTTATGAACTAACAGGTATAAATGATGGGTTATGAACTAACAGGTATAAATGATGGGTTATGAATTAACAGGTATAAATGATGGGTTATGAATGAACAGGTATAAATGATGGGTTATGAATTAACAGGTATAAATGATGGGTTATGAACTAACACATCCCCTCCAGGCATTTCAATACATTCAGGATTTCTTATAGTGAACAACATAACATGACAATACATGACATCTAAGTAGCTGAATATGATTATGGACTAACAGTCTAAGGGACACAACTCATGTAATTCTGGTTAAACAGTGAGAGACTAGTTGATTACGGACTAACAGTCTAACAGTTTTGAAGGACACAACTCATGTTATTCTGGTTAAGCAGTGAGAGACTAGTTGATTACGGACTAACAGTCTAACAGTTTTGAAGGACACAATTCATGTTATTCTAGTTAAACAGTGAGAGACTAGTTGATTAAGGAGTGGGGATTTTTTGACAATTAAGAAATAATATTTCATGTTTTACTCGTACCTCAGCCAGCATTGTGAACGGTTAGGAAATAATATGTCATGTTTTACTCGTACCTCAGCCAGCACTGTGATTGGTGTCTAAAGCGGTGACATACTGAGGCGGTGACAGACCAGGGCAGTAAATCTAATACTTAGGTGCTTTTAGTCATTCATGAAAGGTCTGTGGTGGTTCTGTGGTTATAAGCATCTCTGGCCATGCTGGCAGGGTCTGAATCAAACCCAATGTCCACCTGGCACATTGGCAGGGTCTGAATCAAACCCAATGTCCACCTGGTACACTGTCAGGGTCTGAATCAAACCCAATGTCCAGTGGAATTGATCTGTTTGATCCATTTGTTTGTTTCAGTTTTCAGTAGTTGAATCCTTTGATGTATTGTTGATTTCAACATTTTTCATTTTCAACAAATGTACTGGGTTGGTGAAAAGGTGATACTAAAATGACATACCATGAACTATATTGACATAGTGGAAGATATACTGAATTGATACTGTTTTTCATACTAAGACGGACCAAGATATGTGTTGCTTTTGCACATATTTGTTCATTGGTTTAGCAAGAGTCTGTTGATTGGTCAGTCATTGGGTTAATTTTTTTGCAATATGTTCAAATCAAATCAAGCTTTATTTATACAGCACATTTCAGACATGGATGCAACACAATGGCTTCACAGGAAAAAAATTATAAAAAACAATTAAATATTTAGTACACAACAAACATAAGAGGATAAAAAACAGAAGAATAACAACTGAAAGACTAATGAACATTGTAAGGAAATGTCATTGATTACAATATTAACAATTGGATGCAACATCCAACCCTAACAAGATGGACAAGCCAACACAGGTGTAACACATTCTGACTAACGAGGTGATACCAATCGGTTTGCCCAACGTGCTGTGGTGGAAATTCTACCCATAATCAATAATGAGGAGAGGCAAAATGAATAATCAATCAAGGTTTTACTTTTATTAAAAGACTTGTTATAACAAGGAGGCTTGCTTCTGGGTTATATACTATCTCAGGATAGCTGCAACCTCAGAGACGACATACAATGGTTCCGAACACCAACCCCACACATCCTGTGCCAGACTTTGGGCCCCAAATACAATCTCCCCCTAGGAGGAGGTGACTGACGCACAGACACTGTGGAGACAAGTGATTGGTTCCCCAATACTCACGCCTTCACATGGTTTGCAATAAACACACAGTTCACATATGGAAACAATGTTTCCTTCTGATCTCCTTTGCCTTACTCCCTGCTGATATTCTGCCTAGCAACAGGGATATGTAATAGATGCTGATATTCTGCATAGCAACAGGGACATGTGATCGATGCTGACATTCTGCATAGCAACAGGGACATGTGATAGATGCTGATATTCTGCCTAGCAACAGGGACATGTGATCAATGCTGATATTCTGCCTAGCAACAGGGACATGTGATCGATGCTGATATTCTGCCTAGCAACAGGGACATGTGATCGATAAGCCTGACTTCTCCCCTCTCTGGACCCAAGGTGACTATGCTGATAGTTCATATCAGCATATTCTGCAGATAAGACATCTTAATTATCTATGTTACTTAGCTAATTCTGACTACTCCACCACAATCTTTCCCCAGAAACAGGCTCCAAAACAACAGCTCTGTTACTGGTGTGCAGGATATAACCTTTACTCTGTGGAGGATCAAGAGGAACCAGTCAGTTTCTGTCATATTCTTGGCTGAGTGTCCGAACATCATGGGTTCATTCTACACACCCAGAACAGGCCTCTATCAACACACTGTTCTATGTTATAGGAGTTAGGTTCTTTAGCACATATAGCTCGTTAGCACTGTGAGGGAATTTTCTGTTAAACCTTACTAATGCTTGTATAGTCAAATATAATTCTTTAAGCCGAGGCATTGGGCTTGAGATTGTTAAAGTCCAACCTCAAAACATATTGAAAAACCAAAGCCTGTATCACCTTCCCCCTTAAGACAACAAATATATCCTATATTTTTGTTAGACAAGTTTGCTCACCACCAACAGAAAACAACTTCCATTTCATAATAAAATCAACTAAAATGCTTCACCTCCTGTCAACAATTAAAAACAAGAAAAAACTTATTTCTAAATTATAATATACAATCTTATTAGTTTTCTCCTTTTTCTTTCTAGAATCCTAAAACTAATTTTGACATTATAATCAACTGCAATGCTTCACCTTCACCAATATAAACATGGTGTCTACTGGCTGTCAACAATTAAAAACAAAAAAAAAAAGTAGTTTCTAGAACTCTCGTCCCCTTGGAACGAGCCCAAACAAAACTCATCTCCAATACGGAAAAACATGAAGTCTGTCAGGATTTGGCCAGAATTGTTCAGGTTTTGGTCACTAGATGTCCCCATTGCACCTTTTTTGAACCTTTTGTTTTTTCCTTGCTCTAATTATTGTTTGCACCTGTGTGTCATTTTCTTGTTGGTATTTAAACCCTGTGTGTTCCTCAGTTCTTTGCTCAGTGTTTGTATGTTAACACCCAGCCTAAGCCTTGCTGTGAACATATATTTCTCTTGTTGGATTTTCCAGAGGTTCTCTGTTTTAGTTCTTGTTTATTTTTGATTAGTCTTTTGAGGTTTGTTTTTACCACTTTGTGGAGTTTCTTTGTATTTTGGAGGATATCCATTTTTGCCTCTTGGCTTTATTTTGAACGTGGTGGATTTATATTCTTTGCCTAAAGATCTTTTTCTTTTATTAAACCACCATCTCTAGTACTGCTGAGTCTGCCTCATCTTCTGGGTTCTGACGACTATTAGTGACTGTTTCTCACACCGGGTCCTGACAAAGTCATAATAAATTGTGATCCATGGCAACTCACTGGCTAAACGCAAAACACAAACATTTTGAGTGCCCACCCTTGAGACGATCAGCAAGTTTTCCTTAAAACGAACATGTCTGATTTCAAGAGGAAACTCCTGCAATATCCATAGTAACTTCCCACCTCACTGCGGAGCTTCTCTCTCTTTTCAGGGTTCACTCAAAAGGCATGTTTTTGGATCGGGACCCAGTCCCCAATGTCATGCTCTGGTACATTTGGGTTGGCACATCTGAGAATTAACCCTGATATTCTAAAAGGGCAACAACGTCAATATAATTATACCCGAAAATTGTCAGTTGATTGCATAAATAATTATGAATACTAAATTGTACATGAATATTAACCATGAAAATACTAAAATCAAATGTACACCCCTTTGTTAATATGTATTGGCAATAATTCACTTAATGGTGAGGCATGGAACAATAAAACGTGTATTTACACAAACATCTGCAATAATCATATTACTTCTATTTTTTAAACAAGCACCTTATAAACTGCACAAGCACCAGAAACACTGTTGTTTTGACAAGTAGCAATACTGTTGACAAGTAGCAACAACTGATATCGATTAGGGGGGAAATCAGGTTGTACGTGATGTTGAAACGATCACAACTAAAAAAACACAAGGAAATGGGAGATATATTTTACCTCACTGGTTAGAGGACAACCTGCAGAAGACAGTCAGCTACATTTTGGAGTGATGCATTTAAATGTAGGGGTCGCTAAACAAAGGAACGCTACACTTATTTGTCATCACTCATCGATATCATGCTAAAATCATTTGTGCGAGAGGAGGGAGATGAGGTTGCACGTCCTGTTAAAACTAACAGCTCAAAAACCACACGGAATCTGGGAATAATGTGTACATCCCTGGTTAGAGGACAATTTGTAGAAAACAGCTCGCCACATTTTTAAGTGTTGCATTTTGATTCAAGTGGGTCACCAAAATGGTAAGTTAAACGACTTTTTTTGTTGGTCACTTTTTGTTAAATCACATAAATAGTACTCTTCCATTTCAGAGCCTGGATTTTCCCCCTGAGGCTAATATTCATATCATGCTGAAATCAATAGAACAGGGGACAAACGTTTAGGCTTCTACATTGTGACATCATTAAAATACTCCTTCTACAATGTTAAAACATTCTACATTGTGACATTATTTCATTGATATCATGAAACAACTCCTTCATGTATGTATTTTCTGATGTTTGATCAGAGATCTTTTTTCAGAGTATTTCTGGTCACACTGATCACAGCTATGAGGTTTCTCTCCTGTGTGTGTTCTCTGGTGTATCTTCAGATGGCCAGATGTATCAAAGCTCTTCCCACATTGACCACAGCTATAGGGTTTCTCTCCTGTGTGTGTTCTCTTGTGTATCGTCAGTTCCCCAGATTGAACAAAACTCTTCCCACATTGAGTACAGCTATAAGGTTTCTCTCCTGTGTGTGCTCTCTGGTGTATCTTCAGTCCATAAAATTGACCAAAACTCTTCCCACATGCAGTACAGCTATAAGGTTTCTCTCCAGTGTGTATTCTCTGGTGTATCTTCAGATGGCTAAATGTAGAAAAGAACTTCCCACATTGAGTACAGCTATAGGGTTTCTCTCCTGTGTGTGTTCTCTGGTGAATAATCAGATTGCTCGACCTAGCAAAACTCTTCCCACATTCATCACAGCTATAAGGTTTCTCTCCTGTGTGTATTCTCTGGTGTGATATGAGGTTGCTTTGCTGAATAAAACTCTTTCCACATTGATCACAGCTATAAGGTTTCTCTCCTGTGTGTATTCTATGGTGTACAATAAGATGGCTAGATGTATCAAAACTCTTCCCACATTGAGTACAGCAATTACGTTTCTCTACTGTGTGGATTCTCTGATGAATTTTAATGCCTGCTGATGAGGTGAATCTCTTCCCACAGTCAGAGGGGTGAATTATCTTCTCTGTTGGTCTCTGCTGGTGTTTCTTGAGGAGTTCTGATCTGGAGAGACTCTTCTCTGCCTTGTCAGCATCATGAGGTTGTTGAGGCTCCCCAGAGGTTCCACGATAGTCACGTCTCGCTCCTGTGTGAACGACAAAGTCAGACAGATGGTTAAAGGCCCACAACAGCAGAAATCCACTGTTTATTTGAGGTAAAAGGTGATGCCCAGAGCATACCCATGAAGTTGTACAACAATTGACATCTGTTAAATTTGAAAATGAAGCCAGTCAAGACAGCAACAATAGTCCGATTTAGTCTTGTTTTCACATTAGTAGTAACATCGATGATTGCAGGCTAGAAACACGTTTTTCAAGTTGCTGAAATCCTAAGCAGTGTGCCAGATGACTTTTGGTCTCCAATATAGGCCCTTTTCTCTGTTTGCTAAAATTGCGGCACGAGGGCATAGCACATACAATTTGGTTGCAGAAACTCCTCCATGCTAATGAGGAAACCGCTAGTTATGGATGTAGTATATCTGCCTGGAGCAAAAATGGTGAGCGAAGATTTTAGATTTTCACAATGTATTCTGAACATTACAGCGCAAGATCAGGAGTACTACTCAAGGAAACCTCCATTAAGCTCTGTGTCTATTCACTAATTCACCACCGTGGGGGAAAACTCAGGGGAGTTCTCATAGGCTGACAGCAAAAAAAGCCTCCATTTCCAGGTTGCTTATGAGTGTATTTCACGTTACTTTTGGATTATAATTGTAAGGCTCGCTTGAATGACCTGCTTAAAATGTTTGTCTTATTGTCGCAAATCAACTGCTTTATAGTTAAAAAATACTTCAACCAGTAAAATTATCTTTGGCTAGCTTTGCCATCAGCCTGACAATAAGGGTTTGTACACTAAGTGTTTAACAAATTGGCACATAACTCCCACCTAACAACAACATAGACCTAGGACTATAAATCATTTAATATTTCAGGTGAAACATGGAAACTAAAATGTCTTTGTAATGACATTTCATAACCAGATAATTTTGTGAATAATCCCACTCGACTACTCTGTAATGGGTTGTCATTCTAAATGTTCTGAATATTAGAAAATAGCTCTGTGTGTTGTACAATAGCCTATCCATCAAGGAACAGTTCTCTACACATTATGAGCTAAGTATCTCTGTGTCCAAACAGACTAACGAGACCCTACAGTAAATCAAGCAGACAATAACATTATAAACACCAATTTGTTAGGGATGATTGATCCAACGTGGAACACGGCATAACTGTCTTTACCAGAGTAATGAATGAAGAAGCACTTTGGTTGTTGTTGCATGTCGTGATGTTTGTCATTTGACTGTCATTCAGAAAATGATTTCCTGGATCTTCTGATGATAGTTGAACATGTGACTGTAACTAAACAGCTACAGTATTAAGAATTGTGTGTAATTATTGAAGAACTGCGTTAATGACAGTATCCATTTGGGTGTTGTCAATAAAGTTAAGGTAGCTCGGTTAGAACCATTGGATTTAGCAAACTCTGAAATGATTTAGGATCTGTGCCAATGAAAACTGTTTTCCCAGCGTAATATAAGGAAAAACTAACTGTTACGTAGTTAGAGAGCATTTCAAAGATCTGAATACAAAAAAACTGTCCTAACAGGACAATAACCTAAACCACAAGGCCAAATCTACACTGGAGGTCACCCCCAAAACCAATTCCTCCTTTGGCCGCCTCTCCTTCCAGTTCTCTGCTGCCAATGACTGGAACGAACTACAAAAATCTCTGAAACTAGAAACACTTATCTCCCTCACTAGCTTTAAGCACCAGCTGTCAGAGCAGCTCACAGATTACTGCACCTGTACATAGCCTATCTATATTTTAGCCCAAACAACTACCTCTTCCCCTACTGTATTTATTTATTTTGCTCCTTTGCACCCCAGTATTTCTATTTCTACTTGGCACATTCTTCCACTGCAAATCTACCATTCCAGTGTTTTACTTGCTATATTGTATTCACTTCGCCCCCATGGCCATTTTTTGCCTTTACCTCCCTTATCTCACCTCATTTGCTCACATTGTATATAGACTTATTTTTCTACTGTATTATTGACTGTATGTTTGTTACACTCCATGTGTAACTCTGTGTTGTTGTATGTGTCGAACTGCTTTGCTTTATCTTGGCCAAGTCGCAGTTGTAAATGAGAACTTGTTCTCAACTTGGCTACGTGGTTAAATAAAGGTGAAATAAATAAATAAAATAGATCAGCAACGGTGGCTTGCAAACAGTGGACAGTAAGTAGCCCACCTTTGGAATAACTATGTTAAGTTATAACTGTAGTATCCTGTATAACTATCTATAGTTATAACTGTATAATCCAGTATAGTCTGGGAGGAGGTGAAACCACTCAGGCTTATTTGATGTGATCTAATGTTTTGATAATCTAGTTTTCCTTACAAGCATTCAGTCACCAAAGGGGGTTCGGTCATTCCTTTGTTTATATACTGTCTCATTGACAAAAATATTTTGGATTATTTGTTTACATCATTCCTTTGTCTTGACCCAGTATACAGTAAACGTGCCGAGGTTCTAATGTTGCCAAGGAGACAATTTATTTATTTACAGTTTGGAGGGTTGGGGGTCTGACATCCAGGCGACACATTTTATTACTTATTTACAGTTTGGAGGGTTGGGGTTCTGACATCCAGGCGACACATTTTAATTCTAATGGTGCCGTTCTGTAATTCTTTTCAGCTTATTTTTTCCAAGCATCTTACATTACTCTGAGACTAGTTATCCTGGGATCTAACATTACTCTGAGACTAGTTATCCTGGGGAATAGTTTCAATACATTTGCAAAAAACCTAAACCAGTTTTTGCTTTGGCATTATGGGGTATTGTGACGTCATTATGGGGTATTGTGATACATTTTAGAATAAAGGGATGCACCGATATTACATTTTTGGCCAATACCGATATCCAATATTTTCCTTGCCCCCAAAAACGATACCGATAACCCATATTTAAAATTTTAGAGGCCTTTTAAATATTCTAGTACAGCATTCTAATAGTTAACACACACACGGACGCAGCAGTCTAAGCCACTGCATCTCATTGCAAGAAGTGTCACTACAGTCCCTGGTTCGAATCCAGGCTGTATCACATCCGGCCGTGATTGGGAGTCCCACAGTAGTTGTTGGTTATTGGTGTAGAGAGGATGACAAAGGAGAGGGATCCCACATGTGGAAAGGAAGATACAAATGATCATTATTACTGGAAAATATTCATTTAAAATCCAGGAATTTTACAACTTTAGCTCTCTAGGTCAAGCCAGTAGGTTACAGTAGGTTGTAACTCTCTAGGTCAAGCCAGTAGGTTACAGTAGGTTGTATCTCTCTAGGTCATGCCAGTAGCCTACAGTAGGTTGTATCTCTCGAGGTCATGCCAGTAGGTTACAGTAGGTTGTAACTCTCAAGGTCATGCCAGTAGGTTACAGTAGGTTGTAACTCTCGAGGTCATGCCAGTAGGCTACAGCAGGTTGTAACTCTCTAGGTCATGCCAGTAGGTTACAGTAGGTTGTAACTCTCTAGGTCATGCCAGTAGGTTACAGTAGGTTGTAACTCTCTAGGTCATGCCAGTAGGTTACAGTAGGTTGTATCTCTCTAGGTCATGCCAGTAGGTTACAGTAGGTTGTAACACTCTAGGTCATGCCTCTACAACATTCGCAGAGTACGACCCTGCCTCACGCAGGAAGCGGCGCAGGTCCTAATCCAGGCACTTGTCATCTCCCGTCTGGATTACTGCAACTCGCTGTTGGCTGGGCTCCCTGCCTGTGCCATTAAACCCCTACAACTCATCCAGAACGCCGCAGCCCGTCTGGTGTTCAACTTTCCCAAGTTCTCTCACGTCACCCCGCTCCTCCGCTCTCTCCACTGGCTTCCAGTTGAAGCTCGCATCCGCTACAAGACCATGGTGCTTGCCTACGGAGCTGTGAGGGGAACGGCACCTCCGTACCTTCAGGCTCTGATCAGGCCCTACACCCAAACAAGGGCACTGCGTTCATCCACCTCTGGCCTGCTCGCCTCCCTACCTCTGAGGAAGTACAGTTCCCGCTCAGCCCAGTCAAAACTGTTCGCTGCTCTGGCACCCCAATGGTGGAACAAACTCCCTTACGACGCCAGGTCAGCGGAGTCAATCACCACCTTCCGGAGACACCTGAAACCCCACCTCTTTAAGGAATACCTAGGATAGGATAAAGTAATCCTTTCTAACCCCCCCCCTTAAAAGAGTTAGATGCACTATTGTAAAGTGGTTGTTCCACTGGATATCATAAGGTGAATGCACCAATATGTAAGTCGCTCTGGATAAGAGCGTCTGCTAAATGACTTAAATGTAAATGTAATGCCAGTAGGTTACAGTAGGTTGTAACTCTCTAGGTCATGCCAGGAGGCTACAGTAGGTTGTAACTCTCTAGGTCATGCCAGTAGGCTACAGTAGGTTGTAACTCTCTAGGTCATGCCAGTAGGTTACAGTAGGTTGTATCTCTCTAGGTCATGCCAGTAGGCTACAGTAGGTTGTAACTCTCTAGGTCATGCCAGTAGCCTACAGTAGGTTTAACTCTCTAGGTCATGTCAGTAGGCTACAGTAGGTTGTAACTCTCTAGGTAATGCCAGTAGGCTACAGTAGGTTGTAACTCTCGAGGTCATGCCAGTAGGTTACAGTAGGTTGTATCTCTCTAGGTCATGCCAGTAGGCTACAGTAGGTTGTAACTCTCGAGGTCATGCCAGTAGATTACAGTAGGTTGTAACTCTCTAGGTCATGCAAGTAGGATACAGTAGGTTGTAACTCTCTAGGTCATGCCAGTAGGTTACAGTAGGTTGTAACTCTCTAGGTCATGCCAGTAGGTTACAGTAGGTTGTAACTCTCTAGGTCATGCCAGTAGGTTACAGTAGGTTGTAACTCTCTAGGTCATGCCAGTAGGCTACAGTAGGTTGTAACTCTCTAGGTCATGCCAGTAGGCTACAGTAGGTTGTATCCAAGTGGAAACAATTATCAACCCAATGTGGAAAGTGTCGAATTTGGTCAACAACAAAATGAATGGCCTATTTGCTACGTGAGGTTTACTTGATCTAACAGAAGTTTCGTAATGCGTAAATGATTATGTGGACACGTGACATATCGACAACTTTAAATAAAAACACTATAGGAGTTGTCTCCAGATCGCTATGCATATTCATGCTAGTAGCTTAGCATCTCTCTCGGTTGAATACAGGCGGTTGACGTCAACAACACTCATAGAATATAAACAATAGTTTACAATAATAAGATGAATCCACCAATCCAAAGAAAGGATAGGCGGGAGCTAGACAACCCGTAGTGCGACTCCCCTTGTTAGAGCGGAGAGACATCTTGTTAGTATATCCATAATCTTTGGTGTAGCCAACCGAACTCTCGCATGGCACTACTGGGGGGCACGGTGTGTAGTAAAACAACACTACATGAAAATCACTACATGCGTTGCAACCCAGTCTGCAGTCAGCAGATAGACCCTTCTCAAATATATATGTTAAGTCACTTTTTGGAAACGGAACGGAGAAAACAAGGGGTAGCTTGTTCTCTACGTCGTCTGATTCTAGACATATCAGTCATCATTCCAGGGCCCTCCGTTGAAGAGCTATTGACGAGCCAACTCCGAATATCCAAAGTTAAAAACAAATTTAAGGCGGTACTCACTGGTGTTAATCATTTCTCCTATCGCCTCCTCTTCATCTTTCAATGTGACAGTAATCTCCCCTTCCTTCTTCACTCCAAAAACTGCATCATCCTCGTTATCTCCCTCCTCTTCTTTCACAGTAACATCCTCCCCCTCTTTCACTCTGAACACGTCTTTCTCTTCT